>NW_006921651.1:9323019-9349474 GCF_000298275.1 Orycteropus afer afer
CCGCGCGCGGTCGAGTGGAGTTGTATAAAGCGAGCGAGCGGCGTCGGGGCGGGAGGCTTGAGGCCAGCCCGGGACTAGGGCTTGGGGGGGGGGACGGCGGCGGCGGCGGCAGCAGAGGCGGTGGCGAGCGCCCGCGCTCCGGCGCCCGCAGGCTGTGGGGCTGAGCGAGTCCCAGGATGGCTCCGAGAGCAGACCCCGGCGTGAGTACCCGACCCGGTGCTCCCACCCCCTCAGGCGGAGAAAGTTTCTCCCGCCCTCTGCTCCCCTCCCAAGCCTCCCGCAGCGGCGGCGGAGATGCTGCCCGGCGCACGGGAACCGCGAGAACCGTGAAGGCGGCAGCGGCTTTGCTCCCAACTTGCCAAGAGGCACTGGACTCCACTGGCACTAAGAGCCTCCCCCGCGGGCGGGGGGCTCGGCGGGCGCGTGGCGGGCGGTGGGAGCGGAGGTATTGGGGCGACAGCCCGCAGCTGACTGGGAAGGTGTTGGGGCGCGCTGGAGGTCAGCTGTTTGGGGAGGGGACATTGGCGTTAGGAGGGGGCGGAGCAGGTGAGGAGGGATGTGTAGCTGGCATCGGGGAGTCAGCCAGCCGGGCGAGCTCAGCTTCCAGCCGGGGAAGCTCCTGGCCTCGGCCGGCAGGGTGCCTACACTGCTGGGCTGGAGAGGAGCCCCAGGGCGCTGGCGCTTCTTCCCCAGAGAAGCCGAGCTTCCAGGCACAGCGCTGGGTGGAAAGCTCCGGAGCCAGACCCGCGCGCGGCGTAGCTCCCAGCCGCCCGACCGAGGTGTGGTCTCCTCGCTTTCAGTCTGCCTCAGGCAAGCCAGCTTCAGGCGTTGCAGAGGAACCGGGGATCCCCCTTGTCTCCTGTGGGGGGCATATGGAGGTTTCGATGGGGCAAGTAGGCCGAGCTTGGGGGCATGCCCAGCAATGCAGTGCACTTCTTCGCAGTACAGTAGTTGAGAGCCCTGGGCAGTCCCGCTTCTGCAGAAACCAACTCAAGAATCCAAAGTCACCCCAACCTGCATGAGAGCCTCCCAGAGTGGCCAGAGTGGCTTCTAGGTTTAGGGGGGCTCCCCCTTTTCCAGGAACAAGTAATGAATATCGCTGGGGAGGAAGATGTTTCATGTGGCTTCTGTGCATCCCAGGAGGTGCTTGAGCTCTCCTGGAAGAACACCTTCTTGAGTCACACTTGAGGTATCTTCTGGAATGGGTGCAGGACTTCCCATGTGAAGACAGGCAGAAAGGAAAGGAACAGGGTCCCAGGAGGAGTAGAGAGCTCGTGGTGCTGTGTTGAGTGGGTGAGGAACTCACGTAGGAAGAGAACAGCTATTGATGGGAAATGTTAGCTCTGATGACTTGGGGCTGGAGGTACCCAAGACTGAATTAGGGCTAATTCAAAGTCCCACTACATCACTCTCAGCCCTGGGGAGGAGAGATGGAGGATGGAAAAGTGGGGACATGGCGACTGTTCCAATATGGCCCTTGAGGAAGCATTCTCTCTCCCTTTCTAACTTGATGAAGAGCACCCTTCCAGCAGCAGATCATACAGTCAATTTAAGAGGCAACAAAGGGAGTCTAGGGTTTAGGGACCACAAGTAGAATCTTCCGCTTTCTGGTTGGACTCTAGAGAAGGCTGAAGGTGGAGTGGTGGTTACCTGCTATGTAGCTGCTCGGATGAGGCTGTGTCCCTCACCTTTATCCTATCCTTGAACATGTGTCAGTGTTTTGAACTCCAAGGGTAGATGCTTTGGCCTTGAGTTCTTTCATGGAGCTGCCACTCCATATCCCCAAAACCAACTCCATCCTCTGCCTGGCTTCAATCAACATATTTTCTGGTGTATTTCCTAAGATCTTCTCTCCACTGGGAATTTGTGCAGGAAAATACCTTCTTGTTGCTCTTTCTTTCCTTCTCTCCATCTGGCTGCACCTGGTGTTCTGAACACTGATGTTTATTCCTTGGCACCTTGATATTTAGTTAAGAAGTCCTAAGTGCCCCCTGTGCATGTGTGGACCAATGGCCTGTGTAATTCTTGTTTTTGTTGTTAGATGTCATTGAGTCCATTCCGACTCATAGCAACCCTATGTACGACAGAACGAAACGCTGCCAGGTGTAATTCTACAGCATGAAATATAGACTCAGAGAGAGAAGTTCACAGACCAGGAAGGCAGATCTATTAGACAGCTTATGACAGCCTCCTATTCTCAAGCTTTCTTGCTGTCTACAGAGGTGGTGGAAGCTTAAAGGTGGAGCAGGCTCCTTGGTGTCCAGTAGGGGGCGCCAAAGGGCGTCAAAGGCACCCAGCTCTGGACCACTGAGTTTCTCACTTCTTGCCCTTCACTGGCCATAGCAACTTTATGCTTTAAGCAAGCTCTGGCCACAGCCCCTAATTGTCACCTTCATGATGAAGCCCTTCTACTGTATGCTTCCTGGCTTTTGGGTGGCCCTGTGACCTCAGGTGCAATGGGATAGGTGCAAGCACAACGTTCCAAGGAAACAGCTGATACATAGCCCCATCCTCTCTCTGAGGTCATCCTTTTGTGCTTGGTGCTGGCATATTCTCTGAACTTGTTAAGGGCGCACAGAGTCCAAAACCATTAGAGCTAGAAGAAAGGAGCCTTGCGGAGCACCTAATCCAACCACATCCCCTAACACTCACATGCACACACAACTTACAGATGAGGAAGCTGAGGTCCTATGAAGGCAAGTATCTTGCCCAAGCCATGCAGCTATCTGTGAGAGACTAGAGCTAGGATCCCCAGTTCTCTATCCAGAGCTCTTTACAAGCCTCTTTACTGTGGAGATCGACCTGTGTGTGTTCTCAACACAGTAGCTAGTCATAATTGCTGACTGGCCAGGCTTTGGTAAATTAATAAATTTAGTAAATTAGAATAAAATTCCTTTGGATTGATTATTCAGAGCAAGGAGCAGATGAAGTTCTTGTAATATACATACACAGGTCATAGAAATTCCTAATTATTCTTTCATCTTCCTTCACTAGCTTGTGAAGTGGTGGTCTTATGCCAAGTGGTGGTCTAGGCAAAAGCAATGTGATTGCCTTTTTCTGGCCATGCATTTCGGAATCAGAAGTGTCGAGTCCCTTGCTGTGGTCTAGCTCCTCATGAACTCAGGCCTGGAGCTCTTTCTTTCCACCACTAAGGCATGTTGGGTGGGTGATCTCTTTCCTGCAGTCACACCATTGCCATGGGACCCCCAGAATCAGATCCTAGGTGAAGCAGAGAGTTGCCAGTCAGCATTCACCCATTTCTCCCATCCTTGCTGCCCACAGCTCAAGGTCAGAGTGTTAGGATGTTCTGTTTTTGCAAAATTCTTGTGTTAGGGCTTCTTAAGTGACCTGGAAGATGCTACCATTTCCATTGGCCTTGCTTTAGTTTTGCAAGTCTGGTTGTTGACATCTGAGCTGGGCCCCGGGAAGGAGGTTGCTGTATAGCCTGTGTGGTACCCCCAACTTAATCCCCAACCCAACCGGCCCCCTTGCAAAACGCAAGGAACCCCTTAAGCCTTGCCTTGGAGTCTTGGGAGACTAGGCTGGCCCACCCTTATGAGAAGCTCAGGAGCTGCCAAGCCAGAATTCTGAGAGGCAATATTGTCTCTGTCCCAAGAGCTCACCCAAGGGATGCTTGTTGCCAGGGAAGATGCTCGAGTTTCCTTATCTCCCTCAGGCTGACAGACAAGTTGGATCTTCATCTTCTGAGGTGGAGAGAACTAGATAATATGGACCATCCAAGAGTAAGAACGTCTTTCTTTAATGCGGAATTCCAGGAAGCTGTGTCAGAGATCCTCACCAGCTCTCAGCTCGCGCTAAAGAAGCATGCTTGTGTTCTCAAGGCTTGAGCTAGCTCTGGATGAGGCCAGAGAGAGATAATTACATAAAATATGGCTACAGTACAGGATTGCTGGATTTTTGATGTCACGTGGGAAGGGGCATAGAGTCTGAGGAGTGGCATTAAGCACTGGGAAAACAAGACATTTTCCTATTCATGACCCCTACCAGATGGTTAACCCTCAAGCCACTGTCTCTGAGTTGACAGCCCAGTGTCATGGAAAAGACACAGGGTTAGAATCAGGCTCCCCTGCTTCCTGGCTTAGGGACCTTGGGCTTCACCTCTGCGTGCCTCAGTTTCCTCCTATACTAAGTGGTAATGCTAGCAATCCTTGATGGGGATAGGTTAGTGAGAATCTAGGAAGATACTCATTAGTGTGTCTTTGGTAGGATGTAGAGGCATTAAGACAGAAGGACCTGGCTCACTAGGAACCATGCAGGGTCTTCCTTTTCCCACCAAACAAGACTGAGCGTCCAGGGTGGTGCATCAACCTCTGCTCACAGCATCATCTTGGCTGATGGACAGGGCCTTCTTGGCAGGGCTCCCTCTTTGCCTTCTTCTCTCCCCTACCTCAAGGTTTTCATTTTGGGGTTCTGCCATGCTTGGGGAAAAGAAATTTTACAGGTCCCAGGATAATTCTGAATGTGATGGAAGGCCCTGAGCTATTGATTCCTAGGAAAGGATCTTTCTGCTGGGAGAAGGCTTCCTCAGAGCCCAGTGATTTAAGAGTGCTGACAAATCCGTGCTCACCCAGCCTCCTGCAGGCTGCAGATACAGGCGTCCAGGCCGGCCTGGGCTCTGGGAGGGCTTTCTGGGGAGCCGGGCTAGTTGCTTAGGGAACAAAAACATGTGAACTCTCCTTAAGAGGAAGTATGAAATCAATTGGTTCGTTATCATACCAAACACACCCTGGACCACCGAGGGCATTTTAGAAATGAGAAGTAGTAAAGGACTGGGAGATTGGGTTTAAAAAGTGTGCAGAAAGGTGTGAGGGGATTGGGGAGAAGAAAGGAAAAGGAAGAATTTTTTTCCCACTGAACCACTCATGATCTTGGTCTTACTGAAGTCCTTGGGCAGAAGTGGTTCTCAGCTGAGGGTTATTTTGGCCTCCAGGGGACAGTTGACAACGTCTGGAGACATTTTTGATTGTTACAACTCAGGTGGGGCTGCTACTGGCATCTAGTAGGTAGAGGCCAAGATTGCTGCTAAGCATCTTAGAATGCATGGGGCACCCCCTACAATTGTGAATGATCTGGTCCCAAATGCCAATAGTGCTGGCATTGAGAAACCCTGGACTAGGGCATTGCAGCACAGAATCACAGCATGGTATGGGCGGGAGGGGTGTGAGAGGTCTGCTCAGCCAACTCTCCCATTCCATAGCTGAGGACACTGAGGTCTGAGAGGTGAAGGAACCAGCCAGGGTCACACAGCCAATGACTGGTCTACCATTGAGACCAACCCTATGTCTGGGGTCACCCAACCAGCAACTGACAGAGCTGGGTCTGGGGTCACATAGCCAACAACTGGCAGAGCTGGGTGTGGAACTGAGATCTGTTGTCTCCTGTGACTGACTTATCCAGACACCCCCAGAGCAGTTGTGAAGATTAAATGTGAGCTGTGAAAACAGAAGATTAAGAAGAGACTATTATTAATATTGCTATTATTAAGAATTTTGGAGTTTGGAAAGTTCTATTTCTGGCTTTGCCACTGAGTCATTGTATAATATTGGGCAAATCGTGTCCCCACCCCCATGCCTCTCTCTGAGTGCATACGGGGGACGGTGGTCTTAGCAAATAATAGGTATGTCATAATCATTATCTGTTAGAGAAAAGTCCAAAGATTTGCCCTTTAAAAACCCTAGACACATTAGAGAGGGGGGAAAAAAAAAGAAGAAGTTAAAAATTTTCCTTGAAAGAAATCATGTTGACTTCGTGAGGAGCAGAGCGTTTACTTCTTGGAAAAATTCCAGTACCCTGGCCCTGCAAGTTGGTTCCAGCCCAGGAAACCTGATCAACATCCGGAGGAGAGACTGATAGCGCTACAGATGACAAACGACTAGATTTGTCCCTACTCCCTCTGGGAAGGAGAGATGGCGACTTCTCCCCCATCCTTCCTTACTCAGCCCTCTTGGCACAGGGAAGTTCTGCAAGGAACTTCAATGAGGAATGGGAAGGCGTGCCATTAATTAGTAAAACCTTGTTTACTTAACAGACATATTCTTAAAGATCTCTTCCAAGGGACGTTTTGACATATTACTTTAATTAGCTGCAGAAGAATCGTGAATGCAGAGTGTAAAATGACCCTTCCTCTTGTTTCCAGTTACTCTTATCTTTGCTTGCACTTGACAAGTACAGTGACAAGGTCACAGGAATCATTGCTGAGCTTAGGGAGTGTCCCGTGGACTGGAGGTGGCACTGCGAGGGCTTCATCGTCCCTTGAATAAGCCTCTATTTTCCTGGAGAACAGCTGCCTCGGTGGATCACGCCAAGACTTCCCCTCCCATCCCAGCCCTGCTTTGGTAATCTTAAAGGAGCTGGCAAGCCATGCAAATCTTGACATGGCTGTAAGGAGTGGGGACAGCTCTGGGAGCCCAAATTCCCCACCCCCCTGGATAGACAAGATGCTCTTTTAAGACTGGTGGGAACAGCCTTCCTCTTCAACCTCACTTGATGCTATTTGAGGGTCCCTTGATGATGCAGACGGGTAAGTGCTCAGCTACTAACTGAAAGGTTGGTGGTTTGAATCCACCCCGAGGCAGCCCAGAAGAAAGGCCTACTTCCAAAAGATGATGAGAGCCATTGAAAACCCTAAGGGCACAGTTCCACCCTGCACTCATGGGGTTGCCATGGTTGGAATCAACTTGGTGACAATTAGTTTGTTTTCTTTTTGGTTGGTATTGCATGAAGCCCATTCCTGCTCTGGTCCTTCTGGTACTCAGGATAGAGAGAGGTAGGAGGTCATTTGAGGTGTCTCTCAGGGTACTGAGGTGACATCCCTCCCTCCCTGGCATGAGGGGGGCATCACTCCATAGGTTCTCATCCCTGGTCCTGCCAGGAACTTCTTGCATGTCCCAAGACAGGTCCCTTAGGTTCTGGAGGCCTTCAGTTCCAGTCCTGGTGATCAGAGGAGTCAGCCCTCTCTAGTGCTGTAGTCTCTAAGTAATGTAATAGTCCTTCCATCTTGGTCTTGAAGAATGGACTCTTTCTTGGAAATCATAATCATTCCCCTTTGATCTGAGCAGTTATATCCATTCATAGAGCCTTTTGTTGGCAGAAAAGCCCAGCCTTGAAAGCAATGTGGGAGAGGTCCCCTTCTCTTTAGTTTTAATTGTATATTCAGTGTCCAGCACAGTGCTTGTTCTGTAGGTACTCAGTGAGTGAAAAAAGATGAAGTGAATACAGGTGGCCATTCGGGGACAGAGGCAGCACTTAGTATTAAAATGCATCTCCAGGAGTCCCTGGGTAGGCCATTTGGTCATTTGCTCAACTACTAGCCAGAAGGTTGGTGGTTTGAACTCACCTCGAGGAACCTTGGAGAATAGACCCAGTGATCTACTTCTGAAAGTTCACAACCTTGGAAACCCTGTGGAGCAGTTCTACTCTGTACACGTGGTGTCACCAGGAGTTGGAATCTTCTCGACGGCAACTAACAACAAACAACAAACAGAATGAAACGTCCAGAAAAATAAAGTGCATCTCCAAACTCGTCTCAGTGAGACCCGCTTTCCTTCTAGCTCCTTCTTCCCAGAGCCAGCACTTGCCAGCAATGTAACCCTCCAAAGGTCCCCACTGATCAAGGAGGGTTGGAGGACCCAAGACAGAGTCCAACCCATGAGCTAGTGGCTAGCTCTGAGCCTTGAGCAAGGCCAAGCTTCTCCTTCATCACCACCTTCTGACGGCTCCTCCTTCCCCTCCCCAGCCCACCAGTACCACAGGAAGCTCAGTGCACACTTCTCAGCTTTAAGCTGAGAGTTGAAATTTTGGATTTTCACCTAAGACAAACTAGGGAGTGAATCATTGCTTCACAAGAAAAGATTCCTGGGAGGATGATTTTTAATAGCAAGGTCCCAAAACCAAAAACCAAACTCACTGCCATCGAGTCGGATCCGACTCATAGCGACCCCTCTTTGGGTTTCTGAGATAGTGTCGCGATGGAAGTAGATTGCCCAGTCTTCCTTTCAAGGAGTAGTTAGTGGGTTTGCTTTCTGGTTACCAGTCAAATGCCTCAGACACTACACCACCAGAGCTCCCTAGCAAAGTACACTAATGCATTTAACATTATTTAGAGCAAAAATCTGATCCATAGACTCTTAGGCCTGGAAAAGAACTTTGGAGGTCACCTACTGTCCGCCTCATACACGCGCCAGATGTTGGAATCCTCTCCCTCCTGCACATTGCTGCCCAAACAGGCTTCTTAAATGCAAGTCTGAACGTGTCTCTGCCCAACTGACTTCAAAACCTCCCCCATAATGTGACTCTAGGCTCTTTACCTTGGCAGCAGGTTCTGCAGGCTCCCACTGCTGCCTCTGCACAAAACTGCATCTCCAGCCTTCTCTCCCTGCTTCCCAGACCCCAGACCCTCTACTCCAATGGCAACAATTGCATTTCCCACTTGGCTGAGCTGTTTCATATCCCTGCCTTTGATCCTTAGATCTACCACCAGGAATGCCATTCCCATCAGAATGGCTCTACCATTAGAAGCCCAGCTCACCTTCTCTTGCGAGCCTCTCCTGCCTGTCCTCCCCACCCACCTCACTAGGCAATGCCTCCCTTCTAGGGAATCAGTCTAGACTCTGTACCTGTTGCTATTCTGAACTTAGCCCAGTCTATTGTGTCTTAACCCTGGAGGACTGAAAGCTCTTTGAGGGCAGGGACCATGCCTAATTCATCATTTCTAACCTAGCCAATGAGCATCTACTCAATGATTAAAGAATGAATGTGTATATTAAGGTATGCTGAGGGTTCTGTATTTGGGAAGTAGTATTCCAGGCATCAAAGACCACCACAAGGGTCCCTGGACAAATTAGTAATAGAAGCAAGACTATTCGTCTGTCTTATAGTTTAACACGTTCCATTCAATATTTGTCAACTACTCCTAGGAGCTCTGGTGGCGTAGTGCCTAAGGCATTTGACTGCTAACCCAAAGGCTGGCAGTTCAAACCTGCCAGCCACTCCTCAAAAGGAAAACTGAGCAATCTACTTCTTAGAGATGCTGCCTTGGAAACTCAAGGAAGGGTCGCTATGAGTCGGAGCCTACTCAGTGGCAGTGAGTTTTCCTGGAAAGGGTGCACCTTCTGAAGCATACCAGTTCATTCAGCAAATACTTAGTAGTAGTAATAGTATTGCTGTTGCCATTACCTACTATTTTCTACTGCTTTCTATATACACTGTACCTAGGACTTCATGTGCATCATCTCATCTTATCCTTACATCAGTCTGGTAAGTGTTATGTCCCATTTTACAAAATAGAAAGTCTGAACAGGTAAATAATACTTATTAAGGACTGACTGTGCCCTGCGCATAAGGCTAGGAGACTCCATTTGTCCTCTACCTTTCAAAGCCACAATTCATTAGTGCCCTGGTCTCTGTGGCACCTCTTAGCCTGGGTCCTGTTAGTTTTCATCTGGCTTTTTCTGGAGCAGGACCAAGTCTTCTCTCTGTCTGCCAAGGAAGCGTGCAGCTGCAGGCAGGGCCTTGAGTGCTCTCCAGCTAGCAGGAAGGAGGAGAAAGCCTGATATTTCTCAGTACTAGGGAAGATCCATGGGACATGGCAGCCTTTGAGAGGTGGAGGAGAAGGCCAATGTGAAAGGTCTGAAGTTTGTCCAGAAGACCAGGACAGGGGATAGGGAGGAGAAATACAGATGACTGAGGTGTTAGAACGTGAGCTCCGTAAGGGCAAGGACTTTGTCTATTTCATTTTCAGCTACTTTCCTAGTACCCAGAACAGTGCCTGACATAGAGTAGGTACGTCAGAAATATTGAATGAATGAATGGCAGCCTCCAGTGTTCTCTCACTTGGCCATAATATTTGCCTCTTCATTGGCCTTCCTGCTTCCAGCTCAGCCCTCCCAAGGCCTCCTCTGCACTACTCTGCTATGATTTCTTGCTGACACGTAACTGCCATCATGTCATCCCTTAGCCCTTTCAGCTCTACCATTCATGAAGCCCATACCCCTTCCCACCATTTGCACTGCCCTTCATCCTGTCCCACCATGCAAATCCTCACCCTACTACTCAAATCTGTGCTTCCCTCTGCACCTCACCTTTCACACCAGTCCTCTCAGGCTGGAACATTGTGCACCTGTCTCTCTGGCCAGCTCACCATTGCCTCTTTCTGAGGCCTTCCCTGGCTTTTCAGGCAGAAGTGGTTGCTCCTTCTACTCACTTTAAGACAAGTTTGGTGTAGTCAGAGGAGCTGATTGGTGTACTATCTAAGAACACCAATTCTGGAAATAATTTGCTTACAGGTAAATCCTGGCTACACCATGTACTAGCTCTGTTACCTTGGACAAGTTACTCAACCTCTCACTGCCTTCATATCTAAAGTAGGGATAATAGTAGTACCTACCTCATCCAAAAATAAGCCAATGAAAACCCTATGGATCACAATGATCCAATCTGCAACTGATTATATGGATGGTGCAGAACTGGCCCTTGTTTTAATCTGTTGTGCATGGGGTCACTATGAGTGGGGGGCTGACTTGACAGGAGCTTACAGCAACAACTTTGCAGGGTGACTGTCAGGATGAAATGAGGTGAAGTATGTGAAAGGTTAGGCTAGTGCTTAGCACGTAGTCGCTGTTTGTCACTGTGTCTTGTTTCTCATCTAGCACTTGGTAAGTGAACTTGCAGTTATGTGCTTCTCTGACTGCTGCATGCACAGGATCCCATGAGTGGTTAGAAGCTGAAGACTGGTGTGGTCAGCTATGAGATTCAGAAAGGGAGCTGTAGCAACCACGTGGGGTGAGAAGATGAAAGGAAGCGGGCAGTTTGCAAGCGTTGCTACTGTTCAGGTGCAGAATAGAGGGGACAGGTCCCTGGCAGTAGGGATGGAAAACTGAGCAGCTTTGAGAGTTTCAGGAAGTAGAGTTGACTCAGAGCCCCAGTGTTTCTGAAGAGGGAGGAAGAAGCAGAATCGAGGATTGATATCAGTTTTCCAGGCTGAGTGACAGTGTTAGGGCTCGAAGGGACCCGATGAATAGCATCTCTCCTCCCTACCCAGATTCAGAACCAATTGAAAGACAGACAGAGACACAGGGGAGGGGCAGAGGCAGATGGAGGAGATAAAGTCGCCACCTTCATTACTGATACAGCTGTTTCCTGGAAGCCCAGGCTTAAGTGAACGGGCCTCAGGGCCTGCAGATGCACGTGCACCTGCCCCTCCACTCTGCGGGCCTCCCAGGGGTGGGAGCAAGGCTGAGCCTGCCTGGTGAGGTTCACAGGGCAGAGAGTGGCCACTGCAAGTGCATAGCCCAAGGAGAAGGCCCAGAAAGGGCTCCCCGTGCCTGGTTCTTCCAAACCAAACAGTGAAGGAAGGAATAAGAAGACAGGGAGTGCAGAACTGTTGCTTTAGCCAGGGTTTCTTCAAAGTCTTGGCACTGTGAACATTTTTTTGCCCTGGGAAATTCTTTGATGTGGGGGCTGCCCTGTGCATTGTAGGATGTTTAGCAGCATACACTAGATGCCAGTCTCATTCTCCTCCCCAGTTCTGACAACCAGTCTCGCAGCATTACCAAATATCCCCTGGGAAGAAACATCACCCTGATTGAGAACTGCTGCTCTAGTCTTCTGGATGGAAGCATGAGGAATGGGGTATGGGTACTCCCTCCTAAGCCATGGCCTAGGAGTGGGGCTTTAAATAGAAGGTTCTAGAAGGGCAGGTTGGGGTAAAAGCTGAGTCGCCTGACATTTGCAGGTCTCTGCTCTCTGTTTCTATTGTACTCTTCTTCCTGCCTCTCCAGCTAACTTCTTGGCAACCTCCAAAGTTCAGCTAAAGCACCTTACCTCTAGGACGCATCTCCCAGCTCCAGACCTTGCCCTGCCACACTCCCTCCTGCACAGCCTCCCTACGCTGCCAGTGTTGAATAGCTTTTTGCCTGCAGCCTCCCCCAGGCAGTACACACCCCGACACCTAGCACAATTCCAGGCTCCTCGTGGGTCTGCAGGAAGTGGTGTTGCAGGTGAATGCTCCAGGGCAGCTTCTGTTAGGGCTTCTCCAGTGTTGCTTTAGTGCCAGGAGCTCTTCTGTGGGTTTCTTTGTAGATGCAGTGGCCCAGCCCACGCAGGGCAGAGTGTTCCCACAGCTGCCTCTCTTTCTGACATATGACTGCTCTCCTGCAAGGGTCTAGAAGGGGTCTGTGCTCCCGGCTTGCTCCCAACATCTGAAGCATTTGAGGCTCTTGCCTTTATGAGAGCTTGGGGCTCTTTGGGTAATTAACGAAGAACTTTGCACCCTGAAAATTGCCACAGAAGCCTCTCCCCACAGCTGCCTGACCCCATGTTGGAGAATCCAGGTTGCTTGGTTACCAGTTTTCAGACCCAATTCAGGAAAGTCCTGAGGTCACAGAAAACTGAGTTCGGCTGCGTGTGACCCACAGCCAATGTGTAGACTAACCCTAGTGCTGTTCTGTGTGGAAGGAAGCAAACAGTCAAGGAGTGCTATTCCTGCCTGGCCCAGTGAGAGGCGCTCACTGCAGCTGTTTAATCCTGGCAACCTCAGGGGGTCATACTGTCCTCATGCTACAGACAAGGACACTGAAGAACAGTTAGGTTGAGGAGCACGCCCAGGTCACCAGCTAGTGTAGGGGAAGTTGAGATCCACATCCAGTTCCCTGACTCCAAGCTATGGGTTTTAGTTTAGTTGTCCCCCCCGCCCCTTTTCTCTCTCTTTATCCTGAGAACTGTTCAAAAAGTTCATATATAGAAAGTTTTTAAGAAATTATTATTACAAACAATTCTTCTCACTGTGTGAAACACAAGTGCTACCACCTCTCATCCCTGTTAAGATCCTTCTTTGACCACTCCCCCTGGAACAGTAGCTCATGTTCTGTATTAAGGCATTTGGTACTTTGGTCCTGTGCCCCCCGTTCGTGCACACCTTTGATATTTAGCCTCACCTCCTCTGGCTGTATGCTGAGCAAATAATTCGAGTAACTGGATTATGTGAAGAAGAGAACAGTATCAGGATCAGAGGAGGACTCCTTAACAACCTGTGATATGCAGGTGATACAACCGTGCTTGCTAAAAGTGAAGAGGACTTGAATCACTTACTAGAAAATCAAAGACTACAGCCTTCAGTATGGATTACACCTCAACATAAAGAAAACAAAAATCTTCATAATTGGACCAATAAGGAACATCATAATGAACAGAGAAAAGATTGAAATAGTCAAGGATTTCATTTTACTTGGATTCACAATCAAAGCCCATAGAACCAGCAGTCAAGAAACCAAATGATGTATTGCATTGGGCAGCTCTTCTGCAAAAGATCTCTTTAAGGGTTTTTTTTTTTTTTAAAAAAAAGTGTCACTTTGAGGACTAAAGTGCACCTGACCCAAGCCATGGTATGCATGCAAATGCTGGACAATGAATAAGGAAGACCAAAGAGGAATTGATGCATTAAATTATGGTGTTGGCAAATAAGAATGAATGTACTGTAGACTGCCAAAAGAATGTGAACAAATCTGTCTTGGAAGAAGTATAGTCAGAATGGTTCTTAGAAGGGAGGATGGTGAAACTTTGTCACACAGAGTTTGGACATTATTGGAAGGGACCAGCACTTGGAGAAGGATGTCATGTTTGATAAAGTAGAACAAACAAAAACCAAACATTCTGTTGTACGTAGAGTCACTATGAATCGTAACCAACTCAACAGCTCCTAACAACCACCACCACCACCACCTCTGGGCTGCTCTGCCTTTGGATAGCCTGCCATTGCACTTACACAGGTGATTACCTGGCTGCACCCTTTCCTGCTGGGAGAGCTCCTTGAGGCCAAGGACCAGGTTTTATTCATCTTTATTGTCTTAGAACTCACTTCATCTCTTGGATATGCTAGTACATATTCCTCTATGTAGTGCTCTAGTATTACTCCTGGCTATGAGTACTACTCAGAATACTCTAGTACATAGTAGGTCCTTGATGAACAAACATTCAGGAAACAAAAACGTTCAGTTCAAGCAATTTTTTTTATTCTATTTTTAACTTTTCTACATATTCTGTCAGAAGATTCAGATGTTCACTGTGGTGTGGCAGGAGGTTTCCTGAGCCAGCCATGTATAATGCAAGGTCTACCTGGGTGCCTGTTACCCATTTGATTCAGTCAGGATCAGACTGCTTGACTTTCTTCCTCAAACTTTGCATCTCCCTGCTTTGACACTCTCTGGCCAAATAGATTTTCTTCATATACATTAACAGGCTGGTGATGAATTCCAGTAACAGAAACATCTTTCACTTCAAATCATATTGCAGCTTACACACCCATCTAGGGACCAGGAGTCCAGGGCAGTGGTTCTCAGCTTAGACTGCCTGTGAAAATCATTTGGAAGCTTCTAAAAATACACAGCACCCAGGACCCACCTCAGTCCAATTAAGTCAGGAATTGGGGGAGAGGCCCGAGCAGCAGTATATTCCTAAAAACTCCCCGAGTGATGTTATTGGGCAACTCGGTTTAGAACCACTGGTCTAGAGCCTTGTTACTCAAACTGCTGTCTATAGACCAGCAGCCTCGGCATCACCTTGGATCTTGTTAGAATTGCAGAATCTCAGGCCTTACCCTAGACTTGCTAAGTCAGAATCTGCATTTTTAACAAGACTTTCAGGTGATTGGTAAGCATGTTTGTTCAAGAAGCCTCACTTTAGGGAAAGAACAGTTAATTAACTGTCTGACAAGTTGCAAGCAGTTTTCTGTTAGTTCACATTATCATTTGGACATATTCCTTCATTTATTCATTCAACAAATATTTACTGAGTACTTACTAGGTACCAGGTACCATGATGGTTTCTAGGAACACATTGCCCTGCATCTCTCTCTCAGCCTGAAATTTCCTGCTGATACCCTGTTCCCTCTAGGTTCTGCCTTCTGATGGCATACTGGTTAAACCATTTGGGTGCTAACCAAAAGGTGAGCAGTTTGAACCCACCAGCAGCCCCACAGGAGAAAGATGAGGTAGCCTGCTTCTGTAAAGATTTACAGCCTTGGAAACCTCTCTTGCAGTTCTACTCTGTCCTAAAGGGTCACTATGAGTTGGAATCAACTCCATGGCAGTGGCTTTCTTTTTTGTTTGTTTGTTTGTTTTTTATGGGTATCTCTTGTCTCCTTGACCTAACCCCCACCCCCAGCTCCAACCATTCCCCTCTTCTCATTCCTTTGCAAAGATTAGAGTCAAAATCTCTCTTTGTTACTCTATCAATTATTATGATTTGACCTTGAGCTGAAGATGACTTATACTTTGAGTACATAATGCTAAAGTGGGCCCTGGGGAAGCCTGGCGATTGCACAGCCCTAGGATTGATTGCAGTCCTGGTGACACTGTGGTTAAGCACTTGGCTGTTAACCAAATGTTGGCCATTTGAGCCCACCCAGTGGCTCTGTGGGAGAAAGACCTGGTGACCTGCTCCTGTAAAGATCAAAGCCACTAAAACCCTATGAGCAGTTCTGCACTGTCAGATGGGGTCGCTGTGAGTCAGAAGTGACCCAACTGCACCCAACAACACCAACAGGATTGATTTCAGCCCCTTAGATCTAGAGGACGTCTTTGTTCATATGCATGTGACAGCTGGACAATGAATTAGGAAGACCAGGAAGAGTTGATGCTTTTGAGTTGTGGTATTGGCAAAGAATACTCAAAGTAGCATGGACTGCCAGAAGAACTAACAGATCTGTCCTGGAAGAAGTGTAGCCAGAGTGCTCCTTGGAAGCACAAATGGCCAGACTTTGTCTCACCTATTTTGGTCATGTTGTCAGAAGGGACCATTCCCCGGAGGGTACCATGCTTAGTAAAGTGGAGGGTCAGTGAAAAAGGGGAAGGCCCTCAACAAGATGGACTGACCAAGTGGCTACAGCAATGAGCTCAGGTATGTTGTGAGACTAGTGCAGGACTGGGCAGTGTTCTTTTGTACATAGACTCGCTATGGGTCGGAGCCGACTTGATGGCACCTAACAACAACAACAAGATCTAAAGGAGGAGGAGGAGCCTCTTGAACCATTCTCATGCATACGCTGTGGTACACAGCTGGGACTCCTAGAGGGTGGCTAGAACCTTGCTGTTCAATGCGTATTTATGAACCAGCAGCAGCGGCACACTGGGAGCCTGTTGTTGTTGTTGTTATGTGCCATTGAGTCAGACCCGACTCATAGCGACCCCTCCTTGGGTTTCTGAGGCAGTATTACTACAGAAGTAGATCGCCCAACCTTCCTTCCGAGGAGTGGCTGTTGGGTTTGAACCTCCAGCCTTCTGGTTAGCAGTCAAGTGCTTTAGGCACTATGCTACCAGAGCTCCTGGGAGCCTGTTAGAAGTATGGAATTGGGCCCCACTGCAGATCAAGTGATTCAGAATCTGCATTTTAACAAGACTTCCAGGTAGTTCCTACACATTAAAGGTTGGGATTGATTGTCACAGTGGCTGCAAGAATGGGCTCAGGTATAGCAAGGATTGTGAGGCTGGTGCAGTACCGGGCAGTGTTTCGTTGTACAGAAGGTCACTATGAGTCGGAACTGACTTGACGGCACCCAACAACAGCAACAGCAGCAAAGTTTGGGAGGCACCGAAACACTGGTATAGAACTACTGGGAGTGTTGCTCAAAGTTTGCAACCTGTTAGGATCCCTTGAAGAGCTTTTAAACATCTGACGTCCAGACTGCATCCTGTCCCAATTTAAATCAGAATATCTGGGATGCAACCCAGCCATCAGTATTTATTTTAAAAGTCCCTGGTGATGCCAGGTCCCTGAGTGGCACAAACAGTTTGTACTCAACTACTAACCTAAAAGTTGGTGGTACAAGCCCAACGTAGTACCACATGAGAAAGGCTGGACGATCTGCATCCATAAAGATTGCAGCCACGTAAACACATAATGGAGCAGTTCAGCTCTAACAAACGGGCTCACCAGGTGTCAGAATCGACTCGCAGGTGTCTGGGGTAGCCAATGTCATCAACTTTAATCAGTGTTTCTCAAACTTCATTATGTTTTTCAGTCACCTGTGATCTTGCTAAAAGGTGCATTCTGCTTTATTAGTCTAGGTTGGAGCCTTAGATTTTGCATTTTTAGCAAACTCCCAGGAGCTCGGGTAGCGTAGTGCCTAAGGCACTTGATTGCTAACCAGAAGATTAGCGGTTCAAACCCACCAGCCACTCCTCAGAAGGAAGACTGAGTAATCTACTTCCATAGTGATACCACCTCAGAAACCCAAGGAGGGGTCGCTATGAGTCAGAGATGACTCGATGGCACATAACAACAACAGCAGCAAACTCCCAGGAGATGCCGATGCTCTCTTCCCATCCCACTCCCAGGGGAAACTACTCACTGGTCTGTCTTGCTGGCTGAATTCAGGATCCTCACGAATGATGACATTTTCCTCCCTGACCTTGGCCTTGTAAGGGACCTACAGTAGAACTCCACTGAAAATCTGTTTTGTTCAAAATGTGTTTAAGATGCTCTGAAAGGAAAACCACACAGGTTGGTCTGGAGTTTATAGAAGAAGCAGGGAAAAAACTGCTGAAGGTTTGCTTCTAAAAAAACTCCTTTAATCCATCATATAATTTTAAAGCTGGGGGAAAAAAAAAGCCATTAGAGTTCTACTCCCAGTCCTCATTTTAGAGAAGAAAGCTGGGACCCAACGAGGTTGTGACTTGTTCAAGGTCACCAAGCAAAATAGAGGTCGAACCATAGGTGCCTTATTTCTTTTTCATCTTGCTTTAGGTTATTTATCTGAAAATGGGTAACACAGAGTAGCTACTTCTTTCGTACGGCTCTTTTAATTAAAAGTTCCACTTTTCAGAGAAAAAGTAAAATGCAACGGGCTAGTTCATGGTTCCTGCCCCTCGTGGCCTTCATTAGAAAAATTCTACTAGTTAGACACGTATCATCCTAATAGAACCTGCCTCACTGGTGGCAGTGACCCAAATTGCCAGCATGGTGCCTAAAAGGAACTAACTAAAAGGCATGCCCAATGCCTCTTTTCTCTTCTGTGTCCACTGCTGGCATTATAAGCTGATCACAGTACTCTTTCCAGCCATTGCCAATCAATCGGATTTGGGTGTCAAGCTGAAACTCATTTGCTGTCCCTACAATAAAGGTTATTCCTTGAAGAGCCATCCCTTTTGACCTAGAGGTCCAGTGACCTTCAGATCCATGCTACATTGCAGCATGTCCATTCCAAAAAGCTCACTGCCACAGAATCAATTCCAACTCATACCAACCCCCATTGAGTTTCCAAGGCTGTAAATTTTCATGAAAGCAGATTGCCCCATCCTCTGTGCAGAGGCTTGTGGGTTTGAACCACTGACCTTTCAGTTAGCAGCCGGATGCCTTAACCACTATACCACCAGCATGTCCACAAACAAACAAATGCAACGCACTGCCGTCAAGTTGGATCCGACTCATAGCGACCCCTCTTTGGGTTTCTGAAGCAATATCACTACAGAAGTAGATTGCCCAAACTTCCCTCTGAGGAATGGCTGGTGGGTTTGAACCTCCAGCCTTCTGGTTAGCAGTCAAATACCTTAGGCAGTACACCAACCTCTCATTCTCCAATTGTGAGTTCCTGTATTCAGTCTTAACTTCCTGCCAGTTGCAGAGCTCTGGTAGGGATGCATTTGCCTATGGCAAATAAGACCACCTAGTAGAGGATGCTGTCTTGTTCAGCTGTCTCAGTCATTTGGAATGACCTCACTCTGATAGTCCAGCATCCAACATGTGTTCCATGAACATGCTGCAAGAGCCTCCCTCCCAGGGACGACTCTCCAACAAGGCACTGGGGAGACTGTGGTATCCTGTTTGGCTCCCAAGGCAGTACTGGAGCTCTCCATTTGGGTCTTCAGGTCCTTGAACTGGAGCACATTCATTTGCTGACAGGAATGTCTGTTTCCATGTGGGGAGACAGTCTTCATACCTTTCTTGCTCCTCCCTTCATTGAGACATCAACTCATTCAGCCTTGCTTGTGACAACCACATGCACTGGCAAGCCAGCAAGAAAAGTTCCATCAGGAAGAGATTTGCTGCCTTCTGAAGGTGGGGAGGCACTGCCTTCCCTGCTGGGACTGAGCCCAGGCAGTCCTTGTGGGACTTGGTCCAGAGGAGTCTTTAGAATGCTCTGTGAGTTCCAATTCCAGATGTTCAGGCCCAGTGTCAAGGTGGTGCCATCTACAGTGTTCTGAGTGTCTCCTTTGCTCTCACTCAGAGAGGGTGAAGGCCTTCCACCTCCTTGGCCATTCTCATCTGTCTGCTTTGCATGTGCCACTGGCTTTCAAGGCCCCAGGCTGCTTGGCAACACCCTGAGTTATGTTAGAGATATAATAATGAATTATACAATGGATTATACATAATTAATTTATAATAAAACACGCATACAATGGTTTAATTTCTCCAAGTGAATGATGCATTGCTCGCCAGCTCCTGCTGGAATGCAGCCCTTAACTGACTGCTTCCTGGTCTGGAGGTGATGGCTGGCTGCTCTGGGGAGGGATGTTGGCTCAAGGAACCTGCCTCATCACAGATTTCCTCCAGGTTCCTTCTAGAGTGTGTTTGCACAGAAGGACCATCCTCCACCGCCTCAACTGTGGTTTTAGACCTGGCTGCTCATGACTCGACGGCACATAACAACAACAACAACAAACTCATGGAATCTCGACCCCACCCCTGAACTTCTAGTTTCTTCTTCCTCCCAGAGTATGGAGGGGCCTCCTTTTTTCTGGTATATTATGTGGGAAATGCCACAAGTCTATTGTCACCCATTCTGGGGATTAACAAGACATTTATTTACCTGAACTTACAAGAATGGTGACAGGTCCCAGCATATACATTTTTCAAAAAGCCCTTGACTGTGGTCTTCTCCCCTATAACTTAGTAATTATGACCTACATTCTTAGGTCACGTTTTCAGAAGGGACCACTCCCTGGAGAAAGATATCATGCTTGATAAAGTGGAGGGTCAGCAAAAAAGGTGAAGACCCTCGATGAGATTGATTGACACAGTAGCTGCAAAGGTGGGCTCAGGTGTAGCAAGGATTGTGAGGCTGGCGCACAACCAGGCAGTGTTTTGTTCTGTTGTACAGCATCACTATGAGTCGGAGCCGACTCGATGGTGCATAACAACAACATTCATGTGAAGACTGAAGACTTTCCGGAGGATTCAATAAGTTGTTCTTCTAATAATAATAGTTTTTATTTATAGAGCACCTACTATGTGACAAACACTGAGCTAAGTTCTTGACTTGTATTATCTTAGCCCATACAATAGTCCTACAAGGTGCATCCTTCCCAAATTAAGAAATTATGGAGACAGTGAAGTTCAGAAACATGAAATACCTCATTGATACGGCTAGAATTCCTACTGAGGTCTGTGTGGCTTCCATGCCTGTGTGTTGATACTCCACCATTCCTCTATTCACTCATTAAATATATACTGTGTGCCTGTCATGTGCCAGACACTATTCTTGGCTTGGTGTACAACAAATACACACAATAGACAAAGATTCTGGCCCTCATGGAGCTTACAAATTAGCAGAGAGAGACAGATAATAAAAATAAACATAATGAATAAGGAAAGTATACAGTGTGTTATAATGTGATAGGTGCTAAGAAAAGAAAAATGCAGAGCAAGGTAAGGGATTGAGAGTGACGGGTACAGGTTGCAGTTTTAAAGGGAATAGTCAAGGCAAGGCTTGTGGAAAAGTGGCGGGCTAAGCACCAACTGAAAGGGGGGTGGTCTGTGTCTTCTTGGTAGAACCACAGAGGATAGGTCTGGAGGTCTTCTTATATAAGATTACAGCCATTGAAAACCCCAAGGACACATTTCTCTAGAACACATTGAGTCATCATGAGTCAGAATCAACTCTACAGCAATAGGATTGGGTTTATTTAGGAGGTGCCAAGCCTTTGTGCACAGGGAAGAAAGGCATCACTGGGCTGACCTGGATTAGTTTTTCTGGACTATGGGCTCTCCCAGTAACATTTGTAACTTTGTTTTTCAGATGTTGTGGATGGTACTGTTCCAACTGCTGCTGTGGCTTCTGCCCCCAACTGAGGGATCCCAGAGAACTGAACCCATGTTCACTGCAGTCACCAACTCAGTTCTGCCCCCTGACTATGACAGCAACCCCACCCAGCTTAACTATGGTGTGGCAGTTACTGATGTGGACCATGACGGGGACTTTGAGATCGTTGTGGCAGGGTAAGTGCCTCCCACCCTGAGTTGGACAGATGTATTAGTCAGCTTTTGCTGCACTAAGATTGTGTAACAAATAACTCCCAAACCCACGGACTTATGACAGTACACATCTAGTTCTCACTCATAAGTCTGTCGTAATGCGTGGCTCAGCTGCAGTTTGGCTGGGCTTGCCTGGGCTTCTGGCCTACTCTGTTCTTGCCTTTTGCTCAAGCAGCGAGTTGGAATGGAAGGCAGTTTGGAGGAAGGATGCTTGACCACAAGTTTTCCAAGGAGAAAATTTGATGCTCTGCCTCAAGGTATTCTCTGCATATATAAGCCTTCTTAGTTATGTAAGTATTACTTCTTACCAGTGGGGCTCTAGATTTTCTACAAAGGAGGGCCTTAAGGGTGACAATCCTGGTAGAAGAGGATGCTCAAAGCTGTATCTGCATAGTACTTTACATAAGACTGGAAAACAGTACTTGTCCATTTCAGAGAAGGAGGGAGATGGGAAGTGAAGAGGGGTGGCTAGACCTCAAAATACTTTGGTGCCCACTGTTCCCTTCTTTTCTAAGAAGCAGTATTGTATCACAAAAAAAGCATAAGATTGGAGTCTAAATGGCTTGAGTTCGTGCCCTAACTCTACAACTTTCTAGTTACATGACCTTGATTGGGTCACATACTTGCTGAGATATGTTACATCATCTATACAAAGGTGTCCATCTGTAATACCCTATTGTTCTGAAGCCACAGTAGGCAATTGCGTGCAATAGTGCATTGTAAATTCTGCCATTCACTATTGATAATTCTTATTTATTGAGCATTAATATGTACCAGGCACTATCCTAAACCTTTCACATGCATTTCTTATTTAATCCTCTTGACAGCACGATGAAGTAAGTATAGTATCATCTCCATTTACAGACAAGGAAATTGGGATTCAGAGACGCTATGTGACTTGCCCACTGTCAAGTACGTAGTAAGTGAGTGAATCAAGATCGAACTCCAAGGCTCCCTAACTCTAGAATTACTGTACAAAGTTTAGTGATCACTTCAAAATCAATCAATGCATGAATATACCAGAGGCCAGACAGCCTCATTCTGGGAGGCCTGTGCTTTTATGGTAGCACTGAACAAAGTAATAGCAGGTAACATTACTCAGTTGCCTGTAACAGTAGAAAGCATTTTGGACTTTGAATTTGAAAGGACTGTTTTTGATACATCTCACCCAAAAGTTGTGAACCTTCTGCAAGTCACTTAACTGTTCAGAGTAGTGTCTGCAAAGACAGTCACTTATAGCTTACTTGTGGTGTTATTTTTGTTATCATTTTGCCCCTTTCTATGGCATCTATCTCAAAGGCATGCTGAAATAGCAGCCGTGGTTGCATTGCCTTCCGCGTGACTCATCTTTCAGCTGCAAGGATCAGAACTAAGAGAGAAAATATTGCCCCAAGGCTGGTCCTGAACTGGGACTGCTTGGGAAGAGGCAGAACTGTTTGGTAGCAGAATTTTCCATGTATCTCTGTCTTTTCCAGGTCAAAGGAAGTGATTGACAGCCCAGATAGGCCCATTGGCTGAGGTCAGTTGTCTGAGCACTGTGTCTAAAGGTGGATGTGGTAGATCTCGGTCCCGCCCATCCTTTGATGTCAGAGAACTGATCCTGATCTCTTAAGTGTACAGCTTTCTCTCCAAGGGCTGGGCATTCATTTTATCTTCCTTTTCAGTGAAGTTTTGTTGTTGTTTTTATTGTTTCTCTCTCTGTCTTTCAAGGAACTCAAGGATTTTGCTGTTGTGTCCCCTAGAGGAGAGAATCTAGGTGTCATAGACCATCTTTTTTGTGGTCATCTTACAACAGGTGTGCAAACCTTGTGTAGCTTGCTCTTCCTAAGCATCCTGGAGGACTCTGGAATCTTCCTATGAAACAAGAAGCAGATCATTCTGGGTCTTGACCCTAGAGTAGCCATTTGGAAAGATCCCTTTTCTCTTCTCTGAGGGAAGAGCTGAGTCAGGTATTCCCTGTCTGAGAAAGCTTGGGCTGTTGGACATTATTCTGAAAGATGCTATTGCTCACCCTCAGCAAAGAAGAAAAGTTATACGGAGGACAGGGTGGCAAAATTGGGCAGCCTCCCAGCTCCAAGTCAGGCTTTGTGGCTGGTGTGAAGCATAGTGAATTTTCAGAGCATCAGAAAGGTACGTTCTAATTTAAGTACCAAAATGCATGCCAAAGGCAAATATAACTTTTTATTATCTTCAGTTTAGGATGATTCGTCACTGTCTTTTCCTTTAAGGCTAGATAACCAAGAATTGACTATACAGACATATTTAAATCAAGACCTTGGGAGGTCATTTGGTCCACCCTTGCCTTCCAATAAGACCACACCTATACTGTTTTAAGGCTCTGTTTATTTAGGGCCTTCCAAAGGAATGTGTGGGAGCTCTGGTAGCGTAGTACCTAAGGCACATAACTGCTTACCAGAAGGCTGGTGGTTCAAATCCACTAGCCACACCTCGGGAGGAAAGTTGGGCAATCTACTATCGTTAGTGATACTGCCTTGACAACCCAAGGAAGGGTCGCTATGGGTTGGGTCTGACTCCAGGGCACATAACAGCAACAACAACAAAGAATGTGTGCGATCTTTGTAATCCAGCTCAATGGTCACTTACATGAAGAACCTATTTGATTAATCAAAATGCCCAGTGTTAGAGCTTAATATACCATTTCCATTTTGTTTAGTTTTCAGTTAGCTATTGCCTTTGAAATTAGAAACCAAGTGGTCCTTTCTAGTTATAACAGGTAGGATCGCTGTCTTGGCTTTCAGCCCATGTGAACTCTTGGCAACATTTCTGATTTTGACTTGTACTGTTTCATCACCTGCACACCTGTCATGGAGCTCTGGTTGTGCAATGGTTGAAGCGCTCAGCTGATAACCAAAAAGTTGGCAGTTCAAACCCAACAGCTGCTCCATGGGGGAAAGATGTGACGGTCTGCTTCTGTAAAGATTGATAGCCTTGGATATCCTGCGGGGCAGTTCTGTTCTGTCCTGTAGGGTTGCTGTGAGTCAGGATCAAGTCCATGACAGTGGGTGACACCCATCCTGGACTCCTTGGATGGCACACATAGTTTAGCACTCGACCTACTAGTTGAAAGGTTGGCAATTCAAACCCACCAGAGGCACCTCAGAAGACCGGCCTGATGACCTGCTTCTGAAAGGTCAGTCTTGAAAACCTCATGGAGTAGTTTGGGAGCTTTGGTAGCACAGTGCCTGGATTTGAACCGCCAGCCACTCCTCGGAAGGAGGATGGGGCAATCTACTTCCGTAGTGGTACTGCCTCGGAAACCCAAGGAGGGGTCGCTATGAGTCAGGTCCTACTCGACAGCACATAACAACAACAACATGGAGTAGTCTACTCTGCACCATGAGTTGGAATGGACTAGATGGCAGTAACTAACAACTACCACACCCATCGTATTTAACTCTGTTTCCTTCTGTTTGATTGTTGACTCTCTGTTTAAGAATTATGTAGCAGAAGTTGAACTTTTTAAAAATTGAATTGAAGCGTCTTTATCTGGCACAGCAGTGGCCCAACTTCTGACAGGCCCACCTCCCTGTTGTCTTACAGACCTTTCCATTGTCTGCCCCCCGCCCCCGACAGCATTTACATTTGCAACCCCTGGTATAATGCCAGCTCTTCAGTTTATAAGGTGCCCTGTGCTTGAACTTGTCTTTCCATTTGTTGACCTTGTAGTGTGTCTGACACTACCCTGTTGCTTTGAGTATTTACTCTTTGCGTAGGTTTGTTTTGTTTTGCTTTTTTGGTATCCTCGTTCTGGGTATTGATGGCATTGATTTTGAGCATGTTGCGGGTGAGTTTGTGTTGTGTTTCAGATTCTTGAGTTAATTGTGATGGAAGGCGTGTGTGTGCATCTGACTCTGGGAGGATCAGTAAATGACCGCCCTTTGTTCTGCGGGGGTGGGGGAGGGAATGGGCCGGCTCCACGCCTCTGCCACAGCTGGGCGAGTGCCTCTGCATTTGGAGGGCTTATCTGTTACCCGGCAGGTGCCTGATTGCGTCTGTGCCCGGCCTCCTCCCTGCAGGCGCAGGGAGGATTTGATCACCCCTTGAAGCATCCGCACACGCACAGACCATTGAGGTCTTCAGGACTGGTTCCCTGGGTAAATAGAAAGCCCAGTGGCTTCCCCTTTTCTCAGTGGAACTAAACACCTAATCTACAGTCACATGTAGTGTGGAAAGGGATTCCTGTTGGTGTCAATCTCGTACAATTCCTTCAGAGCGGCTTTTGTTTCCTGGGACATCCCCAGAGGTCTGAGATGACCCCACTACCCTCTCAGTCTCCAACAGGAGATGGGCTCAAATGGAAAGATTACAGTGGTTGTAAAGTTTAACTCATGATTTAGATCAGTTTTTCTACACAAAGAGCATTCATTTGATAAAACCTTAACACATTCTTCACACTTGGAAGGATTTCATTTAAAGGGATGCTACAGATTGTAAAGCAGTGGTTTATTTTTTTCTTAATTTTGCAACTATATCAGGAAACTTTTTTATCTTTTAATTTACAAAAGTTAATTGGATTATTTAAAAGGCAAACCATGTTCAATTACCAGATTAATCATGATCATAGAGGAGATGTTTTTGTCATTATAAATAATAAGAACAATGATAAAGAATGAGATATTTATCTATGGTTAATCAACGCTCTTTTATGCATTTTCTTATAAACATATAAACACATGTAGTATATGGATACATACAGTCTTTATACTCCAAAACTCCAAACTCACTGCCATTGAGTCGATTCCGACTCATAGCAACCCCCATTGGGTTTCCAAGGCTGTAAATCTTTACAGAAGTAGATTGCCTCATCTTCCTTGCACAGAGCAGCTGGTGGGTTTCAACCGCTGACCTTCTAGCTAGCAGGCAAATGCCTTCTCCATGATGCCGCCAGAGCTCTTTACAGTCTGTATAGGTGGATATAAAGTCCCCAGGTGGCACAAATGGTTTGTTCTCAACAGTTGGCAGTTAGAACCCACTCAGTAGTACTATGGAAGAAAAATCCTAGAGGCCTGATTCTGTTAATATGACAGCCAGGAAAACCTGATGGAGCATTTCTACTCTGGTACTCATGGGATTTCCATGAGTCACTAGTTGATTCCATGGCAACTAGTAACAACAGATAGGTAGATACATGATGTGGTATGTATATATAAGTATATATGTTGTTGTTATT
>NW_006921651.1:9349574-9350880 GCF_000298275.1 Orycteropus afer afer
TGCCCAACCTTCCTTCCGAGGAGTGGCTGGTGGGTTTGAACCGCCAGCCTTCTGGTTAGCAGTCAAGTGCCTTAGCCACTATGCTACCAGAGCTCCCAGTATATATGTAGTGTATACAAATATATACATGCATATACACACATATGCTTTTAACAAGATAGCAATAAATATCTTTGAACTTCCAGTCTGAACTGTTGCTTTGTAAGGTACATTTAATAGATTTGATCATCAGTTTTGATACTAACTTAAAAGGAAGATTATTCTGTTCAGTTTCTAGCTCCCTTGTTTTTACATAAAATGCATTTCACTTTTAATTGCACTTAATGTTTATTGCAAAATAATTTATGCAATATATATAGTACTGAGTTGTCAGTGAAGGCAAACATTGATCTATGGGTAGATATATGGGTAGACAGGCTGAACTATTAGCTATGTCTATGCAAGGGGAAGTATGCTCAAGACCATGTATAGGGTTGGCAGACAGTGTTTCTACTAGTGTATTTATTTATATGTTCTGTAAGAATTCCCAGGTATATAGCAGAGCTGACAAGGGGCAAGGTTGTAGTCACTTCGTGGCCTCAACCAGCTATCCATAGGGAGAGCAAATAGTTGGACCTATGGGCTCAGGCCTATAGTCACAGGGGACATCAAGCTCAATTGTCATAACGTACAACACAAAAACATTGTTCCACATCCTACTTTGGTGAGTAGCAACTGGGATCTTAAAAGCTTGCAAGTAGCCATCTAGGTGCAACCATGGGTCTCTCTTCATCCAGAGCAAAGAAGAATGAAGAAAACATGAAAACAATTAATCCAAGCAATTGGTGTACTATGCGATCCTCAGCCTATACGACTATGAGACCAGAAGAACTAGATGGTGCCAAGCTACCACTGTCAACCACTCAGACCAGGTTTGCTGGTCTGATAGCGCGTGATGGAACCACTGAGACTCAGTTTAGGATGATTCGTCACTGTCTTTTCCTTTAAGGCTAGATAACCAAGAATTGACTATATGCTTAATATACCATTTCCATTTTGTTTAGTTTTCAGTTAGCTACTGCTGAAATAGCAGCCGTGGTTGCATTGCCTTCCGCGTGACTCATCTTTCAGCTGCAAGGATCAGAACTAATTAATCCAAGCAATTGGTGTACCATGCGATCCTCAGCCTATACGACTATGAGACCAGAAGAACTAGATGGTGCCAAGCTACCACTGTCAACCACTCAGAGGGGGATCTTTGTAGGAGATCCTGGATAGAGAGGGAGAACAATGTGGAACAAAACTCAAAATCATTAAAAAAAAAAAA
>NW_006921651.1:9353065-9360583 GCF_000298275.1 Orycteropus afer afer
ATGCAATATAGATGAAGTAAAAATCTGTCCTTACCAACTCTCCACCCCTGCTTCAGTCCCATCCCACCCAGCCCTCCCACAGCACATCCAAAACACACACACAAATCTATATAGTATTTTAAGGAAGGAAACTGATACATAGTATTCCCAAACTTGCTTTTTTGGGGGGCTTGATAACATGTTCAATATTCAAATGCATAAATCTAGCTTATTTAAAAAAATTGCATAGTATGGATGTATATTCATTTTGACATTCCTCGAGTGACATTTAACCTGTTTCTAATCTCTAACCATTGCAAACAAGACTGTACCACACGTGCTCATACACATATGTAAATATTTCTCTAGGATAGATACCAGTAAGTAGGAATGCTGGGTCAAGGATGTGTACATATTAATCTTAGTAGACATTGCCAAATTGTCTCCAGTCTCAGTCTTCTTCTACTTGTTCATAGCCTGGAAGTAAAAGCTGAGCTTTGTAATTATTCTATTCAATGGCTCGTCAAGCACCTCCAACATGTACAGCCACATGTGCTCCAGGGGCTGACCTTTATCAATTTAGGTAACTTTAACAATTCCAAGATGGAAAAAGGGCCTATTCTACATCTGCAAAAGAAGCTGCTGCTGTTAAAAAACTGGATTGAGGAACTTCAATACTTTCTGATTCAAACTGCTAAAAGATTTCCTCTAAAGCCTCTTCTGCAAAAAAAAAAAATATATATATATATATATATATCTTAAATATGTCACCCTTAACCCTGAGCTGTATTGTCATTGGTATCGTGGAAGAATGATTGCAGGGTGCCAGTTCTTCTGCTGTGGTTAGGCATGGACTGCCCTTGATTTTGAATACTAATAAGACCTGAATTGGAGCAGGGGCTAGGACTTTTTAACCCATTCTTACAGCTTTTCTAAAAAGGTGACTCAGGCATTCAGCAATACATGGCAGGTTTGCCAGAGATGTCCCATGAGCCCATTGCTCCGTCTGTTCTTCCTTCTCCTTGTACAGTCGTAGCAATGGGCAAATCCTATCCCAGCCCCCAAATCAAGACCCTCCTGACCAGCATAGTGGTGTTTACATATTCATACGCACACACACATACATGCCATTGCTTTCAGTAGGTGTGGTGTGCAGAATAATGTCCCCCAAAGATGTCCACATCTTAGTTTCTGGAACCCATGAAAGGGTTACCTTATTTGACAAAAGAGACTTTGCAGATGTGATTATGTTAAGGACCTTGAGATTGGGCATTTGATCCTGGATTATCCAGGTGGGTCCAGTGCAATCACAGGGGTCCTTTAAAATGGAAAGAATGAGGCAGAAAAGGAGGTCAGAGTGATGCGACCTGAGAAGTACTCAATGCATCGTTATGGGCCTTGGGATGGAGAAAGAGGCTGTGAGCCAAGGAATATGGGCAACCTCAGAAGAGGGGGGAAAGTAAGGGAACAGATTCGTACTTAGAGCCTCTAGAACAGAAGGCAGCCCTCTGACACCTTGATTCTAGCCCAGTGAGATCAATATTGGAACGTACACATAACTGTAAGATAATAAATTTGTGTTCTTTTAATCCACTAAGTTTGTACTTATTTGTTACAACAGCAATAGGAAACTAATACAGTGGTTAAAAGGTTGGATGCATGGTGTCATTTCTCAGAGAGGATAGTTGTTACCTCAGGAAGTTTTAACGGTATTATTTTTATAATTTTAACATTAAAAGAAACAAACCACCCATAAGAGTAGTATTTAAAAGAATATGTTTAAAATAAATACACTGCCAGCAAAAGTATTATTTTAAATCACTGCCAAACCCTGCTATAAGAATATGAACAGTTTTTGGAAACAATCCCTAAAACCATGCTTTTTTCCTTGGTGACCATCCAAGTTACTGCACCCTGTACTGCACTATTTGATACTCTATGCTGTGGAGTTGACTGGAGGGAGCTGGAATTCAGAGATTTTAAAGATCTCACTGTCTTTGGTGGGGACAAACATGCCCAAATTGTCTGAGAATCAGTATCACCAGGGAGATGCGAACATTTTGGGAGGTTGGAGGTGGAAGGAGCTCTCCTGGCTGAAATCACAAAGACGTGAGTGTTGGCCTTTGCTGTATACAGAGAGGTAGGAAGTAGACCCGTTTAACAAGGGGCAGGAGCTCTTCAAATCAACAATAGCTTTCAGCTTATTTGAATTTTGTCGTTATTTGTTTTTTGAATGTTTTTGAGAGCTTTTTAACAAAAAAAGAAATGCTTTTCACAAAGCAGTGAAAAGTATTTATAAAAAGCCATTCGAAAATAGTAATATAATCAAGACACTAAAATTGTCTCTGCTGAAAAACGGCAAAGCTACTTTTAGTAGCCTGAATTTTTCATCCATTCACAAAGTAGATGTATGCCCTGTCTCCAGTTGTTTTCCCAAAAGTCCCTCTTCTCCCCAATTTTTTAAGCAGTAGGCTAGACAGAAGGCCCTCGTCCCATGGGCTGCGTTCTGGTTACTGAACATCCAGGCACATGCCCATCTGAGCAAGACTGGCCCTCCCCACCCTTCTAGCACCCGGGCCTTCCTCCTCCAGGAGTACACCTGAATCAAGAGACTAGCTCTTGCCCTTCTCTTTGGGACCACGAGCCTTTCTCCTCCCAGACTCGCTTCTGCTCTGGGGGTAGATCTGACCCCAGCCCCCCTCTCTAGCATTTTTCATCACACATGCCTTCTCCCCATCTTTACTGATTTGGTGAGCCAGGCGGCTTTATCATGTTCTTACAAGGATGTAATGAAGCTCTGACTTCATTTTCGCTCTGAGGAAGAGGTTGCTCTTGAAGTGCAGGTATTTAGAAAAACACACAAGAATGTGAAGAAGCGAAAAACAAATATTTTCCATTTCAGAGTTTTACTGTAGTCTCCGCTCGTTGACTTTTACCTATTTGCAGACTAAAGTTACCAAGGGGTTCAGAACAGAAGCCAAGTGCATGTTTATGTTTTACTTATCATCTCATTTTAACCTTCACTGAAGTCCATATGTTTTGTAGTTGATTCTAAGTCACACATTTTTTATATGTTTACATTGCTAAAATTGGGATGTGATGTAAAATCAGCATCTTGTATTTAATCAGCAATGTTTCTCCTTTCCTAGTGATACGTTTGTTTGTTTGTTTTTTGGTTTAGTGATGTAAAACAATGGTGAGACACATCACTAATGAAACCTTAGAGTTAATGAAAACACTGTAATTATTATTGTCCCCATTTTGCATATGAGGAAACTGAGGCCTAGTGATTTACTTAGGATCACAAACTCAAAACTCACTGCCGAGTCATTTCCAACTCATAGTGACTCCTCCTTGGATTTCCGAGGTGGTATCTCTATGGAAGTAGATTGCCCGGTCTTCATTCTGCGGAGTGGCTGGTGGGTTTGAACCACCAGCCTTTTGGTTAGCAATCAAATGCCCTAGGCACTACCCCACCAAAGCTCCCACTTAGGGTCATGTTGTTGTTGTTGTTGTTAAGTGCCGTCGAGTCGTTTCCGACTCATGGCGATCCCATGCACAGCAGAACGAAACACTGCCCGATCCCGCGCCAGCCCCACACTTAGGATCATAGAGATAGTAAAATGTGAACTATTTTTTTATATATGCCCACTAAGTTTATTGTTAATTGGGTGGTTCAAATCATAATGGTTTTTAATTTTTCATGCTTAGCCTATTAATAACTGAGAGACTTGTTTTGAAATCTTCTCTGGTGGTAGATTTGTCCATTTCTTCCTGTGAGTCTATCAATTGTTTTATATATTGGGGCTAAGTTATTAGGTATAACTTTAGAATTCCTATGTCTTCCTGACAAATGAAGCCGTTATTATTCTGAAGTGACCTTTTCCATCCCTGATTCTGCTGGTCTGATATTGTTATCAGCCACTGAAACCAAACCCACTGCCATTGAGCTGATCCTGACTCATAGTGACCGCCATTGGGTTTCCAAGGTGGTAAATCTTTATGGAAGTAGGTTGCTCCATCTTCCTTCTGTGGAGCAGATGGTAGGTTTGAACCACCAACCTTCTGGTTAGCAGTCAAATGCTTTTTGGTTAGTGTTTGCCAGGTTATATTTTTGCAAGGTACATAATTTTACTTTGAAATTTTTGAAGTCTTTATGTGTGTGTGCTTTTTTTTTTTTAAATTTACAGTGATTTTTTTATTCCAAAACAAGTAACTCACCTTGGTCAATAATGTGACATTCCCTAAGGTGGCTACACAAACCAGACCAGACCCAGCAGCCATCTAAAGGCTGAGGACGTTGTTAGGGAACTAGGAAATGTGGGTAAGTGGGGAGGGCCATGGGTGCTACTTCTGGCTAAGGCATAGAAATAGAAGTAAAAAAGAAGAAAACCAAAGAGCAGATAAAGTAGCATTAGACATGGTCAGGGGACAAAGGGCACTAAAAAACCTCAGGATTTCTTCAAGGGGCACCTGCTGAGCCCAGGCGTAGGTGATCTAGAGGGCAGAAAGGATGCAACTGCTAGACACGAGGACTACCAGGGTGATGGGGTTTCCTAGCTCAGAACAGCAATCTTCCAATGAGCCTGGAAAGAGGGAGCAGAAAGCCTCTGTTGCTCTGGGAGGGTGCTTGCAGGGCAAGTAGTGACACTTACTGTGCTCAGCCAGGAGAAAGAGGAAAACAAGGCATGTATTGTGGGCTGAAGAACTTTCCTAGGGGCTCATGTTTATTGGCATTTGGCCCACAGAAGCCTGACTGTGGGCAAAGGAGCAGCCTGTGGGTAGGAAAACCAGCATCCTACTCCCTCCTCAATTCAGTCTCTGCTAATCCATCAACTCAGACCCCTGCCCCCTCCACCAGTAGTCCAAAGAAGGTAAAATGGTCCAAGGACCCACTGTGCTGCTTTTTCAACAGTATTTTGAGTCTCAGAGTTGGAGGGTTGTGAAGATTTGCAGTTCTGCTCATTTAGTTCCACAAGAAAGAAAAGGCAGAGGCAGGAGGTGGGACGCAAACATGCTGGTAATCCTACATCTTACTAAGTCTTTATAGCTATGTCTCTGGATTTGTAGCCACTCCTCAACTCTTCAGCTCCCACACTATTCCTTGGGGCAGGCGACCAGTGACTGACATAGTGTACACCCTGGGCTTAAAGTTACTGACTAGCTGCCACTTGGAGATCCAGCTGTCCCCTGGACTCACCATTGCAATGATTCCATCAAAGAAAGAGCTGGTGCAATCATACCATCTCCCAGTTACTCTTCATCTGTAGGTATGCGTCACAATTGTCATGGCCATCATATTCAAACTGACTATAGTCTTGATCAGCAAACACAGCAGACAGGCCCGCAGAGGCCACGGGTCCTTCAGCACTGTCTCCAGGGCCATCTTCTCTGATGGGAAGAACGGCAGTGAGGAATTCTCTGAAGTCCTTATGTTTTATGTGTGTGTCCTGTATGCAGCATATGCATAGCTTAAGCTTTTCCAACTATCTGAACATGTCTGCCCTTTTACTGATGAGTTTAAATGGGAACACTGATATGTAGAACGTTGTTTTTAATATCTTACTTTTTCAATTTCTATATTTTCAATGCTTCTTTTTTCCTCTCATTTTTAAATTGAGTGATTGAGGTTTTTGGAGTGAAAAGGAGGAATTTTTCTTTGTCTTTAGATTCCATTTTTTGGTCTCTAGGAGCGCTGGTCGCATAATGCCTAAGGCACTTGACTGCTAACCATTTGGCGGTTCAAACCCACCAGCCACTCCTCGGAAGGAAGGTTGGGCAATCTACTTCCATAGTGATACCACCTCGGGAACCTAAGGAGGGGTCACTATGAGTGGGGTCCGACTCAACAGCACATAACAACAACAACTGATTTGGGATGTATGCCCTCTATTTCTGTTCATTTAGCAATTTTTTTTTTGAAAGTTTATTATTCATTTTTAACTTAACAAACTCTAGAATTATCATAATCCTTCCCAGGTCTATTGAGAGACCAGACTTCTGTTTCCATGATAAGATGAAGTCCTCTAAAGGTCCCTTCTACTACAAAACAAGTATATCCTGGGTAAAACATACTTGTAATGCATTACTGGGCTTACAAACATCAGGGAAATCTCCACGAACCAACTCCCTTTATCCCCAGAAAAGTGAGCTAAAACTTGACCTGGAGTAGTAAGTAGTAAATAATGAGCCAACCCATTTATTTAGCTGGCAACAAGGTCACGATGCTGAACCCTGGAGTCTAACATCAATCCAGGACCCTTGGAGAGAACTACAATGTTCCCAGGTCCATTGGACTCCCTAGCCCTCAGCAGATGTGGATGCAAATCCTCTCTGCTACAAAGCATCTTCAATTTAGGCCAACAGCGTTCCTACATTTTAAGATCAAGTAAATATGATAAAGAGGCAAGCCATCCTGGATAAGAGGCACAAAACAAAACAAAACAAAACTTGAGGACATATTTCAACCTTCAAAGTCTTCAGGTATTAGAGTTATCAAACACAACAATATCTGTGCATGAAATGTTCATGTAATGAATTACATTGATTGTTTTTTCTAATGTTGAACCATTCTTGCACACCTGCTATGAATCCCACTTGGTCATGATGTATTATTATATTTTGATATGTCATGTGTCTATTGGCTAGGATTTTGTTGAGAATTTTTGCATCTATGTTAATGAGGGATATTGGTCTATAATTTTTCTTTTTAGTGGTATCTTTGCCTGTCTTTGGTATCAGGGTTATACTTGCTTCAAAAAATGAATTTGGTAGTATTCCCTCCTTTCCTGTGTTTTGGAATAGTTTCAGTAGCATTGGTGTAAGCTCTTCTCTGAATATTTTGTAGAATTAGGCAGTGAAGCCCTTTTACTGGGCCATGACCTTTTTTTTTTGGGGGGGGTAGTTTTTTTATGACCTGTTCAATTTCTTCTTTTGTTATGGGTCTGTTCAAATTTTCTACCTTAGTTTGTATTAGTTTAGGTAGGGAGTGTGTTTCTAGAGATCTGTCCATTTTTTGTAGGTTTTCAAATTTGTTGAAGTACAGTTCTTCATAGTATTATATTGTTTTTTTTTTTTTTCAGTTGGTTCCGCTGTGATGTTGCCCATTTCATTTCTTACTCTTGCTATTTGCATCTTCTTCTTTGCCTTTGTTAAATTTGCCAGTGGTTTGTCAATTTTTAAAATCTTTTCAAAGAACCAACTTCTAGTCTTCTTGAGTTTTTCTACTGTTTTTCTGTTCATTTATTTCTGCTTGAATCTTTATTATTTCTATCCTACTGGTGACTGTAGGCTTTTTTGCTGCTCTTTTTCTAACTGTTGGAGATGTTGGGTTAAGGTGTTGATTTTGGCTCTTTCTTCTCTTTTGATGTGTGCACTTATTGCTATAAATTGGCCTCTGATCACTGCTTTTGCTGTGTCCCAAAGACTTTGGTATGTTATATATGTACAAAATGTTTAAAGGAACAAAAGATGAAATCATAAAAATGAGTAAGCAGCAAAATACTATCAGGAATTGCTAGGGAGATTCGAAAAAAAGAC
>NW_006921651.1:9360683-9362522 GCF_000298275.1 Orycteropus afer afer
GATAGGCCTGGAAAATTACCCAGAATGCAGCAGCAAAGAGAGACAGGAGATGAAATAATTTGAGAAAGGTTAAGAGATTGGAGACTAAAATGAGAATGTCTGACATGTCTGAGTGGAGCCACAGAAGGAGAGAATAGAAAGAAGATAATATTTAAAAAGATGACTGGTAGCTTTTCAGAACTGATAAGAGACATGAATTATCTATACATGTAGTAATGAAACTGCAAAGCCCCAAAGATTTGAGAAAAAAAAAAAAAGAGAGAGAGAGAGATGGAGAGAGACAGAAACAGATTGCCTACGAAGGAATGACATTTAGACTGATGATAGGCATCTCAGTAGCAACAATGACAGCTGGAAGACAGGAATAATAGCTGTCATTCTGGAATTTTGAATGCAGAAGAATGATCTTTCAGAAATAGAGATACAACAAAGATATTTTCAGACAAACGAAAACTGAGAGATTTTACCAGTATCTGGTATTCTATAAGGGAACATCTAAAGGAGATATATCAGGAAGAAGAAAAATGACCCCAGAAGGTGTTTCTGAAATAAAAGAAGATGAGCAAATAAAATGGTAAAAGTACATACAGATAAAAACATTGTTTTTATATAATAGCAACAAAAATAGCATAACCGGTAGGGCAACAAAAGATAAGATTAAAATACTGACAAACAGCATATACCTCGGGAATGGTGTTCATTGCTTAAAAATGTGTTTTATCCTGGATCTGCTTGTTGGTGGACTCCTTCTGAAGCTCTAGTCTATCATACAAATGGAAACAGAGGTCTAAAACTCTCAACAGATCTAGAATCTAGAGGACTCCAAAGTTTATATTCTTCCCACTACCTTAAAGACATGGGAGGGCAAGAGCAGTTACAGGAAATAGTGCTTAAGGGAATCTCTCTTTTCTTTAGCTGTTCAGAAATGGTTGTACTCTCTTGCAAAATAGAAGACTTGGGCATAGTGTGAGAAGGAAAGGTGTTTTCTCTCTCTCTCTCTGTGTGTGTGTGTGTGTGTGTGTGTAGACGCATGTGCAGTAAGCCACATGCACTCTAGTAGCCAGACCAGACTTCTAGAGACTGTCCCTCTCAGGAGCACCAGAGAGTCATGATCAGAATCTGTTGCCAGCATAGATGATAGCATCCAAGGTCACTGGCATTTGACAATGCTAACCAAGGAAGCGTGTGACTGTGCACATCAAAAAGGACTCCCTCCCCCTCAGCAGCTGCCTTTCCATGTCGTCTATAGATTAGTTACAGCCATATTCAGTCAAGGTCAACTACCCAGTATCCTTTGACAACCCCTAGTGTTGAAGTTACTCCATATGCTTGCCGTGAGTTGGCAGTGCGAAGAGGAGAAGGCTAATGAGGATTATACCAGTGCAGAGCTGAGACTGACAGCATCATTGAGCCTCCAGTCCCGGTTACTCCTGGTTACTAGCACTTCAGGGAGGTAGTGAAATTACCCCATATGCACCGCTAACCAAAAGTCTGCCTTGCTCTAGAGAGCAGCATTGCATTGGTGGGGTCCTCAGCAGAGGACAGCATAACAGAATCTGTTGTTTGGACCTCGACAACACCTTCACTCCTTCTGGGAAGAGTATTTCCCCTCCTTTGGAGAACAGTTCCTCTTCCAATCACAGGATCCTATGAGGCTGCCAGTCAAAGTACCTCTTTGGCCACTAGGGATTAGTCTGGGCCTCCCTGTGACCTTATACTGTCCAATCAGTATCTTGATCTGAGATTTTCTCTCTTGAATCTAAAAAGGAAAATTCTCCCTTTGCTCTTGGATCATGAGTTAGGAGCTCTGGTAGCATAGTGCCTAAGGCACTTGACTGC
>NW_006921651.1:9363444-9389395 GCF_000298275.1 Orycteropus afer afer
GCTGGCAGTTCAAACCCACCAGCCACTCCTCAAAAGGAAGGTTGGGCAATCTACTTCCATAGTGATACTGCCTCAGAAACCGAAGGAGGGGTCGCTATGAGTCAGATACGACTCTACGGCAGTGGGTTTGGTTTTTTTTTTTTTTAGAACATAATTGATATTTAATGAATGAATGAATGAAATGAAATAGGCAGATGTCTGATAAATGGATAGAAGATCTTACATAAGATGTTAATAAAAACAATAAACATTAGATATATTCGGAAGCTGTTGATCTAAGGACCTTAGCCTTGATAGCAACATCAATCAATAAACAGTGCTATATGCTTACCTATTGTGTGGATAGCTGTGTCCTCAATACTTTGGTGGATACAAGAATATGGTCCTTTTATTCAGGTAATCTTAGTCCTATGAGAGATAAAACATATATGGAAATAGCAGGACAGAATGTCACCTGTGCTATAGATATTCACTTCATGTTCAACACACTTATCAGGTTCATTTCCCCAGTGAATCCTCCAGTTTCTATAAACACTAAATTTTATCTGAGGTTGTAGTAATATGGGAGCCCAGGGCGGTAATTGAAAGATTAGCAGTTCGAATCCACCAGCCGCTCCACAGGGGAAAGACGTAGCAGTCTGCTTCTGAAAAGAATACAGCCTTAGAAACCCTAGTTGTTGTTATGTGCCATTGAGTCGGACCTGACTCATAGCAACCCCTCCTTGGGTTTCTGAGGCAGTCTACGGAAGTAGATTGCCCCATCTTCCTTCCGATGAGTGGCTGGTGGGTTTGAACTGCCAGCCTCCTGGTTAGCAGTCAAGTGCTTTAGGCACTATGCTACCAGAGCTCCCATAGAAACCCTACAGGAACTCGAATTCTGTCCTACAGGATTGCCATGAGGTGGAATGGGTGAGACGGCAACTGGTATAGTAATAATGGCATTTTTCCTGCTGTGGAATTTCTCTATGGTGTCATGGTGTTTGATCTTCCTGTACTCACTACACCTAAGGTCTTAGTGTTCATTACCCTTTCATTAAACCACAGTAATTGTAGACTGAGCAGTCCTAAGAGACTGACAACATCATTGAGCCTCTAATGCTGGTTACTCCTGGTTACAAACACTTCAGAGAGGCAGTGAAATTCCCCACAATGTACCACTAACCAGCTGTACAAATGCCAGCTTTAATTTTTGAACATGTGTTTTCCCATCACAGACCTGTTGTCTGTATTATTCCCTCCAAGCTAAAGCAGACTCTGAAAGAAGGCAGGAGAAAGTTGTCACTTTCCCCAATCCCCTCCAGATCAGACGGCCTCTAGATCTAGTTTCTCCCTACCCAGTTGCTTCCCTATCCAGTGAAGCTGTGGGTATACCAGGCCGTAGCTGAGTCTGCGGGTGTGCGCACACACATACTTCACTCCCATCAGCCACTGTTCCATCTGGCTGATCTGAGAGAGCCCTGGTTAAGCCACCAAGATCTTTCAGCTCTAGGTCCCGGGACAGACAGCACCAGGGCCACGGAACAGGCTCAGAAACTGAACCTATCCTTCTACATCTTCACCATTTTGCTTTTACTAATTAGGAAGACTGAAAAGTATGGCAAGTGTCATTATAAAAGTTCCCTTTCCAGAAAATTCATTAATGTCAAGAAGCGGAGCTAGTAGAATAACATATCTCAAAGTTCCCAAGGACATATCTAGAAGCTAAGTCAATCTTTCAAACATTATCTAACATTTCATGGAGAAATAAATCTTTAATTTAAAAACTAGGAAGTCAAAAGAAGACATGTTCATTCTTGATTCAAAAAGCTGGAAAGCTAAAGAAATTTTCAAGGGACACTGGCAACTTTCTGATGCCTATCAGATAATAGGGAGCTCTGGTAGCATAGTGGCTAAAGTGCTTGACTGCTAACCAGAAGGCTGGCGGTTCAAACCCACCAGCCACTCCTCGGAAGGAAGGTTGGGCAATCCTACTTCCGTAGTGATACTGCCTCGGAAACCCAAGGAGGGGTCGCTATGAGTCGGGGCCGACTCGATGGCACACAACAACACAACAACAACATCAGATAATAGTACCTCCTAGGTTGTGTTGAAGACAAATGAGATAAGGCTTGTGTGTTCCTTAGCACAGCATCTGGCAGATACTAAGTGCTCAAATTTTAGTTAGTGTGTCAGGGTTTCATTTAATTTGTGATATAACAAGCAGTTTACTAAAACCAACTCTTAGAAACCTCATTATCCCTTTCCACCAATGGGATGACATGATGCCCTGGAACCTTTTTTTGTTTTGTTTTGTTTTTCAATTAGGAATATCTTATGTCATTAATTTTTTTAAAAGTCATTTAAACATTTTTATATTGTGTTACCTTCAGACATGCAATCCTAAAATAAGCTTTCCTATAAATCAGTGTCCCACCTAGGAGAAAGTTTAGCCCTATTATGTTAGCTAGCTCCTATTCATTCATTCTACAAAAGGTTTTTATTAAACTACCATGTGTCAGACCCCTTGCTGAGCCCTGGAGTTTAGTGGGGAATGAGAGCAACCCCTGCCTCCACAGAGCAGAGAGCGAATCAATATGCCTGATGAATTAAAGACATTCTCACTTTGGAAATAATTTCAACTTTCTCCAACCAAATCTTTTATCAGAATTCATAATTTGTACCCAGAATCATTTCTCATTCCCACTGTCCATTCTTGCTAAAAGATGCTAATAAGAAATGGAATGATAAAACAAAATGGGGATAGAAAAGAGAAGGACATGACTTGGGCAGTCCATGAATTAATCAGCCCCTGAATAATCAAGAGGTGATATATAAAATGTGAGTATCATAGTTCATGCCTTCTTAAATAATTAAGCATATTAAAGGAGGGACAAAAAGACCACATTTCAGAAGAAATTAGTAGCCTCAAGGCAGAGGGTGAACAAGAAAAAGCTCTATGGGAGCATTTATAAGCCTCTCCTACATTGTGACAAACCAAGCTGGCAGCAGGAAGAGAGATGGTTATATAGATTCTCCCATATATTCTAAAGGAGTGGATGCCTATCTAGGGGTCACAGAGTTATTAAAGGCAGGTGAGAATCCATCTGTGCATGGGCATTTTATCAATAGATGCTCAAGTATAGCTACTAGTATATGGGCATTTATTTTTAACCTTAAAAAGGTATAATGATTCTTGAGAAGAGTAGAGAAACATGGTCTTAAAATAGATGCTTGTGTACAAACGTGAAAATGGAGTTAAAAGGAGCCCCCAGAAATGATCATTTCAAGGAGACGAGAGAAGGAGAAGACTTCGGAGAAGAGGTTGAGAACAGAGGAGTGTGAAAAGGAGAAAAAGAAGAGAGAAGAGATGTATATGAGATGTAAGAGAAGAGTTATGGAGACAGGCAAACCTGTGTTTAAACTCCAGCTGCTTCTCTTCCTAGTTGTGTGACCTGAGAATAACTTCCCTAACTTCTCTGAGTTTCAGTTTCCTCACCTGGAAAGTACCATGTGCCAGCTACTTCATAGCTCTGTCCCCCCAGAAAAACCCAAAACCACACCCCCTCGAATCAATTCTGACTCATAGTGACCCTGTAGGACAGAGTAGAACTGCCTCATAGGATTTCCAAGGCTGTAATCTTTAGGAAAGCAGACTGCCCCATCTTTCTTCCTCGTAATGGCTGGTGGGTTCATACTCCCGACCTTTTGGTTAGCAGATTACTTTTGGTTAGAATTACTTTTGGTTAGCAGATTACTGTGCCACCAAGGCTCCTGTTCATAGCTCTGTACCGAAAAATCCAAACTCACTGCCATCGAGTCAATTCCAACTTCTAGCGCCCCCCTGTGGGTTTCCGAAGTGGTAAATCTTTCCAGAAGTAGATTGCCCAGTCTTCCTTCTGTGGAGTGGCTGGTGGGTTTGAACCACCAGCATTTTGGTTAGCAGGCAAATGCCTTAGGCACTACACCACCAGAGTTCCTTGATAGGGGTTAAACGAGATGAAAATCAAACTCACTGCCATCAAGTTGATTCCGAGTCATAGCAACCCCCACTGGGTTTCCAAGGCTATAAACCTTTATGGAAGTAGATCGCCCCATCTTTCCACAGAGAAGCTGGTGGGTTTGAACCACTGACGTCGTTATCAGCCAAGTGCCTTATCCACTACACCACCAGAACTCCTTTAAAATGAGTAGTACATACAAAATGCTTGGTCCTGTGTCTTACACATGGTAAGAACTCCAGTATTAGCTGTATTACCACCACCACCACCACTACCACCACTGTCATCGTTTCTTACTGCACTATCTTGCATCTACTTCATGAGATCTTTCAGAGTCTTACCTGTCAGCAGATCTCTGGGTGCTACTCTGTCATCAACTCTCCAATGAACTCAAACCAAAGAAACCAAACTCACTGCCATCGAGTCGGATCCAACTCACAGCGACGTCTTTGGGTTTCCGAGGTGGTATCATTATGGAAGTGGATTGTCCAACCTTCCTTCCGAGGAGTGGCTGGTGAGTTTGAACCACCAGCCTTCTGGTTAGCAGTCAAATGCCTTAGGCACTACACCACCAGAGCTCCTTCCAGTGGACTAGATTAGTCAAAATTCTTTTGCCTGAAATAGAAAAGAATGCTTGCTAACACACACCACCATCCTCTCTCCATGAAAAAGAGGAAACTCACATAACCTAGAGAAAATTTAATCAACTGGACCTCGAGATAAAGGAGGTGTGGTGGCGCAGTGCCTAAAGTGTTCGACTACTAACCAGAAGGTTGGCGGTTCAAACCCACCAGCCACTCCATGGAAGGAAGATGGGGCGATCTACTTCCGTCAAGATTTACCACCTTGGAAGCCCATTGGGGGTTGCTGTGAGTCTGAATGGACTCTATGGCAGTGGGTTTGTTTTTTTTTTTTTTTTTTTTGGTGGGCCTTGAGAAAGTAGACATAGGGGCAGCAGGGGGATGTCAGGACTGACAGGAACCTGAGAATCAAACATGGCCAGGAACGTTTTCCCTGTCTCTCAGCCCCACATCTGTGGCTTGGTCTGCCAGCCTAATTATTTCAGAGCATCTTTCTCTGTGGGCGTGGGACTAAAACTGCCAATAGCTCGTGGACATATATCCTCCCAGCCTGACCACCAAAGAGAAAGTTCCAATTCCAAGAAAAGGATTCTGGATGGCCACATGCTGGTCTCTGTGGCCTAGAGGAAATCTAAGAGAAAAGGCAGAAGGACTGATCTTCCCAGTACAAGGGGTTCTGTCCCTAGATCCAGTGCAGTCCTTGGATAACACAAATGATTAAGTGCTTGCTACTAATGGAAAGGCTGGCAGTTCAAACACACCCAGAGGCCCTTGGGAGAAAGGTCTGGCAATCTGAAAGGGCACAGCTGGAAAACCCTGTGGAGCTCAACTCTATTCTGACACACATGGGGTCACCGTGGATTGAAATCAACTCAGCCTTCATGGATGATGCTGGTTCCTAGATCCAAGAAGGAACAATGCTGAGCAGACCAATTATCATGATATAGTCACTTATTTAGCAAACATTCATTGAGCACCTACTGTGTGCCCAACCCTATATTAGGCACTATAGACACTGAGGCAAACATGACACATATGGTCCCTGCTGTCATGGAGCTGATATTTTAATGTGCAAGATGAGCTGAAAACAGAAATAGGAAGTTTGAATCTCTGTAGGGAAACAAGGTGCGCGCACACACACACACACACACACACAGCTCTTGGGAAAATCTCATAGATGCTTTTGCTAGCATGCGTTAATCACTATCCCCAGAGGCTTCCAGCAGACCCCTTCCCCGTTGCCCTACAATTTCCTACTTAAATGATTCACTTCAGCACCTATTTCTCTCCCCTTCTAACCCTCAATTTCAGTTCTTTTGAAATCTATCGAGATCCAGTGATGCAAAGAAGACACCAGCTAGACTTCAAAAAAATTTGCATGCTCAGAGTTAAGAGCTAGAGGTAGGGAGGTCTGGAGAAAAGTTCCAGATGAACTCCAGTCAAGGAGAAAGAACACACAGGATAGTTGAGTAAAATCCAGGTCTCGGAGTGTGATCAACCATGAGAACCATGGCTTAGAAAGGAGTTAACCAAGACTTACCCACAGGTCACGGAGGTGCTACTGGGCCCAGCCTCACTCTCAAATGTGTTAGATTCATGAGGTTATATATAACAAAAAAAAACCCAAACTCACTGCCATCAAATAGATTCCGACTCTTAGTGATCCCCATTGAGTTTCTGAGGTGGTAAATCTTTACAGAAGTAGATTGCCCCATCTTCCTTCTGCAGAGTGGCTGGTGGTTTTGAACCACCAACCTTCTGGTTAGCAGTCAGATGGCTTAGAACTGAACAATTCATTGTATTTGCATGTAAATGTGTTTCAAATCTTTTTTTCTAATGTGAATAGTTTTTAATTATGTGAATAATTTTAACAACCCTGTTTTGAGATGTTTCATTTTTTAATATATTAAGAGTCTGAAAAACTAGAAGTGACCCAGACCTCTCTCAAACTCTGAGAGGCTCTGGCATTAGCATTTAATGAGCACCTACTGTGTACCAAACTCTGCACCTCACCCTTCCCACACATTTTCATTCATGAAAGAGATGCTGTGGTTTCCAATTTAGGAAGGAGGGAAGTGGGCTGAGAGGGCAGGTCTTCTGCCAAAGGCCGGTACAGTTAGTAAGGGTGCAGCTGGGACTAGGTGATGGCCTACTTGGCTCCAGTTTCCATACTCCTTTCCTCCCGGCTCCTGGTTCCCGAAAGCTGGTCTCTGGGCCAAAGTCAGCCTGGGAGGAAGTTGTTTTCACTTTGTAGCAAAATTCACTAAATAAAGATGATGCCATTTTTTTCCATAAAGTTAAAAATTTTCCATTTAAAGGACTGCTTTTTAAATTCTAAACTTATATCCTCCTTGTTCTCTTTCTTTTTTTTTTCGGTGTTAAGCTTTTGTTTTTTAATGCTGATCATAGATGATAGTTTTGTAGGGTTTCGTTGTTGTTGTTGTTGTTGTTTTAATGTCCTCAGTTGGCAAAATAAAACACTGGCAATCCTGTATGAGTGCCCCAAAGTTTGTGTTCTGAAATTTTATTGTGCCATGAAATCTCTAAGTCTGGAAAGCATTGCTGTATATAAATTTGTCATCTCAGAAAGGGAGAGCTGCTCTTCCTGCCGTGTGTGGGCACCGGGCTGGATGGTTTTCATACTTTCTCTCTGATGGATGAAGCCCCTGAGGAGCAGTATTACCCTGGTTTTACAAATTAGGAAACTGAGGTTTAGAAGGTGAAGGCCCTTGCCGAGGTTCTCGGACTCAAGACCTCCACCATCACACACCTCCACTCTCCCTTGCATATGTGAGCCCAGAGTCTCTGCCCTCAGTGCACGTCACTCCCAAGCAGCCCTCCTCCCACTCCCAGGGATCATCTGAGTCAGTAGTGTCTCCAGCTGAAGATACAGCCTCTTCTTCCCTTCCCTTTCCTGCCTCGTAGAGTCCAACCCATACCCTACACACCAAAGCCTTGAGAGCCTTGAAAGCCTCCATCAACAGTATCTTAGAAGGCCCAGGCAAGCTTTTTTGGTCTTCTTCTTGCATTCTGGCTGGGTAGAACTTCCTGGAGAGCCTCTGTTGGGAGGTCGTGGGCTGTGTGCTTCTGCCTTTTGGTGGCCAAAGGCACTGAGGTCAAATGGGCTCCCTGGAGCTCTTGGTGGTTCTGTGCAGGGCAGGCTGGAATGGATGGGTCAGCTGCTGCCCAGAGGGCCTCAGGGCTTGCCTTGCATCTTAGCAATGGACTTAGCACATGGCCTGCCTCATGTGTGCAGTGGTTGAGTGGTGGTTTTCCCCAAGATTGGCTGGTGGTTGGTTTTCTTAGAGTGTGCACAGTTTTTTTCCTCACAGGAACCTTAGCACTTTGCAGAGGTGAATGTAACCCTGGGCTGACTAAATGCTGTTCTCATTCAGGCCTCAGCTCATCCACGGTGACAGCTGTGCAGTATGGTCTCAGGTGGCTGCCAGATGTGACTTGTGGCAGACATACACAGAAATGGGAAGAGCACCGGCTCTCTTCATTAGGAAGAGGAGGAGAACAGAGCTTGTGCCCCAAACTCATGAGAGCTTGGACAGAGAGAAACAGGGTCTGGCTGTGCATGGGGAGATGGATCACAGCATAGGCTAATGTATTTTTGGGAAATATAAGATAAAGGGGAAAGCCTTCATCAGCCTAAGGAACTGGAAGTGGCTAATGAGATCAACATAATTTACGAAGTGAGAAAAAATGTTGGTAAGCAGGGTGAAACAATATTACAGCATTATATAGTAGTAGCCACTCCTCGGAAGGAAGGTTGGGCAATCTACTTCTATAGTGATACTGCCTCAGCAACCCAAGGAAGGGTCGCTATGAGTTGGGTCCGACTCGATGGCACGTAACAACAACAACAACAAAGTAATAATAGTAGAACTTAGTTGTGGTGCTAATTTGTCATTCTTTGGTGCATAGCACCTACTCCCTCTTCCTAAAAACACCCTGATTTCTTTGTGGGCAATTGTTTCTTCCCTTCTGTAGGTACTTTTGGAGAAATGCTAATCAAGGAATACTGTCCTCATTCTACAGAACCCAAAGAACCCTGGAAGATCTTCTATCAGATGTCAAGGGGTATAGCCAAGGAGTAGGTTTGAGTCCTAGGTGCATCTAATTGCAATCTCCCCTGGGACTTTCACTTTAGGGCAGAGCAATGCAAAGATGGGAGAAACATTTGGGATGTAGTCATTTTAGCAATAGCACCTGAGCTAGGCTGTCAGAGATTTCTGGCTCCTTCTGGAGCTGTCTGTTCAAAGCCTGGTCCTTTGGTCATCCCTTTGAACCTGCAAGCTCCCCTATAGCTAGTCAATAGTCAATCAAGTTCTTTTTCACTTAAGTTAGTCAGAGTCCATGTCTGTTTACTTACAACCAAAAAAACCCACTGAGCATCCCCCACCCAAATTATTATCTGTTTTGGATTGAATTTTGTCCCCCAAAACACATGTTAAAAATCCTAACGTCTATGCCTGTCATTATAATCCCATTTGGGAATGGGTTGTCTTTGTGTAGGGTATGTTTTGAGTCCGTCCCTTTTGAGATATAAAGGAGATTAAACAAGTGAGTGAAAGAAGCAGAGATGGGGAAAGAGGGATGGCAAGCCACATGAGGATCCTCCGGGACCTTCCTCCTGAGCTGACAGAGAGAGAAGGCCTTCCCCTACAGCAAACACCCTGAATTCAGACTTACAGCCTCCTAAACTGTGAGAGAATAAATTCCTGTTTGCTAAAACCACCCACTTGTAGTACTGCTGTTACAGCAGCACTGGAGAACCAGGCATACTCACCAAGGTGCCCTGCTAGGAGATAAACCTGGCCCAGCGGTGCTGCCACCGCTCCAGCATTGCTGGGCCTGCACATCTGAAATGACCTGGAGAGCCTGTTGCCATGCAACATGAGCACACATGACTTTACAACCATGCCTCAGTCTGGACCCAAACTAACATTACAAGCTCAATCAGCTGGTTATTCACTGGACTTCGCTACAAATGCCAAAAAGCCTCTTGACAGTTTCCAAAAATAAAATTCAGCCTCACAGGATAGGAATCTGCCACCATTGTGCTTATTTCCAATAATGTGGTACAGATTTGAAGAACATTCTCAAGGGAGTCCCCAGAGGATCTGGAACAACAGCAGTGGCCTTGGGATAAATATCTGGCATCCCTAGATGACTGTTCAAAAAGGGAAGGGATACTTGTTTGGATGGATACATTCTGATATATTTATTAAACAGCCCATCTCATTGGCTAAAAGTCATAGTCCATGGTGGAGACATATTTCTAAGCCTAAGAATTACATCCTTTGGAAAATCCTCTACAAGTGGCCTGAGACCCCTAGACATGGCTATGTAACGATCCCCCTTCACATGGGAAACAGATGCAGTTTAACAGACAGTGACTATTGTCTGTTGTTCTGTAGCAGAATCTATGTCTTCTGCCAAGATGGGCTGCTAATCTAAAACAAGAAAACATCTATTTGCCAAACCCTGTGGTAAAGCCCCTTGCTTAGGCATCTTGCTGCCTAGAGTTCTAAGTTGGGCTCAAAATTGAAAGAGTAGCGTGAATGAGAATACTCTTTACCTCACCCCACCCCCATCTTGATATGGTCACCTGGCTGTGCTCACAGGCAAGAAGAATGAGTAAGTCCTCTGTCATCCACTCCTAAGCCATTTCCAGATCCTGGCTTCTGGACCATTCAGACAATTGAAGGATCCCAGTTCAGGCAGAGGGTAGGAGAAATGTGGTGGTTCTTGATGAACCAACTCACTGCCATCGAGTCAATTCTGATTGGGTTTCCAAGGCAGTACATCTTTATGGAAGTAGATTGCCCATTCTTTCTTCTGTGGAGTGGCTGGTGGGTTTGAACAACCACCTTCTGGTTAGCAAATGCCTTAGGCACTGCTCCTAGGAAACATAAGAAGAGTCAAACTTTCAGAATTCGCTTTCTGTCTTTTGGTGTCTTGGAACTTCCATCTCTGTGATCAAAAGATCACAGCCCAGTGAGGGGAAGGAGAGAAGCTCACCTTTTGGCAGGCTCAAAGACAGTCCTGGATTATTTATTTGTTCTGTAACTCATTTCTGTCAAACATTCTTTTTCTATCTCTTGTCATAAAATATTGAAATGCTGGTTTTTCAGTGGATGTCTTGACTTTAACTATCTGTCTGACCTTGGACAAATTACTTAACCTCCCTGAACCTGTTGTCTTAGTGCAAGCACAGTGCCTGACACAATATAAGTGCTAAATAAGTGGAGATGGGTGAGAAGAATTTTAGGTCCCTCCAGCTCTAATTCTCTGTGACTTCCTTGTCACTGAGGAGGCTCTAACAGTGAGCTCCCTTTCCATGGTTAATATCCCCATTGCCTCTTGGTACATTTAGTATTCATTTTCCATTTTTTCTCAGAAACATTGTTTGCCATTCTCCTAAGCATGCCTAGTCACCACACTAGGCATATAGGATCCATGTTGGGAGACTAGAATTGAAGGTCTACATGGCTTACCCAGTAGAGTTGCTATTGACTGACCATTGCTCAGTGCTCCTGCTTTTGCTCGTCAAAAGTTGTTTGTTCATTTATTCTTTGCATTTGAATATCTTTTCAGAGGTAACAACTTTCTAACTTCCTTCAACTCTTGGTGGTATATATCTTGTCATTCCTTAACAGATAGGCTAAACCGTAAACTTTAAGTGTTGTATTGCTCTTTGAATTCCTATTTCTCAATTGGTCAGTGCCAGAATTGGAACATTTGAGGTGCTTCTAGGGTTAATATTGTTCTTTTGTGAGGTTGATTTAGAAAGTGTATCCCCTAGGGGCTCACCCCTAATCTGGATTGTCAACTAGGGACTGCCAGAGATTGATGATGGGGGATTATGATTGTCTACGTGTTGTACTTTCATCCAATTTTCTGATGTGTTTTGGTAATGATGTTGACATTTGTGTGAAGATCTGTTACTGAAATTAAAGCAGCAGCAGCAGCAGCATTTTTTAGTTTGATGATTAGATTTGATTAGATCAGAGTGGGTTTTACTTCTACCTCAGAGTCAGCAGAGATTTACTGTCCACTGACTGATTTAACTTCATGCTGGAAGATGGTTAGTGACATAACTTACCATCAGAAAAAAGAAATGTCAAGGAGCATTAGAACAAAATCCTAACCTTCTTTGACTTTTGTGTTGACCTTGAAGGGGCTGAAAGTAGACACATTATCAAAGACATCTGCCCATAGAGCATCATAGATAAAATAAATGTTGACACATTTTGGTGGGCATTAGTATTGATGAGCCTCTTCCAACAGTAGCTATTATTTGAGTGAGTCAGAAGCTTTCATGAAATCAGATAAGGTGAAAAAGAATAGGATTATGGTTTCTGAATTTTTCTTGCCACTGGCAAGAAGTGAAAGTAGTCAGTTATAAGTCTATATGACTTGAAGCCACAGGGAGATACTGGAAGGAGACAGCTCATGAGTGGTCCTGTGGGAGGAGGGGTAAAGGGGAGGTTCTATAATATGATACGTGTGAGATCACTCTGGATATGACTTTTTAAACTGATCATAACCAACAACCCAATGAAAGAGATGCAAATGGCCAATATGAAAAAACTATGTAACTTCACAAAGAATTTTCAAGACGTAGCATCAAATCGTACTCTGGGTTTCACTTAGAAAACTGGCAAAAATTTAAACAAACTAGACTCCTCAGAAGATGACTTGAAGCACTTACTGTCCAGTAAGTGGATGGTCTGGATTACACCTCAACATAAAGAAAACAAAAATCCTTACAACTGGACCAATAAGCAACATCACAACAAATGGAGAAAAGATTGGAGTTGTCGGGAATTTCATATTACTTGGATCCACAATCAATGTCTGTGGAAGCAGAAGTCAAGAAATCAGACAACATAATGAACTGAGCAAATCTACTACAAAAGACCTCTTTAAAGTATTAAAGAGCAAAGATGTCACTTTGAAGAATAAGGTACACGTGACCCAACCCATGGTATTTTCAGTAGCCTCATTTGCATGTGAAAGCTGAACAATGAATAAGGAAGATCCAAGAAGAATTGATGCATTTGAATTGTGGTGTTGATGGAGAATATTGAAAATACCATGGACTGTCAAAATAATGAACAAATGGGTCTTGGGAGAAGTACATCCAGAATGCTCCTTAGAAGCGAGGATGGCCAGACTTCATTTCATGGACTCTGGTCATGTTGTCAGAAGGGACTTGTCCTTGGAGAAAGGTATCATGCTTGGTAAAGTAGAGGGTCAGCAAAAAAGGGAAGACTCTGAACAAGATTGACTGTCACAGTGGCTGCATTGATGGGTGTTCTCGTTACCTGTGCCGCTCTGACAGGAATGGACCACAAATGGGATGCCTTTAACAAGGGAGTTTATTCCCTTACAATTTGGAACATTTAAATCTGAGTTCAAAGTGCCAGGTGCTAAGGGCTAGATGAAAGCCCCTCAACCTTGAGCTTCAGCTCTCCCTGCTGCTGCCAGCCCACTGAAACTAGAGGCTTTTCTTCACTCCGCTGCTGGCTGCTGAGGCTGACAAGCCCAAAGTTGACAAGTAAAAAGGTACAGTCCTGATGTTACCAAACCACACAGCAGGCCATTAATTCAAGCCTATTGAAAGTCTCAAGGACGGCAGAGCATGGAAGGCTGTTGAATGACACGGCAACATTCAGGGTTCAAGTGTTCCATAAGCTAGAGACCATTCCCAAAGCTGTTTCTTATATATGAGAAGCAGACCACATCCCTAAAGCAGCTAACTCAGCTGCTTGTGGTAGATCCCACCATGGAGTTGATTGCCAGTCTCATCATGTTGTTGTTGGTGTTGTTGTTGTTAAGTGCCGTCGAGTCATTTCCAACTCATAGCGACCCCATGCACAGCAGAACGAAATACTGCCCGATCCCGCACCAGCCCCACAATCCCTGCTATACTCGAGCCCATCATCGCAGCCACTGTATCAATCCATCTCGTTGAAGGCCTCCCCCTCTTTCGTCGACCCTCCACCCTACCAAGCATGACATCCTTCTCCAGGGAATCGTCCCTTCTTACAACATGACCAAAATAGGTGAGACCAAGTCTGGCCATTCTTGCTTCCAAGGAGCATTCTGGCTGCACTTCCTCCAGGACAGATCTGTTAGTTCTTTTAGCAGTCCATGGTACTTTCAGCATTCTTCACCAGCACCACAACTCAAAAGCATCAACTCTTCTTCGGTCTTCCTTATTCATTGTCCAGCTCTCACATGCATACGAGGCGATTGGAAATATCATGGCTTGTGTCAGGTGCACCTTAATCCTCAAGGAGATATCCTTGCTCCTCAGCACTTGAAACAGTTCCTTCGCAGTTGACTTTCCCAATGCTACACGTCGTCTAATGTCTAATGTCCTGACTGTTGTTTCCGTTGGCAGAACAGGGAACAACTATCACCAGCTGCCCAGCCACTCAACCAGGCCCAGACAAGTTGACACACAAATTTAACCACCACATTGGGCATAGCAAGGATTGTGAAGACAGTACAGGACAGGGCAGTGTTTTGTTCTGTTACACACTGGGTCACTATGAGTGGGAGCTGACTCAAAAACACCTAACTACAACAACAACATACTACTCAGTGCTGGCATGGCAAAGGTATGTGAAATGGATATTTTTATAAACTACTAGTGGGAGCATAGGGAGCTCTGGATAGTGCCTAAGGCATTTGACTGCTAACCAGAAGGCTGGCAGTTCAAACCCACAAGCCACTCCTCAGAAGGGAGACTGGGCAATCTACTTCTGTAGTGATACTGCCTCAGAAACCCAAGGAGGGGTCACTATGAGTCACAATCAACTCAATGGCAGTGAGTGAGTGAGTGGGAGCGTAAACATCTGAAAATAAATTCGTCAAAAAGTGCTAACAGCCTTAGAAATAGTCATGCCCAGTGACTATAATTCTATTTCTATAACTCTGTCCTAGGAAAATAATCAGAAATATGGTAAAAAATGTATACTCTAGGCTATTTTTTGCAGCATTTTATAATCGTAAGAAACTAGACACAAATTTAATGGCTATTAATAACAAAATGGTTAAGTAAATTATGGGACACCAATGTGATGAAATACTATGTGGTCATTAAATATTCTCTTCAAAGAATATTTAAGGGCAGGAGGGAAATATTAATGATATCATACCTAAGGGAAAGAAGCAGAATATAAAAATTGATGTAGCATCGTCCCAATTTTATAAAACATTTAAATATGCACAGAAAAGAGACTAGAAGGAAATACACTGAAGTGTTAACAGTTATTCTAGGTGGATAATATAGAGGTGAATTTTATCTTCTTCTTTATGCTATTCTGTATTTTCCAAATTTTGTCAAATTTGTACAAAGCACACTATTTATAATCAGGACTGACTTTCATAGCCACAGCATTCATGGGGTCACCCAAGAATTTTTTTCAGCATCTTAGTTCTTCAGTATGAGAATTGGTAGAGCAATTATGTGTTTCTCTGTACCTAATTAGGAAAATTTTAGCAGAAATTCTATTGGCTCTGGACGCCTTGTTTGTTTCCCCCAACTGCTTGATGGTTTTCTGTACCTTGTCAAAAATCAGAGGGATTCTGCAGATTCTTTTGTCTGATATTATAGGATGGAGCTGAAAACATGTTCCTCAATAATTGTCTTAACTGCGAAGGTTTCTGAAATGCTCCTTCCAGAGCTCGGGGACAGCTTCATTCTTATTTAGCAAGTCTCCATCCAGGAATAACAAGGGAGCTGGCAACAACTCCTTTTATGGGGCACTTAAATCTATGTGTGTCAAATGGTGGATGACTGTTAGACACCCCTCATGGGATCATTAGGAGCTCTGGTGGTGTAGTGCCTAAGGCACTTGACTGCTAACCAGAAGGCTGGGGTTCAAATCCACCAGCCACTCCTCAGAAGGAAGGTTGGGCAATCTACTTCCGTAGCGATACCACCTAGGAAACCCAAGGACGGATCACTATGAGTTGGGTCCGACTCAACGGCACATAACAACAACAACAACATGGAGTCATTTTCCCACCTCTTCCTCATGCCAGACTTCTTTGGGCCTCTGCCCTGGTCTATAAAAAAAAAAAAAAAAAGAAACCAAACTCAATGCCATCGAGTCATATCTGACTCATGGCAACCCACATTGGGTTTCCGAGGTTGTAAATCTCTATTCTCTCCCTCTAAGTTGGTGTCAGTGTGCTGGAAATTAGAGGCTTTCTACCTCCTAGCTGTGACATGAGAAGCTTGGACTACATGACCTAAGCTGTCTTCCAACTCCAACCTGGTTTGCTTCTATGACCCTTGCAGCCAGTCACTTCCTATATCCCTTCAGTATTAACAACCAAGTTGGGACCTTTTGTGGAAGTGAATCTCAGGACTTCCTTACAGGCCATACGGCTGGTGGATTAAAATATGTCTTTGCTTGGCACATTATGGAGTTTTCAGAGTGAAGAATACAGTATTGGAGGTTCTAGAGCTTAAAAGCAAACACTAGATGTGGTCTCTAATTTAAAGGGGAGACCAAACCCACCAAACCCACTGCCATTGAGTCAATTCCAATTCAGAGTGACTCATAGGACAGAACTGTCCCATAGGGTTTCCAAGGCTATAAATCTTTCTGGAAGCAGACTACCTCATCTTTCTCCTGTGGAGTGTCTAGTGGGTTTGAACCACTGACCTTTTGGTTAGCTTTAACCACTGCACCACCAGAGTTCCTTTTAAGAGGAAACAGGACTCAAATATTTGGCCAAAACCAAAGTGAAAACAAGTGCATTGCTAGAAACAGTTTCCTAGAAACCCACCTTAAAGAGGATGCAGGTGGCTAGCAACAGTCACTGAGCACCTGCTGTGTGCCTGGCATTGTGCTTAGCATTTCACATGACTCTCATTTATTCCTCAACAGTCCTCTGAGCTAGATGCTATTATTTCTCCCATTTTATGGATAAAGAAACTGAGGCTTAAGAAATTTTCTTGAGGTCAGTTTAAGTGGTAAAGCTAGAAATCAATCCCATTTGACAAGCTTGCCTCAGGTTTTCTTGGAAGAATTACCTGGTGTGTTTGTTAAAGAGAGAGCTCTCAGTTGCTCGAACTTCTCTGAGGGGTGGTTTGGGAAGCGACATGGAGATGGGTAGTTTTAATAAGTGCCACCCTCCGTGATTCTTATCATTAGGCAAGCTTGGGAGAGACGGTGTTTCACAAAACTGCAGTGGTTCTCAACCCCGGTTGCAAGTTAGCGTCATCTGTGGAGGTTTTTGAGGAAAAAAAAAAATAAAATAAAAAAAAATCCTGGTGCACAGCTGTACCCCAAGACATTCTGACTTAATTGGACTGGGATAGGGCCCAGGCTTCAGTATGTTAAAGGACTCCAGGTGATTCTAAAGTGCAGCCAGGGTTGAGAACCACCGCTCTGCTGCCTCAGTTGATTAAAATTAAATCAGCCTGACTCACTGTAAAAAAAAAACACTAATAAAAGAAGAATCACTTGGTGCCAATGAACTGTCTCTAACTTGAAGCCCAGAAATCAGAGTCATATAAATGCGGAAGAAAGAAAAGCAAAATAACCAGCAGGGTGTGACATCAGTCCTCTTGTTCATTCAGCTCCAGCTCTGGACTGAACACCACAATCTGATGCTGTCAGGTGCTTCATAGGCCAGAATGCAGACAGAGGGGAATTCTCTCATTCCTGTACCACTCAAAAGCCAAACACCATACTCACTGCCATCCAGTTAGTTCCGACTCATAGCGACCCCCATTGGATTTCTGAGGCTGTAAACTTTACAGAAATAAATTGCCCCATCTTCCTGCCACAGAGCAGCTGGTGGGTTTGAACTGCTGACCTTGTGGTTAGTAGTGGTTCTCAAATGTCAGCATCTATCAGAATGCCCTGGAGGGCCTGTTAAAACACAGACTGCTGGGTCCTATCCCCATAGTTTCTGATCCAGTAGGTCCAGGATATGGCCTGAGAACGTGCATTTCCAGCAATTGGCAGGTGGTGCTGATGCTGCTGGTCAGGAGACCACACTTTCAGGACCACTGCTTTAGCATTTTGGCTGTCACTGAGCTCACATGCAACATGAGCATAAGTATGGACCCAGCCCTGCTTCGTAGCCAATGCAAAACTGTGGTTTCAGAGCAAGAATATCTTTGTGGTATTGATTTGGGTGAAGAGAAGGGCAATGTACTAAATGTGAGTGATCAACATGGTGTCATTGAGGAAGAGAAAGACAGAGATAGTGCATGGGAGGTATAGACAACAAATAAGAACCCTTTTGCACATACAGTACTGCGTTGTCAGTGAAGGCAAACATTGATATACGAGGGGATAGATGGGTGGACAGGCTGAACGGTCAGGTATGTCTATGTAGGTGGGAGTGTGCTCAAGACCATGTATAGGGTTGGCAGACAATGTTTCTACAAGTGTATTTGTATGTTTTGTAAGAATTCCCAGGTATATAGTGGAGCTGACAAGGGGCAAGGTTGTAGTCACTTCTTGGCCATAGCCAGGTACCAGAGGGAGAGAGTAGTTGGACCTGTGGGCTCAGGACCATAGTCACAGGGGACATCAAGCTTAACTGGCATAACATACTACACAAAACATTGTTCTATGTCCTACTGTGGCGAGTGGTGACTGGGATCTTAAAAGCTTGCAAGTGGCCATCTGGATGCAATGATGGGTCTCTCCTCGTCCAGAGCAAAGAAGAATGAAGAAAACCAAATGCATATGGAAACAATGAGTCTAAGCGACTGGTACATCATGTGATCCTCAGCCTATACGTCTATGAAACCAGAAGAACTAGATGATGCCTGGCTACCACTGTCAACCACTTGGAGGGGGATCTATGTAGGAGATCCTGGATAGAGAGGGAGAACAATGTGGAATAAAACTCAAAATCATTAAGAAAAAGAAAAGGGACAAGGTTTGCTGGTCTGATAGAGCCTGATGAAACCACTGAGACTATAGCCCCTAGCTGCCCTTCAGGTCTGGAATTGAACCCACTCCTATGGCTTCCAGCCAAACAAAAGACAGGCATATGAACTGAACATTTACATTAGGTAGACACACTCCTTGGAGAGATCGATCATGGGAGAATAGAAGGCCTATGTATGCCCAGGGAGACACCTCAGGGGGCAGGAGTGCATGGAGGGATGGACACAGGGAAGAGATAGCTATGGAGAGGAAGAGGGAGGGGAGCTGTTGCATTGTGGTAAATTGTAGTCAATGTCATGAGACAAAGTGTATGTGAGCTGCTGTATGGAAAGTGAATTTGCTCTGTAAACTTTCACCCAAATTACAATACAAATTTAATGGAAAAAAAAAAAAAAAGAATATCTTTGTAGGGGATACCACTGAAGCATCTATATAAATGAGTCAAGGACCGTCCCCACCCTGTCATGAGTTCTTATACACACTTCCATACAAAAAGTTAATTCATCAAATCACTCAACAAAAGTTATTTAATGCCTACTGAATGCCAGGCAATGTCCTCAGAAGAAAAATGGTAGGCAAGTCAGACCAGGTTCTTACCCTCATAGAACATACATTCTTGTAGGGGACCATGAACCAAATGAAAAATGGATAAGACCATTTCAGAGAGTAGAAGTGATATGAGGAAAATAAGTCAGGCTGATACGGTGGAAAGTGTAAGGCTTTAGAATGAGAGGAGCACAAAGGCCTTTTGGAAGGGGAGAAATTTGAGGTGAGACTTGACTGACCAAAGAAGCCAGTTATACAAGGACCTGGGGCAAGAGCCCCATTATCAAGAATGTCACCACTGAAATCTTGCAAGAATAATGAGGGGATAGAGGAAGTGGTGGACTCCAACACAGGAATTAGCTTGGTGCGTTTGAAGAGTAGAAAGCAAGCTGACATTAGTACGTATACAATCATCACTTGCACCATAAATTTCTTCAGGTCCCTGAGTGGTGCAAGATGATCTGTGCTCAACTCTAACCGAAAGATTGGCTGCTCAAACCCACCCAGTAGCACCTCAGAAAAAAAGTCCTGGCCATCTGCTTCTGTAAGGATTACAGCCAAGAAAACCCTAAGGAACAGTTCAACTCTATTTACATGAGGTCGCTATGAGTCAGAATCCACTCGATGGCAACATGTTTAGATTTAATTTTTTTTTTTGATAGAAAGTACTTTACATCATTGCCTTATTGGAGCTCCATAATATTCCTATGACATAAGAGGAAAGGGAATATTTAGTCCCATTTTTTCTCGTAAGAGGAAACAGAGAGAGATAAAGGGATATGCCTAAGATGACAGGGCTAGTGGACAATAGAGCTTCAATTAGTGCTTCTCAGAATCTAATGTGCACACACAACACCTGGGGATCTTGTTAAAATGCACATTCTCATTCGGCAGGGCTAGGATGGGGCCAGGGATTCTGCATTTCTGATAACTCTCAGGTGATGTTGCTGCTTCTGGTTTGAGGACCACACTTGGGTGACAAGGCCTTAGGTCATCATTAATGTCAACATGGCCATTTGGACAGAATTAGAGGTTGGAGTGAGGATTATTTCATATTCCAGCTATGTTAAGAAGATGGACTGCTTCCTTGAAATTCACCTTCCCCTTCCTGCCCAGTAATTTAGTCTCAGGAGTTGAAATCCTGCCAGATACTGGTGTAAAACCCTAGAAAGAGGCAGTGCAGACCGCCCATCCCCCTTTGAAGCTCCAGAAAGGCTGGCATCCCGGCTGGTGTAAAATCCTTCCTTTGTCTTGGTGCAGCCTCTTGGTCAGGCCATACATACTGATGATCACAGCATATTGGTTCCCTGCCACTTTGATTTACACTCATGAGGTGCTCATCAATTCCGATAGAGAACTTGTTGAGTTATTTTAGGTTTTCAGTCTTGATAGCAAAAACTACTGCCATAAAGCCAATATTTCTCTTCTTGGTTATGTTTCCAAGGATGGCATCGCTGTCTTCTAGTTCTTGATTGCCTCGCTAACCAGATCTTGTTCTTATCAGGGCCTTGGAACTGATTGAAATTCTATCTACCCATCTCCAGGGTCCTCCAGTTTCAAATTTGGTTTGGTACCCCGGAGAGTTGCCATTAAGATTATCCCAGAAAAAAAAATAATAAATAAATAGCTTAGATTGTAAACAGCTGGCTTTCCTTTTAACAGCAAGACTGTCATTGCACTCACCACTGTTACCCAGAGAAGGAAAAACAGACATAACTTGACTTGGGGGACCTTTCACAGTGCCCTGCCCCATTAAGTGAGCAGAGCAGTCCTAAAAAAAGACCATGAGCTGCAATTACGGCTTCCGGGCTTTGCTCCCGTCTCCCTCCTGGAGCTGTTCCTCTTCCCACCAGAGCATTCCAGACATCACAATTCAGCGCCTGTCATGATGAGCGCTTGCCAAAGGACTTACAGAACCTGTCACAAAAGATGCCCAAGTGGAGGTCCCTTTATCAATTACCCTGTGCCCTCGTGGCTGCCAGGGGTCTACCTGGCCCAGCTGTTCAGAACTTCCCTATAAATTCCAGGCAAACCTCATACTAATGTGGCAGTAAACTGCTACTGAATACCAGCTGCTTAGAAGTGCTTAGCAAACACCCCAACCTTTGCTGTGACATCTTGAAGGTCCTGCAGAGACTCAGAGACACTCAGGAAATAGCTCCTTTGCATCTTTCACTGAGATGATCCTGGGTCCTAAATGAACAAAAATGACTGGCTGGGCCATCTTTGTCTACATTTTATTCAACTCAACAAACACTTACTGAGCTGTGTGAAGGAACTTTGCTAATCACTTGAGGAGAAATAAAGATATATAAAGGTACAGTCCCCACTATCAAGAAAATTGTAATCCATTATAGTTGAGCCCATAGACATATGCGCAAATATCTGATCTGCAAAATAGAATGTGATAAATTCTGAGGCAGACACAGGAACGAAGTGTAGAGGGTGTTGGCTGGGAGAGGAGATTTCATTCTCACTGGAGAAATCTGGGAAGATTTTGTGGAAGCATTGGCAATGGATTTGGCTTACCCATGGAATAGATAGAATTTCAAGTAGGTGATAAGCATTTTTAGCAAAACGAACAGTCACTACCATGAACAATGTATCAACCATTGTTGTATGTACCCTACATGTGTTAGCGCAGTTTGATATTTTCATTAACCCCATGGTGATGGTTACTTATATTATCATCCCTGTGTGAGGCAGGGGAAGCCCAGCAAGGTCAGGTAACCTGTCTCAGGCCAAATGCTCGTGAGTGGAGAGCTGGGATTTGAACCCCTGCAGCCTGGAGCCAGTGACCACACTGGTAACTACTAAACTCTGTTGCCTCTATGTATAAGACATTTAGTTTGCTTTTTTATTGCCCTCATTTTTAATTCACTAATCAACTCTGTTGAGCTTTGTTAGAAGCAGAGTAAGCACTGAGGACCTACTGAAGATGTTTGTTTATTCCCTCACTACAGGCTTTTGAGCCACCTAATCAGCGAGGCCCTAAAAGAGAGCAAGCTGTGCCCGCCTGCCTTCTGAGCTGGAGGAAGCCAAGAATGGCTCTCCAAGCAGCGGCCTCTCCCCACCCCCACCCCCAGCATCTCCAGTCCTCAGAGGCCAGCTAAGCCTGTCTCTAGTCCTGTGGGGCTTTGGACTCAGTGTTCATGGTCCCTTTAGGGACTCTGTGGTGTCAGGTATAGGGTGGGGGCACAACAGGGAGAGATTTCCTATTTCTTCATGGTTTTATGACCTGTAGCTGTTCATTGCCCCAAGAGGTGGCAGGAGCTGGTTCCTCGCCCATCAAACTCAGAAGCAAGATCTACCAGATGCTCCCTGCTTCCCTCTCTCAAGTCAGAGAGGCTCTGGCAGGAGGGAGAGTTGCATTTAAGCAGGGTTTCTGTATACAGGGATGCCCTGCAGTAGGGCATGGAGGAAGTGGCACCAGACTTCCAGCCAGTGCTCGCCCACTTGGTGAGCCTGGAGGAAGGGGTACCTTTTGTCATCTGCAGAAAGGGTCCATCTAGGACTATATACAAGCGATGGGGCCAACAGGTGTAACAGAAATGGTGCCACTTGGCAGCAAGCTCACCTCCTAAGGAAGAAGAGATGGGGCTCTGTCCTGACCTGGGCCAAAGTACCCACAGGGTTAATGCTCTTTCTTCTCCTTGATGCCAAGTGATGTGGAATCTTCCAGCTCCTCTCCTCCGCTCCCCCCAAATCAAAGGCAGAAAAGGAGGTCTGCAAGCTCCCCCCTCCCCCCTTCACCCTCCAGCTGCCCGACATCTCTGTACATAGTCACTGGGAGATCTGCAGTCTATGACCCTTCCAGCCAGTAGGCGGGTCAGGAGACGAGCCGCCCTCCTCCCCAAGTCCCGCTCCCTTGCGTGGGGGCGGGGGAAGCGAGGCGAGCCGCCACAGTCAGCCAGGCCCCGGGTCCCTCTCCGCCCTGGGATTGGTCCAGGAGCATTTTGTGTTAAATGCCGACATAGAAATTTGTAGATGATCCAGGGTAGCAAATTGGATTCCTTCACACGGCCCTTCAGTGCTGCCATTTAACCAGATTTAACGGGAGGCTCTCGCCCTTGTCACCCACGCCCCTTCTCGCGGGTCGACCCTCCACTGCCAGCCTGGAATCCATCCCAGGCCAGCGCCGTGCGGCCCGGCACTCGCTGCGTGCACAGCCGGCGCTGCCCGCCGCCTGCGCCCCCTTCTTGGCCTCCTCCCCGCCGCCAGGATCCTGGCCTCCCGCTCTCGTCTCCCAGCCTCCCGCTCCCTTTGTCCCGCACGCCGCCGCCGCCTTCTCTCTTCCCCTCCGTCTCTCCCTCCTGTCTGCGCCGTGGCAGCTGCTTCCAATGCAGCGAGCTGCACCAATTCATTCAGCCTCGCAGACTCTTTAAGGTCGTTACTAAATATATCAAGCAGAAGAAAAGGGTCTTTTTTCCTCTCTTGCGCAGGGAGCTTAAATGCCGGCCTTAGGATCCGAGTTTGTCCTTCCTGATCCTGAGTGGGAGGCCGTCCAGTGCCAGCCCGGGACAGCAGGCCACCCCTGGCACGCAGCTGCCCACCGAGGCAGGCAGGATGACGCGGGGGAGGGGCAGAAGGGAAGCGGGGTGGGCAGAGGGGGGCCAGAGATTAGAGCTGAAATCCACTTTATGTCTGCAAGGAGTTAAACAGCTCTGGAGATTCTGCAGAGAGAACAAACGCCACCAAAGCGGTTTCTCCCCCTTTACCAAAAAAACAAACCAAATTCACCAATTCGACTCATGGTGACCCCCCCCCCTTGGGTTCCCGAGGTGGTATCTCTATGGAAGTAGATTGCCCAGTCTTCCTTAGGACTGGGTTTGAACCACCAGCCTCCTGGTTAGCAGTCAAATGCCTTAGGCACTAGCCACCAGAGCTCTCCCCCTGTAGATTAGTTATTTTTATTTACTCTCTCTCCTGGCTTGCTCTCTCTTTTTAAGGGAAATTGGGAAGTGTTGAGAGAGCCTGGCATGACAGTCCCTCAGTTGGAATTCTCTTCAAATGCTCTGAGCCCTGTTGTCTCTGATTTGTTTCCTAAGTTGTGAGCAGATTGGCCTTGCTGTTTGAGCCACAACGGGTGATGCCCGAGATCACTGGAAGCACCAGACTCTTGGGTGTTGTGATTAGACTAAATGGACAACAAAGTTAGGCTGCAGGTGACTCAGGCTCTGGGGTCACGGATTCACAGCAGCTTCTTGCTCCACACAGTCCCCCAACCACGCACCCACACCCCCTCCCTGGGAGGCTCTGGGACTTGTTTCTTTCCTCCTCCTGTGTGTAGGCAGAGAGGCTGAGTTATGATTTGAAAGAAACGCCTCCTCCCCAAGCAGAAATATCTCCATATACAGCATGCAGTGCCCATCCTTTAGAAGTTGGGAGGGCAATAAAAATATAACTAGAGTTGTAGCTCAAAATCAGCAGTAGATGAGGTCGCCCAGAGAATGGATAGGGTAAGCAGTTTTTGTTGTTTTGACCATGGATTCTTTTATGAGACAAGGACTGCTATTGCTCCTTCCTCCCCAGGTAAACTGTGCACACTTCCATAATCACCTAAGTATGCATACAGTTTGGGGTGGGGTTCATGAACTCCTAAGGTCTAATCCACAGACTGTCTGACCCCCACGTAAAGATCATGGAGCCATGGAAGGACAACCAGGGGCACTGGCCTCTTGGTGACTATCTATCTACAAAGCAGAACCAGTGATGGGCCAGGAAGGAGAAGTTAGGGGGAGGAGAATCTCCTAGGAAAGGGCGGTCACTGCAGCCACAGGGCTAGAGGGAGTCAAGGTGGAGGGCATGGTCCTGACCCCAGGGGCCAGAGAGTTCAGGGAAGATAAAGACTGAGAAGTGTTCATTAGAAACCAGCAGATTGGTGATGTGACCTTGTAGAAAAGTCTCAACAGGGGGCAGGGACCAGTTGCTATCAAGTCAGTTGCAATCATGGTGATCCCATGGTGACCCCATGTGTGTCAGAGTAGAACTGTGCTCCGTGGGGTTTGTTTGCAATGGCTGATTTTTCAGAAGTAGGTCACCATGCCTTTCTTCCAAGACACCTCTGGCTAGACTCAAAACCTCCAGCCTTCCAGTTTCCAAGGTGTGGCCCAGAGGCCAGATGGTGGAGACTGGAAGAGTAGACCCCTTTTCAAACAACTGGGGCCAGAAAGGGAAGAAGTGGCATCAAGTGCTTTTGAGAAACACAAAGGCCTGAACTCCTCCTTTCTCAATGGGGAGCCTTCACAGACTTTTGCAAGAGGTCACTGGAAACTAAATAGAAATTCCCCAGGCAGAAAAGGGGTGGGGGGGGAGTTTTCAGACAAAAAGAAGAGCACTTTCCCAGAGATAGAGGTGTGGAAGACTATGCCATGTTAGGGGAACCAGGAAAAATTTGTTGGTGTGTAGAAAGCATTTAATCATTGTGCCCTGATGCAATGGTTAAGCGCTTGCTGCTAAATGAAAGGTTTGATGGTTCAAACCCAGCCAGTGACTCTGTGGGAGAAAGATCTGCTCTCTTAAAGATGAAAACAAAAACCACACCTGTTGCCCTTGCTTTGATTCCAACTGATAATGACCCTCTAGGATAGAGTAGAACTGCCCCATAGGGTCTCCCGAGGCTGTAATTTTTAGCCTAGAAAACCCTATGGGGCAGTTCTACTCTGTCACATGGAGTCGCTGTGAGTTGAAATCGAGGTGACGGCACCCAGTAAGAACAGAGGGAGGGGCAGGGTGGGAGGGAGATGACAATGAGAGTGAGGCAGGAGCCAGAGGACACAAAGGCTGAGATTCTGTACCTCTCCCTGTCAGGTATGGAACAGCCACTGAAGAGATATTTTTAACACACTTTTTTTTTTCTGACTCTAAAAGTAATACAAACTCATTATAGAATTAAAAA
>NW_006921651.1:9389495-9406810 GCF_000298275.1 Orycteropus afer afer
AGGCCAAAAAAAAAAAAAAAAAAAAAAACATAAAGAAAAACACACATAATTAAAGTTAACATTTTAGCATATCACTTTTAGTCTTCTTTCCGCCCACTATGTTTCATTAAATCTAAGGCACCATCATCTGAAAGCACACCACGATTTTATGTGCCACGAAGAGTGGGCAGTTACACTTGACACGATGTTTCTTATCAGAGCAAGCAAGACATATCCCATTTCAGATAGGTGAAAGTGTGAAAAAATTCTGTGTCTTGGAATCGATGAAATATGGTTGTGCAGTTTTTCAAACTTGAGTTCTCATCCCATTTCCAATTTTGTATCTTGCTTCTTTACTCAAAATTATGTGATTTTCCAGTTTATAAAAGTATTTGTAAAGAGAATTTGTAATGGCTGACTAATATTCCATTACATGCATAGTCTATGATTTACACAACCATTTCTCCATCTAGGAGCCCCTGGGTTGTGCAAACAATCAACATGTTCAGTGGCTAACCAAAGGGTTGGAGGTTTGAGGTCCCTTGGAAGAAAGGCCTGGCAATTTACCCAAGAATCAGCCGTTGGAAACCCTATGGGGCATAGTTCTGTTCTGGGACTCATGGGGTCACCAGGAATCAGAGTCCACCTGAGGGCAAACAGATACTAGTCCTTATCTATGGATAATACATAAAACCTATGGACACTATAATCTGTATAAGGCAGAGACCTCTCAAAAAAGGAGAACTCAGATATTTTCCACTAAAAGGAGAGTCAGCGAGAAAGAAGAAGACCCTCAACAAGATGGATTGACACAGTGGCTGTAACAGTGGGCTTGCAGTATAGCAAGGACTGTGAGGATGGCACATGACCAGGCAGGATTTCGTTTGTTGAACATAGAGTCGCTGTGAGTCGGAGCCGACTCGATGGCACCTAACAACAACAACAGAAAGGAGAGTTAAAGGTCCCTGGTGGTGCAGTGGTTAAGCACTCAGCTGCTAACCAAAAGGACAGCAGTTCACGCCCATCAGGCACTCCACAGGAGATATGGCCATCTGCTTCTGTAGGCTTGGAAATCCTATGGGGCAGTTCTACCCTAAGAATCAAAATTGATTTGATGGCAATGAATTTATAGTACCTCTGTGGTAGCATAGTGCCTAAGGCACTTGACTGCTAACCAGAAGGCTGGCGGTTCAAACCCACCAGCCACTCCTTGGAAGGAATGTTGGGCAATCCTACTTCCGTAGTGATACTGCCTCGGAAACCCAAGGAAGGGTCGCTATGAGTCGGGGCCGACTCGACGGCAAATAACAACAACAACAACTGTGAAAAACAGTGTACGTAAGCTTTTGTTCTGTCTCTCTAGAATAGCTTCCTGATCATGGAGCAAAAGGTATGAGAAAAATTTCAGCCCTTGATACGTATTGCCAAATTGTTTTCCAAAAACTTTGTACACATTTACACTCAAACTATTAATGTATAAGTGTGTGTGTAGCATTGGGTATTATTATTTGGTTTATTTTTTGTTACTTTGATGATAGAAAAATAACATGTCATTGTTTCAATTTGCATTTCTTTGAGCGTTCCTAATGAAGGCGAACTTTTAAAAATCTTCATTAGTCATGTGTGTGTTTTCTTCTGTAAATTGTCTTTTGTGTCCTCTGATCATTTTCCTATTAAAGGTGTTTTACTAATTGCTTTACATGTGCTCCTTGTATATTTAATGATGCCTTCAAACAATCACAGATAATCTCGGAGTGCCTCAGGCACTATCTAGGTATTAGAGATACTGATATGAGCCATCACACAAAAATCTGTGTCCTCACGGAGTGTGTATCCTAGTGAGGGAGAGAGATGTTGAACAAGATGAATAAGTAAAATATAAAATATGTTCAAACAACCGAGTAGCTGCTGTTGAGTAGGTCCCGACCCAGGCAACTTGATCCCATGTGTGTCAAAACAGAACTGTGCTCCAATGAGTTTCCAATGGCTAATTTTTCAAAAGTAGATTGGCAGGCCTTTCTTCCTCCGGGTGGACTTGAACCTCCAAGCTTTTGCTTAGCAACCAAGTGCCTTGAACAGTTGCACCACCCAGGGACTCCGTATAATATGTTGGTTAGTGGTAAGTGCTAAGGAGAAGTGAGGTAGGAGAGGTACAGCCAGTGCAGAGGAAGGGCCACACTGATGAGCTCAGTCAGTCCCTGAGGGAGACGAGGAAGTAGGTGGTTATCTGACAAATAGTTCCCCAGGCAAAACATATAGCACATACAAAGGCCCTGGGGCAGGGACAGCAGGACAGCTGCTGCCACTGGAGCAGAGAGAGAAAGGGAAGTGGGAACCAAGGTCCCAGGGTGGTCGGAGCAGATCATGCCTGCCCTGAGGGCTGGTTTCTTTGTCCTTTGAGTGAGAAGAAGGCTATTTGTTACAAGAGGGATTTTGAGCAGAAGGATGGTACGATCTGTCTTGCACTTTTGAAAGATCACTCTGATTTCTATGTTGAGGATAAACTGAAGGAAGGAAAGGAGGGAAGCCGAGAGAACTGTTGGGAAGTTCTGCAGTAATCCGGATAAAAGATGATGGGGTTAGCAGAAGTGTGAGACATAACCAGATTCTGTATATATTTTAAGGCACAGCCGATAGGAGTGTTAATGAATCAGATGTGGGTGTGAGGAGTCAGGCAAGGGTTCGGCCTGAGCACCTGCAAGTCTGAGGTGGAGAAAGGAAAGACTGCAGGAGTATACCTGGAGGTGCAACTGGGAGCTCAGTTTTTGACAAGTTAAGTTTGAAATGTCTATTAAACATTCAAGAGCAATGTCAAGTAGGCAGGTGGATATACGAGTGTGGAGTTCAGGGAAGAGGTCTGGGGTGGAGACATAAATTTGGGAGTTGTCAGTGTAGCGATGGTATTTAAAGCCCTGATACTGTAGGAGATCACCAAGGGAGTGAGAATGGATAGGAGATAGAGGAGAGGCCCAAGGGCTGTGTCTGGCGCCTCCAATGTCAGGAGAGCTTTTGATTTGGGGTATGATTTTGGTACCCTGTAGGTTACCAGGCTATATGTGGCAGAGAGAGGGTACAAGGAGGTGATCAGATCTGTATTTTGGATCGATGACTCTGTAAGGTGGCCTGTGGTTTGGTCCATCTCTCCCGAACATGGAGTGAATCTGAGAACTTCCCATCAGAGGTCCCCAGCAGGCAGTGGTTAACGTCTCACATTTCCATGGTTACTTTTGACCAAAGATCAGCAAACTCTTTAATCTCAAGAGTCATCATAAACAGGGGGAAGCACATTGGCAGTCCTTTGATATTGTCAGGGAAAATGTGGGCTTGGGAGAAAGCAAAGAGGAGAAAGAGAAAGGAAGGGCAAGGGGCCCAAAGAGAAGCTTAGGGCTCTGTCCCTTTCTGCCAGCTTCTTCTCTGAAGTAGTGATTCTTAAGGACCAGAAGCCAAGGGCATGAAAAGACCTGAAGAGCTTTATCAATCTGTTTTCCCACGGTCCCCAAACCCCTGACCCCAGGAGAGTCTACAACCCTCTCCTGTCCCAACATGAACCTCTCCTCACCCTCACTTGAAAATCATCATTTTTGATGGTGAATACACTCTCAGATTGGAGCTGGAATGGAATGGCAATGCTTGGCCAAGAACACTATCTGCAGATACATGACTCCTTCCCTGCGGTTCAGGGACACATCGTGTTCAGTGGAGTGACCATATAATTTGTTGCCGAAACCAGAGCACTTCAACATTGACTGGAGCTATTAATAATTGCCCAGGACAACAAGCATAAACTGGGACTGTTCTAAGCAAACCCTGGTGTTAAGACCACTAGCACAGCTCCAATGTGGTTGAAAAGTTGCAGTATCAGCATCACCTGGGGAGGGGGTGGTTATTTTAAAAGGTTATCTCTAAGCCCATCTCTGGATGTACTAGACGAAAAAATCTGGAGATGCGCTCATGATCTGCATTTTTAATGAGCACACCCAGTAGAGGATGTCTCTCTTGTCCTTTATCTCTTTTCTTTCTTTGAGAGGCTCTGGATTCATGGTCTTATTGCACCAGGCTTTAGCAGAAAGCAAGAACTTCTGGTTGGGAAGGGATTCCTTTTTCCTGCAGTAGGGTGGCCAGGCTAAAACTGGGGCAGCATGGCCTTCCTGGGGAACTCAGCCCTCTCAGACGTGTTCAGAACACTCAGTTCCTCGTCTCCTTCTCTTGAACTCTGGGCTGCCCTATTTTGCCCTGGCTAGGTCCTGGGATTAAAATACAAAGAATATGCACACCAGGGTGCTCTCAGGGACAGCAGGATTAACTCCTTACATACCAACCCCCTGGAAAGTCTCCCTCCCACAAGCCAGCATCCTTCCCCTTTCATAATCCATTCTGGCTCTGTCATCTGTGAATTTAAAACCTCTTTGAACCTCATTTATATTTTAAGCTTGTTTTTCCTTCTTTGGGTTGTAAATGCCATAAATTTCCTACCTGTTAAGTAGTGCTTCCTTTATTTGTCCTAAATGCAAGGCTGAAACATTAGCTCTTTCTCCTTGCCCAGATCTTAGACTTCTGAAAGACAATAAATCCTCCTGGGAAGCCATATATACGCTTTCCTTATATGGCATGCCTGTCCCAACAATCATAGATCTGGAAAGGACCTTGAACATAGTCAAATTAAACTTACTTTTCCAAATCCACCCACCAAATCATGCCTTTCTTTCTTTTTTTTTTTTTTTCTTTTTAAAGTAGACTTTGTATTTAGAGCAGTATTAGGTTTACAGAAAAATTATGCAAATAGTTCCTTAACCCCTGCACACTGTTTTTCCAGGTTTTAATATCTTGCATGCCTATGGTACATTTGTTACAACTGATGAACCAATATTGATACATTATTGTTAATTAAAGTTCATTAGTTTACATTATGGTTCACTCTTTGTATTGTATAGTCATATGGATTTTGACAAATGTATAGTCATGTGTCCATAATTACAGTATCACACAGAATAGTTTCAGGGCCCTAAAAGTACCTTGTAACCCCCTATTCATTCTTCCTTTCCTCCCTCTGAACCTTGGCAACGACTGATATTTTTGTCTATAGTTTTGTTTTTTCTTTTGTGATTTGGGTAAAAATTTACAGAGCAAATTCACTTTCCATACAGCAGTTCACATACACTTTGTCTCATGGCATTGACTACAATTTACCACAATGCAACAGCTCCCCTCCCACTACCACCCCTAGTCACCTCTTCCCTGTGTCCTTCCCTCCATGCCCTCCTGCCCCTGACCTGTCTCCCTGTGCATAAACAGCCCTTCTTTGTCCCATGATTGTTCTCTCCAAGGAGTGTGTCTACCTCAGGTAAATGTTCAACTCATATGCCTATCTTTTGTTTGGCTGGAAGCCACAGGTGTGGGTTCAATTCCAGAACTGAAGGGCAGCTAGGGGCCATAGTCTCAGTGGTTCCACCAGGCTCTATCAGACCAGCAAACCTGGTCTTTTTTTTTTTTTCTTTAATGATTTTGAGTTTTGTTCCACATTGTTCTCCCTCTCTATCCAGGATCTCCTACATAGATCCCCCTCTGAGTAGTTGACAGTGGTAGCTGGGCACATCTAGTTCTTCTGGTCTCATAGTCATATAGGCTGCGAATCACGTGGTGTACCAGTCGCCAGGACTAATTGTTTCCATGAATTTTTGGTTTCCTTCATTCTTCTTTGCTCTGGGCAAGGAGAGAACCATCGTTGCATCTAGATGGCTGCTTGCAAGCTTTTAAGATCCAGTTGCTACTTGCCAAAATAGGAGGTGGAACAATGTTTTGTGTATATGTTATGCCAATTGAGCTTGATGTCCCCTGCGACTATGGTCCCAAGCCCACCGGTTCAACTACTCGGTCCCTCTGGGTAGCTGGCTTTGACCAAGAAGTGACTACAACCTTGTCCCTTGTCAGCTCTACTATATAAATCTGGGAATTCAGATCATACAAATACACTTGTAGGACCACTGTCTGCCAACCTATACATGGTCTTGGGTACACTCCCCGCTTCATAGACATACCTACCAGTTCAGCCTGTCCACCCATCTATCCACCCATATACCCGTGTTTGCCTTCACTGACAATGCAGTAATGTGCAAAAGGTTCATCTTTGTTGTCTGTGCCTCCCTTGTACCTCTCTCTGTCTTCCTCTTCCTCAATGTCACCATGTTGATCACTCACATTTGGTACATTGCCCTTCTCTTCACCCAAATCAATACTTATCTCTACCTATCTAACAGTGTTCCCTAACCTACCCTCCCACCCCTGGTAACCAACAAAGATTTCCTTCCATAGATAAACCTTTCCTTGACTTTTATAATAACGGACTAATACAATATTTGTCCTTTTGTGATTGACTTATTTCACTCAGCATAACGTCCTCCAAGTTCATCCACGTTATGTGGTGTTTTGCAGATTATAGGTTATTCTTTAGGGTTGCATAGTATTCCATTGTGTGCATGTACCATAGTTTGGTTATCCATTCCTCAGTTGATGGACACCTAGGTTGTTTCCATCTTTTGGCTGTTGTAAATAGTGCTACGATGAACATGGGTGTGCATATATCTGTTCTTGTCATGGCGCTCACTTCTTTAGGATATATACCTTGTAATGGAATGGCCAGATCAAATGGTATTTCTAATTCCAACTTTTTAAAGAATCACCATACTGCTTTCCACAGTGGTTGTACCATTTTACAGTCCCACTAGCAGCATATGAGAGTCCCAATCTCTCCGCATCCTCGCCAGCATTTGTTATTTTCTGTCTTGTTGAACTTTGCTACTAGTGCTGGAGCAAGATGGTATCTCTTTGTTGTTTTGATTTTCATCTCTGTAATGACTAATGATCACAAATCACCCCTTTCTTTGTAGCTTCCCTGACTGCTTGAATACACTCAGTGGCGTAACACTTCCTACCTCAAGAGGCAACCAGCTCCAAGTTTACAGATTATTTTTTAGGTTGTTTAAAATTCAGTCTTACCAAGGATAGAATGATTCATTCTAGGTAATAGGTTAGAGTTGGAGACATCAGAATAACTCATATGTATAGATATGTTGTTGTTGTTAACGTGCCATCGAGTCAGACCCAACTCATAGCAACCCCTCCTTGGGTTTCCGAGGCAGTATCACTAACGAAAGTAGATTGCCCCATCTTCCTTCCAAGGAGTGGCTGGTGGGTTTGAACCTCCAGCCTTCTGGTTAGCAGTCAAGTGCCTTAGGCACTATGCTACCAGAGCTCCTATATATATAGATATAGTTACTGATAAAAAACAATTTTATATGTATATATACACACACACACATACATACATACATGGGAGCTCTGGTGGTGTAATACCTAAGGCATCTGACTGCTAACCAGAAGGCTAGTGGTTAAAATCACTAGCCACTCCTTGGAAGGAAGATTGGGCAATCAACTTCCGTAGAGATACCTCCTTGGAAACCCAAGGAGGGGTTGCTATTAGTCGAATCAAGCTCTGGTGGTGTAGTGGTTAAGACATTTGCCTGTTAAACAGTCAGTGGTTCATACCCACTAGCTACTCTATGGAAGGAAGATAAGGGAGTCTATTTCCATAAGGATTTATAGCCCTGAAAACCCAATGTGTGTGTGTGTGGGGGGGGGGGCAGGGCTTACTATTAGTTGGAATAGACTTGATTGCAGTGAGTTTGGTTATGTGTGTGTGTATGTGTGTGTACATACAAACATGGGTTAAAATAACCCAAAGAAGACAAACCCATTGCCATCAAGTCAATTCTGACTCTTAGTGACCCTGTAGGACATGGTAGAACTGCCCCTAGGACTTCCAAGGCTGTGATCTTTATGGAAACAGTCCGCTTCATCTTTCTTCTACAGAGCAGCAGCTGGGTTCAAACTGCCAACCTTTCAGTTAGCAGCTGAACACTTAACCACTGTGCCACCAGAGCTCCTTTGGGTGGCACACATATACACACACATATACATCCTTGCTCTATCAGCTGAGAGAGTCTGGAAGCAACTGACACCCCAGTACTGATGAGTATACCTGGAACCCAGATCTTGGTTTCTAATACGATTGTCCAATAAAAGGAACCAGGGTTCCTTGGAGAAGTAGTAGTTGATTCTAGGACTATGACAGGAAATACATAAAATAAGCCTAGAGCATCTTATAGTGCTTTCTGGAAAGTAAGGAAGTGCTCAGACAGAACCACAATGATGGGGTATGCCGAAGGATCACAGAAGGCAACTGAAAGAGAGTCCAGTGACCAAAGCTGGAGCAGCTTTAGAAACAACATAAAGAAAGTAGTATTGGATTATAACCCAAAGTGTAAAATAAATATCAATGGACCCATATAAGCAAGTACATAAATGAGGTAGCACACAGAAATCTCCCATGTAAAATTCCAAACAATATATAGAAATCCTCCACCCTAAAGCAGTGAAGCCTAACTCCCCACTCCTTGAGTGTGGGAAGGGCATGGTGAGTTACTTCTAAGGAGTTCAGTGTGGAAAGGGGGAAAGGTAAAATAACTTCATAGAGGAGAAACCTGACAATACTGACTCAGCAAGGTGATCACGGTTAATATCAAAAGTCATGCCGACATGTTGATAATATGTACCCTGGATATGCTGAGGTGAGAATGGCACTTTACCTCTGTGGTCTTCCTCCAAAAAAACCATGTAACCCCAGTCTAATCATGAGAAAAACTTCAGAAGAAGCACAGTTGAAGGGACACTCTACAAAATACCTGACCAGTAGGCCTCGGAACTGCCGAGCTCATCAAAAACCAAGGGAAGTCTGAAAAACCATCCCAGCCAAATGGAGGCTAAAGAGACATGATGACTCTATGTAATGTGGTATCTTGGATGGGATCCTGAAACATAAAAAGGACATTAGTTATAACTAAGGAAATCAGAATAAAGAATGGACTTTAGTTCATCAAATACATTGATACTACTGTAAACTAAAAAGTTTATGTAAAGAAAAAGAAAATCAGCCTTCCCTGACTACCTACTGGCCTTAGCTCTGTCCTTGGCCTGAATCAATTCAATAATGACAGGTCAGCCCTGGGTCCCTCCAGGCCACTGCAATGGCAGCCAGCATCCTCACTCTCCCCTGCCCCGTCTGTTTTCTCCTTTCCAAGTCAAATGTCTCCATTTCCTTCTTCAGACCCTCTGGGTCCTGGTTTCAGTCTCTCTCAATGGATCAGATCACCCTTCCCCAGACACTGCGCAGCTTGACAACTCCTCCCTAAGTGCACTGAGATGCCCAGAACTGAACAAACACTTTGAGTGTGTCTGCACAGCCAGGGAAGAGCAGACCTGTCACCTCCTTCAGTTCATACACTCTATCTCTATTAGTATAGCCCACAGTGACTGCAATGACTTACTTTTTTGGGGGAATCCATCTCACACTAGTGTCTCCATCTCAATGACCCAATTCCCCCCACCCCCTAAACAGTTTCACTACAATCGATGTAAGGAATGACTTTCCACAAAAGGCAAAGCTTATAAACAAACAAAACTCACTCTGGAGGTAGTGAATGCTACATCATTGGGAGTTTCAGATACATCTGGCAGCTACAAAGCAAGTGGATATATGGTGGGTGGAATGAAAAAGCGATGTTCAACATACAGTTACTTAACTTCTCTTGCCTCATCTTTAAAATGAGGATAATAGTAGAACCTACTTCATAGAGTGTTGAAGATTAAACAAGTTAATATGTGTAAAGGTACTTAGAACAGTTTCTGGCACACACAAACACACACACAAACCAAACCTGTTGCTGTCAAATTGATTCTGACCCACGGCAGTCCCACCTCTTACAAGGTGTAACTGAGCTCCGTACGGTTTTCTTGGCTATAATCTTTATGGAAACAGATCACCAGGCCTTTCTTTCTTCCATGGTGTAGCTGGGTGGGTTTGAACCGCCAACCTTTCAGTCAGTAGTTGAATGCAAACCATTTGCACCACCCAGCGACCTTTCTGGCACAAGTGTTTCCTGGTATTGTAAGTTACTATTTAATATTCATTTTGAGGATGGAGACAGTCTAAGACTTTCCAGCAAAAACCAAACCAAACGGACTGCCATTGAGTTGATTCTGACTCGTAGTGACTATTTTGGTTACTTCATGCTGCTCTAACAGAAATACTACAGGTGAATGGCTTGAACAAACAGGGATTTATTCTGTTTTGAAAGCTAAAGTCTGAGTTCAAGGTGTCAAGCTCTAAGTACTGGGTGAGAGCTCTCAACCTTGGACTTCAGCTCTGCCTCTTGCTCCCAGCCTACTGGAGCGAGAGGTATCTCCACTCTGGTAGCTGCTGGCTTCTGAGGCTAACAAATCCAGGATTGATAAGTAAAAAGGCACAGTCCCAAGAGTATCAAACTACATGGCAGGCCACAAGTTCAAGTCTAGAAAAAGTCCTAAGATTCGTTAAGGGTACAGCAGGCCACTGAACAAAAACTAACTACATGCAAGGTCCAGGCATGCTAAAAAGCTGCTAACCATTCCCAAATCTCCTTATATCCTGGAAGCAGACCACTTCCCTGCGGTGACCACTCAACTGCTCACAGTAGATTCCACCATGGAGTTGATTACCAGTCTCATCGTGGGGAATAACTACATCCAGCTGCCCAGCCACTCAAAACCAGGCCCGGCCAAGTTGACACATAACCTTAATTACCACAGTGACCAGATAGGGCAGAACAGAACTGCCCCATAGGATTTTCAAGGCTATAAATCTTTCTGGAAGCAGACCACTTCACTGAGACTGATCTTTCTCCCGCAGAGTGGCTGGTGGGTTCAAACTGCCGCCTTTTTGGTTAGCTGCTGAGTGCTTTAACCACTGTGCTACCTTAGACTTTCTAGCAACCCCTAGTAAAGCACTCTTGACTCACAGGTCCCTTTTGGATCCTGGCTCTGACACCAGCACCCTGGCTTTATGTCATCTCCCCATTTGATCAGCAGGCCCACGGGTGTCCGTTCCCAATTCATCTGTGTGAATAAAGGGCCGAGCTGGGTGGTGAGTGTGATGGGTTGATAAACCAGGTCTCCTACCAGCTCGGCTGGTGTTACGCCAAGTATAATGAAATACCCTGCATCTCTGGGCACCAGATTGGTTTTACCACAAATCACAACAAGCGCCTTACACATGCTAATGACCAGCTTCCTTGGGTTTAAAAGACCAATCATTTCAAGAACATCAGGCTAAATGATGGGCTCCAGAGCTATCAAAAAAGAAGTTCGAGGTGCTGGCATCTGAACTTAATTAGACTGCTGTGCTCTTTATAGGGCCTGATAAGGTCAGGCAAATACATTCAGCGCTAATAACGTTATCAGCACTGCCTGGTCGGCAAGCCTTGCCAAAGTCAATATGTCAAGTTTTTGTGGCTTGGAACATGTGTCTTCTCTTCACACTCAAGCTTGTTTCTTATGTGCCAACAGCTGGTGCCACATCTGGAGAGGCTGTATCTGCCGTGATTTCTTTTCTCCTATGAGTGTTTTATGGGACACCCACCCCACCTCAATCCTTTTCAGGAAAAAAGGTTTATCCATTCATTTTCTGATTGCCTGTCAAGTGGAAGTCCCTGTAACTTTGCTAGGGATGGGCGTGGGGGTATGTGAATAAGACGGACTTGGGATGCAAGGCAGTGGTCCTCAAACTTCAGAGTGCAGAATAGTCATGGGGAGGAGCGGTGCTTATGAAAGAGACATTTCCAGGCCCGAGGCCAAGCAAGTCCACGATGTTAGAATTAGAGGTGGGGCACAGCCTCAGAAATCTGCATTTCTCACATGCTCCCCGGGTGATTATGATCTGAGGACCACCCTTCAGGAAATACTGATCTAGGGTTGTTTGTTTGTTTGTTTTTGCCCCTGTAAGGCACCCAAGGAGCCCTGGTGGCACAGTGGTTAAGAGCTCAGCTACTAATGACGAAGTTGGTGGTTCTAATCCATCAGCCGCTCCACGGCAGAACGATGAGGCAGTCTGCTACTGTAAAGATTACAGCCTTGCAAACCCAGGGGGGAAGTTCTCCTCCATCCTGCAGGGTCACTGTGAGTCAGAATCAACTCCATGGCAATGGGTTTGGTCTATAAGGCATCCACCATAATGCGCTTTAAAAGCCAGAATGGCCAGACTTTGTCTCTCATACTTTGATCATGTTGTCAGAAGGAACCAGTCTCTGGAAAAGGATATCATGCTTGGTAGAGGGTCAGGGAAGAAGGGAAGAACTTCAAAGAGATGGACTGACACAGTGGCTGCAACGATGGGCTCAAGCAAGGCTACAATTGTGAGGATGGTGCAGGACCAGGCAGTTGCAACCTGTTGTCACTGTGAGTCGGAACCGACTCCACCGCACCTAACAACAACAATAATGCACTGGGTCATTAGTGTAATTAGCACATAGTTCATTCTGTCTTGTCTGAGGACCAGGTGTGACTTCAGAGAGGCCATGGCATTTTAGCTGGGCATTAGATGACTGTGAATTCTCCAGGTAGGAGAAGAGGAAAGGTGTACCAGAAGGAAGGACTGGCATAAACAAAGGCACAGGGGCCTAAGAAAGCATGGAAGAACACAGGAAGATCTTTGAGGTTCAATTTTGGAAGGAAATACATTTAACACCTAGGACTTGCTACCTGTATGTCCTTAGGCAAGTTGCATAACCTCTCTGAGCTTTCCTGTAAAGGGAAGCTATCTACCTCTACCTCTCAGAGGTTAAAAAAACAAAATAAAAATCCTGATACATGGTGTTTACCAAAGAGCCTGGAGCAATGTTGGTTCTTCATAAATGATAGCTATTAATAAAAAATAGTACTAACAAGAATTAACAATCAGATAAATACTATTCTACCTTTCCCAGGAGTTTGAACTTTACATTTTATAAGCCATGAGTAGCCATTAAAGTCTTAAAAGCAGGAGTGATGTTTCATTTAATCTGAAAATCAATATTTATTGTGCACCTACTATGTGCTGAGCTATGCCAGGTTCTGATGCTAAGTTTGTGTGTTAGAAGGCTGGTGCTAGGGCGATGTATTGGAGGCAGAAGACCATTAAAAACTATTGCAAGAGTCCAAGTTGGTCTCTCATACTTTGATCATGTTGGTGGTTCTCAGACTTAAATGTGTATCAGAATCCCCTGCAGGACTTGTTAAAATACATCTTACTGGGTCTCAGCCTCAGAGTTTCTCATTCAATAAGTGTAGGGTTGTTGTTGTTGTTGTTATGTGCCGTCAAGTCGGCCCCGACTCATAGCGACCCCTCCTTGGGTTTCCGAGGCAATATCACTACGGAAGTAGGATTAAGCTTGAAAATTTTGCATTTTTCACAAGCTGCAAGGTGATGCTGCTGGTCAGGGGGACAATACTTTGAGAAACCCTGGCCCAGGAAAAAGAAGAGAGGATAAAGATATAAAGAGGACACAAGCACTAAGTAGGGATAGTGGATGGAGCCCTGGTGGAGCAGTGGTTAAGGCTCAGCTGCTAACTGAACGGTTGGCAGTTCAAATCTACTCAGCGGAAGAAAGATACAGGAGTCTGCTTCTACAAAGATTACAGCCTTGGAAATTCTATGGGGCAATTCTACTCTGTCCTATAGGGTCACTGTGAGTCAGAATCAACTCGACCGCAACAGATTTGGTTTTGGAGGGATAGTTGGGGCCCTGGCTCTGAGGCAAGGTTTTAGGGGTGGAATGGATGGGAGATGGTGACAAGGAAGCCAGGGACACTGAGGCTGCCTCTAAGGAAGACCTGTCCTGGATTTTCTGTGTACCTTCTGGGTTGGGAGATCCACCAGCTTTGGGGCAGAACAGGAGCTGCCGTTGTGTGGGCCCAGCTGTGCCGTTGGAACGTTTGGTCCTGTTGTCCCAGCTAGAGTTTTCCAGTGTGGTCTGTGCTTTTATCTCTGGCCATGTCCAGAGGAAAGGCTTTTCTGCTTTTCAATTCCTCCCGGGATGTTGATGCTGCTGAGATGTGCGGTTACCGTTCCGCAACAGTGCCCGAGGTGTGTATTGAATTTCGGTCCCGGGTCATTTAATGCGTGGTGACAGAAGGAGCAGGCGTTGTTTGGATTCATGGGGAACTCTCCGCCTTTTCTATTTTCTGTACAGAGAGACCGCAGAGCTCTGCTCAGCAGCCAGGGCCTGCATTCCACGCCTGTGAGAACCTGGTGGCACCAGGAGCCTGTGGTCCTCCCAGCATTGCCAAAGCACCTTGTGAAACCCAGTGGAAAACTGGAATGTTGGTGCAGGTCTTCAGAGCATCGTTTCGTTGAAAGCTTTCCACAACTTGAGTTGTTACTGAATTAAACATCGAAACCAACAACGATCAATAACCTAGTAACACTATGTTCTGAAATATCTTCTTTAATAATGGCTGTGAAGCTCTTAGAGGCTGGAACAAGTGTGTGTGTGCACCAAACGGTGAGCTGCGTTAATTCCTTTACAGCTGCTAGGTTTGAAAAATAGGTCTGGATGGTTCTTACTGATGCGGTGTCCTGTTTTTTGTGGATCAGAAACTTCGCTTTAGTAGCTGGCTGGGATCCCACCCTTGGTCTTGTTCAAGTAGGCTGTTTCTGATTCTCCTACCTTCTCCTCCCTCTCCCTCACCTGGAGTGTTGACTTAGAAACTGGACAGCCCCTGCCCTTGTGACATGTGGCCCATCTACAGATGGGAAAGCATGAAGAAGAGAAACAGCAGGCGTGGATGCAACGCATCCGGGAATAGGGATTTGCTTGGTTCCTGAGCACAGTGATGTTCCAAGGCTTTCTGAAACAAGTTAAAGGCATGAAAACCGTCTTCTGGGATCTTGTGTTCTAAAAAAGACACCATCAAAGAGGGTAGAGTTAAAGTAGACACAGGTGCTAAAAGTACATATGGAAATTAACCAGTTACCATTAAATTTAGGTACAAGCCTCAGGTAGGTGATTATTGTCGGGGAAGGTATGGGATCAAGGCACAGGAGCATTAGGGTATCTGTGTTTAATGGAGGCAGAAGTCTCTTCCTTAGCCATTGCCACCTGAAGGGGAGGAAGAAATAGGAGAGACTGCATTTGGCTTTTGGGGTTAGGTTGATAAGGTCTTAGAGTAGTTAATAAGGGATGTTTGTGGTTCAGTGGTAGAATTCTCACCTTCCACGTGGGAGAGTTGGGTTCAATTCCTGGTCAATGCATTTCATGTGTAGGCATTACCCATCCGTCAGGGGTGGATTGTGTTGCCATGATGCTAAACAGATTTGAGCAGAGCTTCTAGACTAAGATGGACCGGGAAGAAAGGTCTGGCAATCTACTTTCAAAACTCAGCCAGTGAAAATCCTGTGAATGACAATGGGCCGATCCTCAGCTAATTGTGGAGAGGGCCTAAGACTGGGCAATGTTTCATTCCATTGGGCATAGACTCACTGTGAGTCAGGGACCAGCCTGACAGCAGCTCTCAACACGAGAAGTTAATGATTTCTCCAAGACCACCGAGTCTTCCCTGCCCCCTGCCTTTTCTTCTGCCCCAAGATCTAGACTGATCATGTATGTCTTCTAATAGCATTGACATTATTTTGATTTTTGAAAAAAACTTATATTGAAAAATTAAAAACATGTACAGAAGTCGGCAGGATAGTATAAGATAAGATATCTTGGTAAGAGTGGCTAACTGTGCCTAAACTGTTGATAGGAACAATATGGTGTCTGCTGCACAGTGGCTTTCCTTCTGGGAGTCTGGAATTTTGGTACGTGCTAGGCCTCCGTGACCAGCCCAATGAAAACTTTGGGCACTGACTTTCAGATGAGCTTCCTTGGAAGACAGCATTTCACACATGTTGTCACGATTCATTCTGAAGGAATTAAGTGTGTTCTGTGGGATGGCACTGGAGAAGACTCTCGCAAGCTTGCACTTGGTTTCCATTGGACTTCACCCCATGTGCCTTTTCCCTTTGCTTCTTTTCCTTGGTATCCGCTAGCTGTAACAAATCTCAGCCATGAGTGTGACAACATGCTGAGCCTGTGAGGCCTCCCAGTGAATCATCAAATCTGGACGTGCCTGGGAAACCCGACCCGACCTGCAGCTGTTTGATACTCATTATACCACGTAATTCATATATGGTATGTTATATATCATATGAACAGTTCTATGCTTATCTATACTGGTAACTTGCAGATCCAGGACTTGAACCCAGGTCTAATCCAAGGCTCACTTTTTCCATGAAGTCACATGATTCTTGATGGTCTTTTATACTCACTAGTAATATAGGGGGATCTCTGGTGGTGCTGTGGTTAAAAGCATTGGGCACCAGACACTCTGCAGGAGAAAGCTGAGGCAGTCTGCTTCTGTAAAGATTTACAGCCTTGGAAACCCTCTGGGGCAGTTGTACTTTGTCCTATAGGGCTGCTATGAGTTGGAATCAACTCGATGGCAGTGGGTTGGGTTTGGTTGGAAATATAGGTCTAGAGACCCAGATGAAGGGTCCTGCTGTTCTCAGATTCCCAGCTGGAGGCCCCAGTCTTGTCTCAGTGTCTTCTGGGGTGAGGGTTAACCCCTTAACACCCCACCCTGAAGCAGAAGGGACAGGGGTGTCCCATTTTTTAGGTCCTGTGGGATGTGTTCCTGTTAGTTTCATCCCTGTAGACTCTCTCTGCTTCTCTTTTATGCTGTCTGCTCCCTGGGGGGCCAGTTGCTTGTATTTTCTGGCAAAGAAAATGTGGGTGGGAGGGCTCACCAGGAGTCAGAGGCTGATATCAGCTGTGGCCTTGCCCCAGAGTGGCCGTGAGCCAGTCACCCATTTCTTTTCCTATCAGATAATAAAGGACATGTTTGACTCTTCAAAGGAGCTCTGGTGACATAGTGGGTAAGGCATTGGCTTATAACAAGAAGGTTGGAGGTTCAAACCCAGTAGCTGCTCCATAGGAGGAAGATGAGACAATACAGCTTTGGAAACCAATGGGGGTCACTATGAGTTGGAGTTGAGTCAATGGCAGTGAGTTTTTTTACCTCTTCAGTGTGTCTTAGGGTATAGATCAAGGCAGCAAGAGATCATCCCTTTCTTAAAAGGTGACTAGTGTCTAACATCCCCCATTGCTATCTCCATTAACTGCTCTGAAATGCCCTTGAGAAAGAAGAAATTGTTTCCTTTCTCTTGCCAACTGGCATATGATGTGCCCATCCTCTTTCTCAGTCTGAGAAGGCACAGGAGGCCCAGTGCTCAAAAGGTAACCTTCACCTAAGCTCCCTGGAGCTGAGGGAGCCAGAGTTTTGTCATGGAATGACTCTTTTTCTCAGGGTATCTTGTTTCCAGTAGCCTTCACTTTTCATCTAGGGCTGCAAGAGGCCCTTGCCGGGTTGTTGTTGTTGTTAAGTGCTGT
>NW_006921651.1:9408280-9409974 GCF_000298275.1 Orycteropus afer afer
CACTGTCCCTCCTGGAAGGTTACAATACATGTTAACAGATGTCACTGCTGCTCCCTGTGTCTAAGCTCCTCAGGCACCATCTCCTCCTCCCACTCAGTGTGCCAGTAACTTCTCACACACTTTCAATCCAACTTCCTGGGTATGGAAGTTTCATTGCATCCAAATATAATAGACACAATGCCAGGAGATCTCCCCAGTGTGCTAATGTACCCAATCGCCTGAGAAGACTGAGTGCAGGGCAACAGTCAGGTAAAAGGCAAGAAGAAAGCTGTGTAAGGACATAGGCTCTAGGATCCCACAGGGCTGGGTTTGAATTGGGCTCGGTCACTTCCCAGCTGTGCAACCTCAGGCAAATTGCTTAACCTTGCTGAGCATTAGTTTCCCCATCAGTCAAATGGGGGATAATAATAGTTCCTACACTTATAGAGTTAATGTAAAAATTAAATGAGATAATCCAGGTAGATTATCAGTGAACATTAACTGCTGCTACTGCTGTTGTTGATGTGGTTGCTGTTGCTGCCAGGGACAAGCCTGACTTCACAGAGTCACAATAAAAACATACTCCTTTTGTTATCAGGAGGCCCTAGATGGTGCAGATAGTTAACAGGCTCAGCTGCAAAGTTGGAGGTTTGAGTCCACCCAGAAGCGCCATGGAAGAAAGGCCTGGCAGCTTACTTCCCAGAAAGCAGCCATTACAAACCCCGTGGAGCACCGTTCTGCTCCAATACACACGGAGTTGCCAAGAGTCAAAATGGACTCAATGGCAGCTGGTTGGTTGGTTTTTATTTTCACTTACTCTCTTTCCCCGCCACCCCTTCTTGTGCCTCAATTCTGTTAGCACTCTCTCCTCATTCTAACAAGTCTACTGTCACCTCCTGCCAGGAACCCACCATGGCCGCACATACCCTTGTCTTTTCAGAGTGTTACCTTCGTCCCAAAGAGTGGTGCCCCTTCTATTAAAATCAGTGTCCTGCTTCTTGATGTGCGCTTTCCAGAGAACTCTCCCCGCCCCTGCTCCCCTCCTCTGAGAGCTTCTCTGTTACCCTGGCACACCTCTATGCCTGGAGGGAAACCATCTGAGTCTTAGTTGGTGTTTTATTCCTTTGGAGAGCCTACAGTTGTATATGCCTGTGAGTTAGAGGAAAATCAGGCCCAGAGCAATGTTTTCTTTTTATTCATTAGTTTGGGTTTTGGTGGCGGTGGTAGGCTGTTTTGTTTTATTTGTGGTTTTTTGAACAATTACCACTCTTACTGAATATAACATTTCTTTTTAATGATGAGGACAAGAACCTGTCAAAATACAAATGCACGAGAGCTAGCAGTGTGAATCCTTTCTCAAGAGCTGATCCCAGAGCTGCACAGCGTGCTGGGCTGTGGGCCCAACCTCCAGAGACCCCCCCCCAAACCCCAGTTGGACACGGGCACCGCCACTTCGCAACTGAGTGACCTTCAGCCACTCACTTGACCTCCTTAGCCTCAATTTCTTTATCTATAGAAAGGGATGGTGGGCATATTGTATGCATATCAAGTTCTCAGCCCAGTGCCTGGCACACAGAAAGTGGTCAACAAACACTAGGCTGGCATTACGACACATCCTGCAATCCATTCCTGAGGTTGAAGCAGCTGGTTTGGAATACAGGCAGCCCCAGGTTATGAGCAAGATCCATTCTGAAGTGTGTCTTTTTTTTTTTTTT
>NW_006921651.1:9415310-9427773 GCF_000298275.1 Orycteropus afer afer
CTGACCCTCTGGAGGGAACACAGTCCTGCTGACACCTTGATTTCAGACTTCTGACCTCTTCTCATAAGAGAATAAGTTTCTGTTGTTTTAAGTCGCCCAGTTGGTGGTAATTTGTTATGCAACCCAAGGAGACTAAGACAGGAGTCCTTGGAACAGCCTGGAACCAGCTCATGCACAATAAAAGGCAAAGGACACATGCTGGAATCCTTGGAATAACATATCAGAGATGTCTGCCTCATGCTTGGACACAGCCCAGCAGGTTTTCCCAGGAACCTCTCTGCTCTTCCAAGACCTTTGGAAGGGCAGACCCTCCTGGTCATACAGGTTTCTGCTCAGGCTTCCACCTTCCCTCTAAACGTCACCTTCAGCAGGTACAACATCACGTCAGTTATGTGTAACACCCAGCTTGTCATTTCTGACAACAAGTCTCCATTTATCTATTCAGTCTAATGATTGTGTGGACAGGAGCCTTATTTGTGCTGTCACCATCACACTCTGTCACCATCTACATCCAGGGGGGAGGCTCAAAACAAGCAATAATGCCTCCTAGACACTGCTCCTGCAACATCTCCTCTTCCTTCATCTTACTGCAATACTTAGAGTCTTCCAGGGAAGTGGAGCTGAGCCAAGTCAGGTCTGTGCTGCCACAAAGCAGCATACGCTTGTGTGGCCTGGGGTCCAACGAGGCACTGCCATGTCCCTCAACTGCAGAGACATTCCTCCCAGAGTGACTCACACACTCTACCGAGCCGTACACACAGCAGCCGAGCTGTAGAGACTCCTCGTCGAGAGCCATCTGGCATTGATTTTTCAGCTCCACTCCCGAGAATTTGCCAGAGCCACAAAGTAAAAGAAGCAGTAAATCTTTTTTTGGCCACCACACCTGCTGAGGAGAATCACGTGCCAGTTCTACACTCGCTGATATAATTCAGAGAGAGCTTTGCCAAAAGGAATCCCTGGCCTAGTTAAAATAATATGTTAGTTCAGAAATAGGGGGAAAACAAGGCATTATGATTGGGTAGGGACTCCCTGGGGGATGCAAACAGTTAATGCGCTTGGCCACTAACCAAAAGGTTGGAGGATCGAGTCCACCTAGAGGCACTTCAGAAGAAGGGCTTAGTAGTTACTTCCAACAGATTGGCCATTGAAAATCCTCAGGAGCACAGTTCTACCCCTACACATAAGAGGTTGCTGCGAGTCAAGATCTGCTGAATGGCAACTGGTTTTTGTGTTTTGGTGTGTGGTTGGGTTAAAAATCATTTAGAATCACAGGACCCAGATTCAAAGCCCAGCCCTGCCACTTTCCAGCTGCATGACTGGAGCATATTACTGACCTCTGGCCTAAGTTTCTTATTGAAATTAGAAGGAGAAGAAGTAGTGACCCCCTACTAGACTGCTGAGAGGATTAAATAATAAACGTGGGAGAGCCGTAAAGTGCTCTGCAAATGTACATGCTGACAGCGAGGTCGGGAGGACTGAAGTGAATGTCTGGTTCCACTTTGGTTCTGTTTTGAGTCCCCAGACCTAGGCCAGGTTAGCCCACTGAAAGGATCATTGTTGAGGTCTGGCTGGCCTCCCGGCTGATTACTGAGTCTCTGAGTCCACAGAGACCTCCAGCTGGACTCCTGTCACACGTTGCCCCATCTCCACTTGTCATACATTGAATTTCAAAGGATGCTGGCTGCTTTCCTCTTATCTCTGAAAGAGTGTTATGGTTCGTGTCTCTCCCTTTCTGGAGGAACCAAATGCAGACATCAAAAGGAAAAGAAGAAAGCTCACGCTACCCCCAAAGTATCGTTTGCCTGCGGATGCCCACACTCCATTCTGACCCGTGTATTGGGAACTGGACTTGGGCAGACCTGCCAAGGGACCGGCTCTGCTGGCCCTGGGAAGGGGCAGTGGGTGCCAGGAGGAAGGGGGAGTTTATAGGAAAAGGCTAGTGAAATCAATCGCTGGTTTCTTGTGTGCTCTGAGCAGGGAGCCAGAATCATTGAGCCTTGGGCTGGGCTCTGCCCAGTAGCTCAAAAGAACAACTGGTTTCTTGGAGTGGGAGTCTGGGGGGAGAACAGAGTGTTCTTCTCTACCCTCAAGGGAACATGTATATTCACACATGTGGAAGGGAGCCTCAAATGTGAATTAGTCAATAAGATCCTTCCAGGCATTTATACCACAGCTGGTTCTCTACACGTTCAACTGTAGCAATGTTGTTATAAACCTCTAAATAGCAGACAAGATTCATCCATGTCCTTTCAGACTAGACTCAGAACACAGCATGTCAGCTGGTCCCTAATGCATCTTGATAAGACTGGAAGGAATAGAGTTGGGCCTCCCGTTTTGGTAAACATGAAAACCACCTGGGAATTTGTTTAAAATGCTGATTCCTGGATCCCATGTCTAGAGATTCTGATTCCAGAGGTTTGGGTAGGGCCCAGGAATGTGCATATTTAACAAGCTCCTCAGTTGTTTCCAATGCAGCTGGTCTACAGGCCCCTGTGTGATATGCTGATCCAGGCAGACTCTCAAGCTTTAACGTATACATGACTCACCTGGGCATCTTGGTAAAAGGCAGATTGTGATACATGAGTCAGGGTTGAACACCGAGATTTTGCCTTTTTTAAAATATGCTCTGAAATGACGCAATGCCACCATCCCCAGCCCACACTTGGAGTACCAAGGCTGTACATGTTACTCTGTTCCTGTGATCAGATGACCAGCCTCAGTGGGGCTTTGATCTGGATGGATGGTTCAAACCATAGAATGTCTGCTCTGCCCAGTATCTTCAATTATAATCATGCACCTTTTACTTACTGAGAGCTGCAACAATGCTCTCAAACATAGTGTTCATGCAGACGGCACAGGCCTGGGCTACTTTTGTTCTGTCACCTATACACTCTCCTTGAGTTGGAGCTGACTCAGTGGCAACTGACAACCACCACCACCTTTCATTTGTAACTAAAATAACTTTTTATTTTAATTGTCAGTTCTTGCTGTTGTTATGTGCCATCAAGTTGGCCCTGATTCATAGCGACCCCTCCTTGGGTTTCCGAGGCAGTATTACTACAGAAGTAGATTGCCCCATCTTCCTTCCGAGGAGTGGCTGGTGGGTTTGAACCTCCAGCCTTCTGGTTAGCAGTCAAGTGCCTTAGGCACTATGCTACCAGAGCTCCTAATTGTCAGTAGAGCAATTTTTTATACGCCAAGCACTCTAAAGAACTAAATATCTAGGTACAACTTGGTGCTTTCTCACTAATACTTAGTATGCATTTTCTATCCCTAAACCTTAATGCACATTTGCTCTGATTGCCAGATTCTGATTAGTGCTAAAGGACGGCTAAGGGAATCCAAGCCAGCCTGGCAACCAAGACCCCTCGGAACACCTTTAAGAGTTGGCAGATGTGTATGTTCAGAGCAAGAATCTCTTCTAGGATTATTTCCTTAAATCAAAATGAAGAATTTAATTCATCAGTTAACACTCCATAGCAGCTAGAAGGTTTTTGTAGCTTCCTCCAATCATTATTTATCAAGACACAGTCAGGCATATCCCCATTAGCTACAGCATAAGAGGGAAAACTAGAAAGAACTTGATTTTCCCACTGGGATGGGGTAGACAAGGTGAATAAAAGGCCAAGCCCAGCAAGCCGAATAGCATGTCCACAGGATATGGGGACATGTGGAGAGATCCAGGCAAGCAAAGGGAGTCAAGGGTCCTGCCAGGCACAGGGACTCCAACAGCAACTTGTATTAGAAATTCTAAGCTAATAGTCATCATGGGGAAAGCTAATCATCATGAAAAATGGCCCACCCAGCTAGGGGTCTGGGCCAGGACTTCATTGAGACAGAGACAGAAAAGACTGGCTCTTTCTAATGAGGAGATGGCCATCTCCTCTCCCCATCAGCTGTGACCAAGAAGAGACCACCTGGTCCTTATCTTCACATGACAGCCCTGCCTTCGACACTGAGACCCATGGACCTTTGTTTTCTGCTCCTCACCAGGGACCAGGACCTGTGTCTACTGGCCTGTGTTTCCTTGCTTTTCTGACCCAGACGTCAGGCCTGACTGGTTTACAGCAGCCTCCTGCACACTTCTTCCCTGCTAGAGAAAACCACAGCCACCTGCTGACCAGGCCCTCAACAGATTCCTATCATTTCCCTTTAACAGGGCAGGAGGGGCATCCCTGCTGCTCAGTGGGCTTATCATTCAGCTCCTGTCGAACTGGGTAGGAGAGCTAGGGCTCCCTGGAGGGCCCAGTCGGCTGCTTCTCCTGCAGACAACAGCCATATACGGTGTGTGTATGTGCATGCACGTGGGTATGTAAAGCCTACAGCTGTGTCGTGGTTTACATATATTATCTCACTTGACCTTGAGGTAGAACAAATATTATTAGCCCCACTTTATAGATGAGGAAACTGAATTCGAGTGACTGTGAGCAGCTGCCTTTATCAAACCCTGTGTGAGAGGATAGACGAATAAAATATAGTCCTGCACTCTGTGGAGCTCACAATCTCCTGTGCTCAAGGCTACACAGGTAATAATAATAATAATTCATTCTTTCAAAAATATTTATTGAGTTCCCATTATGTGTCAGGCACTGAGAGCATAATGGAGAAGAAGACAGACAGACTAACTAGTGTTTATTGGGCATTTGCTCTGGGCCAAGCACTGCGTTAACTCTTTTATAGGTATTATCTTAATCCTCAGCACAACTTGATGGCCTACAAGCAGATGTCAGCATCCTTACTTGACACATGAGGAAACTGAGGCTTGGACTGGTTAGACAACTTGTTCAAGGGCCCCACACAGCTAGAGCATTACAGGGCAGTGATCTGCCCTCAGGTGGCCTGACACCAGAGCCCAGCACCTCGCCGCTGACCTTTGCTGCCTCTCACCCTTTATGCTCTGACTCCAAGTCCAGTGTGTCTTCTGCAACCTAATGTTGTTCCCACAGAACCCACTCACTCTGCAGTACAGATGTTGCCCAGGGCTGGGAGCAGGCAGTTCCATTTCCAGACCCTGGGGCCCCCACCCTGAGCGTGGTTCCTTGAGGCAGCCTGCCTGTGCCTGGAGCTCTATGTCTGGTTGTGCCTCTTGTCCACGCTGACTCCCTGGGCCCTGCTGTGCCTACCTGCTCTGATTCCTCCACTCCTGGAGCAGAGCCTATTTTCCCTGCGTAGACTGACCCTGGTTCCACTACTGCCCTCAGCATCTCACCGTCCCCTCAATTGTCGGGTCTTTACCCTCTGAGGTCGCTGACCCTACACATCCTATTTACCATGGTTACCATGGTAACCATGGTAACCATGGTATGAGCCTCTCAGTTGCTATTCCAACTTCTTTCTCCTTGCATAGGCCATGACTTCCATGCCCAGCTAAGAATCTCACTGCTTATTCACCTATGAGAAGACCACATCTCTGAGCATCATCTTTCTTGTTGCTCCTCCCCACCTCATCCTTTCTAGCTTCCTTTCTTTTCTTACTGAAGCCCTAACCCATCTGCCAGTACCTTAGATTTTGTTCCCCTCCTCCTCCTACAATCCACCGCCTCTCTTTGATTTTTCCTCTTGCCCAAAAACACGCACAAGCCTCAGAAGTTGGAAAAGACTTTGCTTCACCTGTGTCTCCTGGCCAAAGTCTCAGGAGCTTCTGAGCCCTTTGTGCCTGCAATGATTCATCTACACAGCTGCCCCCATCCACCTCCGTCCACCTCATCTCTCTCCAAGATGGTCTCTTGAAGGTCATTTGTGGCTTCCCAATTTCCAGTTGCTTTTCCCAGTCTTTGGCCTTTGTTTGATTGTGTGTGTAATTGAGGTGAAATTGACATCATATAAAATTAACCACTTTAAAGTGAACAGTTCACAGTGTTATGCAGCCAACCAGCACGACTGTCTAATTTTAAACCATTGTCATCACCCCAAAATGAAACTCATCCCCATTAAGCAGTTACTCCCATTTCCCCTCTCACCCAGCCCCTCGCAAACACTAATCTACTCTTGTGTCTAGACCTTTGCCTGTTCTAGATAATTATTGTAAGTGAGATCATGCAATTGTTGTCCTTTTGTGTCTGGTGTCTTTCACTTAGCATAATGCTCTCAAGGTTCTTCTATGTTGTGGCATGTATCAGAACTTCACTTCTCTTTATGGTTGAATAATATTCCATTGTATGCATATGTCACATTTTATTTATCTATTGATCCACTGATGAGCATTTGGGTTGTTCTCACCTTTTGTGTATTATAACCATTCTGCTATGAACATTCATGTACAAATGTTTGTCTGGGTCCTTGTTTTCAATTCTTTTAAGCATATCTAGGAGTGAATTGCTGAGTCATAAAGTTTAACTTTTTGAGGAACCATGCTTGGTTTGCTTGACCTCTTGAAACCACTTATCACTATTGGCCCTCCCTCTCTTTTTAACCCTTGCTTTCCTGATTTTTGTGCTTTCTTCACTCTATTCTGCATAGGCAGCTATTTGCTTACAAGGAACAGAACCCTGTTCAAGGCAGCTCAGACAGAAATTTTTTGGAATAATTCAAGGCAAGCTCATGGAACCCAATTTTCATTGCTCTGTACACTTATTTCAGTTCTCTCCCCTCACCAATCTGTCATGTACACAGTACCAGACAACACTCCTACAACAGTACTTTGACATAATGGTACACTCCAGTCAGACTCATTCAGTGGCTCCTCATTGCCTACCAAATACAATCTAAACTCTTAGTTACGTGCCACATACCTGCCATGTACTTTTGAAGCTTTGCCATTATTTTCCAACACAAACATCTGCCTCTGCCAGCTAGTCTACCTAAACTTGTTTTTCTGTTCCCTGATCTGCTTGTTGTTCTTAGGTGCCATCAAGTCAGTTTCGACTCATCATGACCCAATGTCCAACAGAACGAAACACTGCCCTGTCCTGCACCATCCTCACAATCATTGCTATGCTTGAGCCCACTGATCTGCTTCTTAGTTCACGCTGTTTCTTTTGAAAGCACCCAACCAATACATCTCCTATTAAAATCCTATTCATCCTTCAAGTTGTAGATCAAATGCATCTTCTATATGAAGACTTCACCCTGGCAGAGTGACCTCTCCCTTCTCTGGAAGCTCGAGACTCAGGGCATGCCTTATCTGCCATACTAGACTGGATGTTCTCTGACCAGAGGAATTGTATCTTATGCTGTGTGTCTGTCTATCACAGTACCTGGCAGTGTTCCTGGCCCAAAAGTGGAATCAGCAGGGTGGAGTGAACTGATTGGATGAATAGTTGGCTTATCCTTTTTACCTTTAAAGAGAAGTGAAGGATCCATTTGGCTCCTTACCCCACTGTACTTTCTACCCCTAAACTGGCCTATCTCCCCAAAGAGAGAGACAGAAAAAGCAAAGACCAACAGCTTATTAGCTAGAAGCTTACAGGTAGTTACAGTATGAAGGAAAGAAAGTTTGAGCAGAGATTTCAAATACTTTGTGACCAAACAGTTAAGTGATTTGCCTGAATCCACAGCTAGTTGATCACGGAATGGGAGAGCTACATCTTATCCCCTATACCTCACGGTGGTCTTGTTGCTGCCAACTCTCATACCCCCAGCTCTGCTGTCTGCAGCACAGGCCTTGGGAGCAGACAAGAGGCCAGTTCCATTTCCAGAACATAGTGAGTCAAATAGTCACTCCACTTTCTGTGTTTACCTTTCTGTGAGGAGACGGGGGGACCTTGAGTTGTGTCTGGAGGATACAGGGCCTCAGTGGTGCCAGAGAAGCACTGCTTTCCATCAGTAGGCCCTGACAAGTCTGTCTTCAGAATGCCCAGACCCAGATGAGTCACTGTCTATCCAGAGACTCATCCTTCATCCTTCTAGGCACTTCTCTTCCTGAAACTATGTGGCTCCCTGAGATGCTACTCTCACTCAACATGGTATTAATTGGAAGTTGTCCGTCATAGGCTGCCAGCTCCTGGTTCCTGAGATGGACACATGACCAACTAGACCAATCAGAGTTCTTCCCTGGGGTTTTTCACATTTGACTGAGGAAAGAGGGCATCTTCCATTCCAGTGCTAAAGCTGAGATGTGAGGCTAAGGATATTTCCACTGTTCAAATCTTGTGAATAAGGATGGTGTGAGAGAATGAGGCCAGAAGACAGAGAAAAGAGGAAGAGAGGAGGAGAAACAAAGTCCTGGCAACTTCCTCGTTCATAGACCTGGGTTCAGTTACCCCTGTGGTCCAGCTTTGCCCTTGCTGTGCCTGCCAAGTTTGGACACATGAGTCAGTAAACTCCTTCCACTAGTTCAGGTTGAGTGTTTGCCACTTTCAACCACAGAATCCTGATTAGCACAGCCTCCATCTGTCATCTGAATCAGTTCTCTGACAGTTTGTAGAATTTCTTCCTTCCTGCCTTCCTCTTTTCCTGGGATAAACATGCATTGAGACATGGAGTCATGGTCTTTATCCTCATCATCAACAACATCATCGTCACCACCAGCAGCAACATCAGCATCAACAAACATGACTAAGCACCTGCTCTCTCCTGGCATTGTCCCGGGTATGGAGAAATGGAGCTGCATACGACAATCTCTGCCTTCTGGGTGCTCCTGTGCTCATCAAAATATCAGAAATTCCAAGGGCACAGAGCACATGCTGAGCACAGATCTCTTTTAGCACAGGCATAAATCAATCAGTCTGCATGGAGTTTCTACAGAACACAGACACTCATCACTGCATATTATTCTGATCTTTTGGTACCAAATAGCCCTTTTTTGAAAACCATCCACACCTTAGGACAAAAGGTTATTTTCCTTCATCCCAAAGTTACCTTCTCTAATAGAACACTCTTGATGTGGGATTTTGTTTACCCTGGTTAGCTCCTAATTCAGGACCAAATATATTTCCTGCCTGTACCCCGGATACCCTTTCTAACCTGATCCAGTTTACTTCCCTTAGGGTCGTCTGCCCTAGATTTCCCATCAGGCCCAGAACTCTCCTATGACTAAAGTCTCCATTCCTTTAAACTAATTCCTGCCTTCTGGATATACCCTGTTTCAGGACACAATCTGTGAATCTCCTGTTTGAATACCTGTCCATGTTTTCTGGTCCTATTTAACTGGAATGGCTTTCAAAGAGTTAAATGTTTAAGAAGGAAAAAAAAACATTACACGTTACATTTCCAAAGAAATAATCTATGCTTGGCAACAAGCATTCAAAATGGAGAGCATTTCGATGTGGTTAGGAAGGAAAGAAGAAAGAGAAGGAGGAGGAGGAGAAAAAAGGTTTCTGGAATTCCTGTATTCCTTCTTGCCCTTCCACCCTCAGACGTCACACCAGACCCTCAGATATTCTGAAATCCAGGGACCAACCCAACTAGACTCAGGCCTCCCTTGAGGAGACCTGCTACTGTGAATTCAAATGGCTATCCTAGACAGTTCCTCTGATTGATGGACAGTCCTTTTCCCTAGTTTCCAAGAATAAGTTCCTCTTCCCTTGAAATCTGAGGTGATACATCATCTTTATCTACTTCCTCTTCCAAAAAGTTAGTGGCATATATATATACATATATATATATATATATATATATATATATATGTTGTTGTTGTTGTTGTTATGTGCCGTCGAGTCGGCCCCGACTCATAGCGACCCCTCCTTGGGTTTCCGAGGCAGTATCACTACGGAAGTAGGATTGCCCAACCTTATATAGTTTTCCACAATTCTGTGGGCAGGGTTCAGCTAGGTGGTTCTTCTGCTCCAAGTGACATCAGATCATGTCTGAGCTACATTCAGCTGTGGGCTGGATGAAAAGTACAAGAATGTGTGATAAAGAATCTGGGTTTCATCCCAGCACAATGGAAAACCACCAAAGGGTTTTCGGCAGGAGAGTAGCACAGTCTGATTTATGTGTTAGAAAGATGACTCTGGCTACAGTTGGGGAGTGAGGTGGGAGGGAGTAAGTAAGGGAACAGAGGAAGGAGGCTCTCTAGAGATGGTAGCAATCAAGGAAGAAGGAAAAGAAAGGGTTTGAAATTTATAATAGTTAGAAATGACAGGGTTGGCTGATTAATTAAATGTGAAGAGAAGAAGGAAGAAGAACCAAGGCCAATGCCAGGGTGCTGGCTTTGGTTCTGGAGTGCCCATTGTGGAGAGGTCAAGCAATCAATAGTTCCATTTTGGACATATTCCACCTGAGATGGCTGTGAGACATGCAAGGGTCAGGTAGGCAGTCAGATATATGAGTCTGAGCTTGGCTGGAGATCTGGGTTGGAGATTTAAATTTGGAGTTGTCAGCCATAGGGATTATTCCCCAGTAAAAGAGGAAAAACAAGAGGACCCAGGATCAGGCCTGGAAACTGCAACATTAAGAGGGCTAGGAGAGTTGTGTATGAACTATTGTATAGAAAATGAATATTCTGTGTAAACTTTCATCCAAATCACAATAAAAAATAGAGATTAAAAGAAAGAGGGCAAAGAGAGGAGGGAGCACCTGCAAAGGGGACAAGGAGGGGAAGCCAGAGAGATGGAGGGAAAAATCAGAGCTGAGGAGGTTGCTTCCTAAGAGGCAAGAGAGGAGAATTTATTTTATTTTATTTTAATTGTGATTTGGGTGAAACTTTACAGAGCAAATTCATTCTCCATATAGCAGTTTACACACACTTTGTCTCATGATATTGACTGCAATTTCCCATAGTATAACAGCTCTCCTCCTTCCCATAGCTACCTCTTCCCTGTGTCCTTCCCTCCCATGCACTCCTGCCCCCTGAGCTGTCTCCCTGTGCATATACAGCCCTTCTCTTCTCCCATGATCTTTCTCTCCAAGGAGTGTATCTACCTAACGTAAATGTTCAGCTCATATGCCTGTCTTTTGCTTGGCTGGAAGCCACAGGAGTGGGTTCAATTCCAGACCTGAAGGGCAGCTAGGGGCAATAGTCTCAGGGGTTTCATCAGGCTCTATCGGATCAGCAAACCTGGTCTTTTTTTTTTTTTTTTTTTTTTTTTTTTTTAATGACTTTGAGTTTTGTTCCACATTGTTCTCCCATTCTATGCAGGATCTCCTACATACATCCCCCTCTGAGTGGTTGACAGTGGTAGCCAGGTACCATCTAGTTCTTCTGGTCTTATAGTCATATAAGCTGAGGATCACATGGTGTACCGGTCCCTTGGACTAATTGTTTCCATGTGTCTTTGGTTTTCTTCATTCTTATTTGCTCTGGACAAGGAGAGACCCATTTAGATGGCCACTTGCAAGCTTTCAAGATCCCAGTCACTACTTGACAAAACAGAATGTGGAACAATGTTTTTGTGTTGTATGTTATGCCAATTGAGCTTGATGTCCCCAGTGACCATGGTCCTTAGCCCACAGGTCCAATTGCTTACTCCTTCTGGGTAGCTGGCTGTGCCCAAGAAATGACTACAACCTTGTCTCTTGTCAGTTCTACTATAAACCTGGACATTCTTACAGAAAATACAAATACACTTGTAGAAACATTGTCTGCCAACTCTATACATGGTCATGGGCACACTCCCACCTGCTTAGATATACCTAATCATTCAGCCTGTCCACCCAACTATCCACCTGTAGATCAGCGTTTGCCATCGTTGACAATGCAGTACTGTATGACCAAAAGGGTTCATCTTTGTTGTCTGTACCTCCCATGCACTTCTTTATGACTTCCCCTTCCTCAATGCCACTGTGTTAATCACTCACATTTGGTACATTGTCTTTCCCTTCACCCAAATCAAAACTTGCCTCTACCTATCCAACAGTGTCCCCTCCCCTCCTCTCCTACCCCTGGTAACCAACAAAGAAAGTTTCCTTCCATTTATAAACCTTTCCTTGACTTTTTATAATGGTGAACTAATACAATATTTGTCCTTCTGTGATTGACTTATTTCACTCAGCATAAATGTCCTCCAAGTTCATCCACATTATGCAGTGAAAGAAGAATATTTTAAGAGGAAAACAGGGGGACCAGGAAAGGGGAACAAACATCTGTGCAAAATACAACTGAGAGGCTGAGAGAGATGAAGACAGAAAGGGTGTCCCTAGATATGGTCATGTGGAAACACCAGTGACAGGGACAAGAGCATCTTTGCTCTTGTGAAATTAGGGGACAGAAGGTAGATTGGGTAGGGTAAATGGGTAGCGAGGAAGTGGAGACAGCTTGTGAACACAACTCTGTTGAGAAGTTTGGTTATAAAGAAGAATAAAGGGATATACCCACAGAGGATGAGAAATGTCAAAGATGGGATTTTTGGGGGGTTAAGAAATACTAGAGTATGTCTGGAGACTATCAGAAATGATCCATGGAGAGTGAAAAATTGTGCCTTGGTGTTTGGCTTTTTAAAATAATGATGAGAAGTCATAACTGTGTAACTCCTCACAGCTTACTAAGTGCCGTCTCACACACTCACTTAATTCTCACTTAATTCACTTAATTCTCACAGCCCTCCTGTGAGGTGTGTAGCTGATGAGGAAACTGAAGCTAAAA
>NW_006921651.1:9430678-9439925 GCF_000298275.1 Orycteropus afer afer
TAGGGAGGCCATGACCCCTCACCTTCTACTGGCTACCAGCTCCATAGGGTGGTAAAGACATTCTGGGAGTCAAGGGACAGGGGCATTGTGCCAATTTTGGACTTTATATGGTGGCTCTCAGCTATGATCTGGGGAGGGCACACCTGCTCTGTCCATCTTATAAGGTCAGAGTTAGATTCATGGATCCAGAGAGAGAGACTAAGAGGAGCCCTCACAGAGCTGCTAGTCCAATGGCTTTTAAACTTTGGTTCTGGAATTCCTGTGCAAACATTTTATGGAATGGGAGGCATCAAATAAAATATATCAATGTAGGCATGCTGTGGTTGAAACTGAGAGGGGAGGGCCTGGAGGCCTGGCTCCACCACCACACCTTGTCCACGCATTCGCAACACTCTGATTTAGTCCAGTTCTCATTTTAGAGGAGAAACAGGGCCCAGAGAAGGGAACTGACTAGTCCAAGGTCACAAAACTTATCTCTGACAGACTGGTGAACCCTCAAGATTACGGTCCCTAGTCACTCTTCAGTCCTGGAATTGAACTCACTTCCGTGGCTTCCAGCCAAACAATAGACAGGTGTATAGAGTTTACACCAGATAGGTACACTCCTTAGAACAGTCAACCAATGGAGATGAGAAGGGCAGTATTTGCACAGGGAGGTAGCTCAGGGGCAGAAATGCATAGGGAAGAAGGACATAGGGAAAAGGTAACCACAGAGAAGTGGGAAGAGAGCTGTTACATTATAGGGATTGCAATCAATGTCATGAAACAAAATATGTATGAACTGCTGTATGGAAAATGAATTTGCTCTGTAAACTTTCTCCTAAATCACAATAAAAATTTAAAAAATAAAAAAACTAATCCTTCACAGAGCCACAACCTGTGAGAAACAAATGAGGCCAAGGAGAAGAAAGTGCTTTGTAAAGTGTCAAGTGCTTTGAACATGTAAGACTATCATTATCTTCATTTACGTGAAGTTTTCAGGCATTTCTCACCATTGCTACTTTAGAGGAGCCTGCTAGAAACTAATACATAGGACCAAGAGAGTGCTGGCATCCTAGGCAACGGGGAAAGAACAGGGGGCTTGATTCCTGGCAATGTGGTTAGAGACCCAGAGCACCACTCCTGAGCCGTATGAACTTGGACAGCTCACTTTGACTCTCTGACCCTCAGTTTCCGTTTCCAGGGGAAAAAATGCCTTACCCGCTGTCTGCCTGGGATTATGTGGGGCTCAGGTGAGACAATGTACGAGAAAGTGCATTTAACGTGGTAACACATTCTACAAACATAGGTCTCAAACCTCGTCTTATTAGGACAGTCATGATGGTAGTAAACAGAAGACCTGGAGGGTTTCAGGACTTGTGTTGGGCGTCAGAGGAACTTGCTGTCCATGAGGACTGGAGCCAGCTGCTGACAGTGCTGGAACCCAAGTCTTCTGTCTTTGCCGCCTGGATGTGTCTCCATAGGTCATATCGCACCCTCAACTCGCAGCCCTCAGATGCTCTTTGTCAAGGTGTCTAACCCGTGACCTTCTATCATCAGGCAGCTGACTCAGCCCCAGTGATTGCCCGTCTCCCCTTTCTCATACTGTGGGTGCCAGGAGGCACCCAGCCAGTTGCTCAGCATCCCCCAAACCTCACTGGCTCTGCATCTTGGTGTCAAGGGAAAGGGCCAAGTTGGATCTGATTCAGGAAAGCAAGTGATATCTCTCACAGACCTTGAAGCGTTCTTTCCAGCCTCCCCCACTTCCCCAAGTGTTCTCAGCTGGACCCCCCAGAGGCTATCAGAGGAACTTCACTTGGAATATTCACACCCAGAGCTGTGGTTAAGGCATTGGGTTACCAACCAAAAGGTCAGCAGTTCAAACCCACCAGCCACTCTGCATGAGAAAGACAGGTCACTCTGCTTCTGTAAAGATGTCAAGCCTTAGAAACCCTATGTGAGACAGAATCGACTCAGTGGCAGTGGGTTCGGTTGGGTTTGGGTCAAGACAAGTTGCCAGAGGCTGGGGACTCAATGAAGAGGGTTTGGGCAGATTCCTTGGAGATCCTGGCAGGCTGATGGACCCATAAAAAGGAAGAAGCCTTCAGACATTTAGGCTGTGCTTCTGGGGGGTGACCTTGGGCACTTGGCTTTCCCATGGGGTCCTCAGTGTGGAAAAGGTGATGGGAAGGAACCAACGATGGGACACCTAAGCCTCGATGACTCAGACGTGAGCTCTGGGGCTTCATTCATTCAGTCTTTCAATAAATACTTACTGAGCACCTTGTGTATGCAGGCACTGTTCTGAGGAACAGAATAGACACAAGATTCTACCCCAGTAGAGCTGGCATTCTAGTGGGACCAGACAGACAATGAACAGATAATAAGATAGAGAAGTGAACGCTGGTGGTAGAAGCTACAGAGAGACAGCAGGAGTGATGGATAAGATATAGAGGTGGTGTTGTTGGCTGCTGCAGAGTTGGGTCCAACTCATGGTGGCCCCATGGACAACAGAACAAGACATTGCTGAGTCCGGCACCATCTCCACTGTCGCCGCTATGCTCAAGTCCATTTCAGTGTAGGGGGTTGCTCTGCCGGTGCTGTGTCAGACAACATTGTGTTGTGATCCATAGGCTTTTCATTGGCTAATTTTTGGAAGTAGATCACCAGGCGCCTTTATTGCTAGTCTGTCCTAGTCTGGAAGTTGTACTGAAGCCTGTCCACCATAGATGGTGTTTGTACCTATAGCATAACTTCCAGCACCATGGCAACATGCAAGCCACCACAGTACGACAAACCAACAAACAGGTGATGGATGGGGTGGTGGGAATTGCAAATTTTGGGAGTATGGGCGGGGAATGCCTCACTAAGAAGGAAAAATTGAGCAGGACATGAAGAGGAAGGAGGGAACCGTCTGGCTGTCTGGAGAGAAGCATCTTGAGCACAGGAAACAGCAGGCACAAAGTCTCTGAGACAAGAACAGGCCCCAGTGTGGTCAATGTCATGAGACAAAGTGTATGTGAACTGCTGTATGGAAAGTGAATTTGCTCTGTAAATCTTCACCCAAATCACAATTTAAAAAAAAAGAAAGAAAGAAAAGAAAAAACAGGCCCCAGGGCTTCAGCATGGCTGGAGGTGGTGAGAGAAGGGGAGAGTGGTAGGTGATAAGGCTTGGCGAGCACTTTAATCTTTTCTTTTGAGCTTCTTGGAGAGAAGAGGCCAAAGAAATTCAGTAGGTCCACTGAATAACTTCAGATGTGTTCAATATTTGCCTACTTGAAATGTTAATTTCATTCTTAATTAAATGCTGAGAACTTCTGTCACAGGAGAGTCATTCCAAACCTCAACAATGAAGGCTTCTGCTCTTCCATGACTCCTTCATGCAGTCTCTTGGGATAGTGAAAAGGGCCTGGGCTCAAGTTCCAGCACCTGACACTTACTGCTGTGTGACCTTGGAAAGCGCACTTAACCTCTCTGAGCCTGTTACATTGATAAACCTCATCAGTTGTTTCATCTATAAAAAATGGGTCCATAATAGAATCTTCTACATCTACCTCATCTGGTTGTTGTTAGGTTAAAATTAATGATTTCATGAATGTGAAAGTGCCTTTTACGTTAAAATGGGCAGAATAAACATGAGAGAAGTTTTTTATTTTTTTTCATTGAAATTTGTGTAAGGGGGCTGTCCCTAGCTGCCACTCCTCTCCACCGCCCTGCTCCTTATATTGTGTCCCAGGTGGGCCCAGTTAACTTTCACTTTTCCTGGGCCTGGATCTGATTCAGGGATCCCTGAGGCAAGGCTGGTGAGGGTCGCCTGGGACAGCTCTGAGGCTATGAGGGAGGACTCGGAGTCCACTGTTCTGGTCAGGTGGAACCAGGGTTGGTCCCAGCCACTCCTCCTCAACGTCACCTCCTCCTTCCTCCTCCAGGTACAATGGCCCCAACCTGGTTCTGAAGTACGACCGGGCCCAGAAGCGGCTGGTGAACATTGCCATAGATGAGCGCAGCTCACCCTACTATGCACTGCGGGACCGGCAGGGGAATGCCATCGGGGTCACAGCCTGTGACATCGATGGGGACGGCCGAGAGGAGATCTACTTCCTCAACACCAATAATGCCTTCTCGGGTAAGGATCAGGCCTCAGGCCCTTCTCTCCCTGCTTCACCCCATACTCTTCCCCACACCAACTGAGGGCAGGACCTTGGGGGACGCAGCCCTTGCTCAGACTGCTACACTGGTTCCCCAGCCAGAGTCCCCTGCTGCCTCCAGGAGCTCCCTGTAACCCAGCAGATGAGCCCTTTCTTCTCTTGTGCATGAAGCTTGGAGCTCTCACCTCCCAAACCCTGAGCCTGGAGATGAAGGCCATGGACAGAGGAGACAGTTCTCCCCTTAGACTCTGTGCTTTCTTTATCTCCAATCCTCCCAGCCCTGCCCTCCTCTTCATCCCCTCCTCCTGACACCTGGGTCACTACCAGAGCCCACAGGCGAACCCCTGGAATCACCTTCCATGCTGCTTCTAGGGGCCCTTTCTAGAGTGCATTGGAATCCTCCAGCGGCCCCCACACTTACAGGGTCTCACTCACACGCCTGAGCCGAGCTCATTTATTCATTCCACAGAGTCTTGTCGGACACCTACTCAGCACTCCACAAGTGCTGGGGATACATCTCTGAAGAAGACAGGTCTTGAGTTCATGCAGCCTCTCCTAGCCCAGTGCTTCTCAAACTGACATGTGCCTAGGAGTCACCTGGGGGTCTCATGTAAACGCAGATGCTGACTCAGTGAGTCTGTGTGGGGCCTGAGAGCCTGCCTTTCTCACAAGTTCCCTGGCCATGACGATGATGATGATGATAGGTCCAGAGACCACACTTTGAGGAGCAAGGCCCTACACACTAACGAAGGAGTGAGAGAAATGATGCTCAAAAGACTAGATTTTAACAATAACAGCTAATGCTTAAGGAGGACCAGCTTTGTACGTTACATTGACAATCTCATTTAAGTCTCACAACAGCTCTGTGAGGTGTAAATTGGTTTATTCCCCTTAAACAAAAAAAAAAAACAAATACTGCCATCAAGTCAGATCCAACTCATAGCGACCCCCATTGGGTTTCTGAGGTGGTAGAGCTTTACGGAAGTAGACTGCCCTATCTTCCTTCCGCGGAGTGGCTAGTGGATTTGAACCTCCAACCTTCTGGTTAGCAGTCAGATACCTTAAGCACTATGCCACCAAATCTCCTTATTTTCCTCTTAGAGTTAAGGAAACTGAAGTACAAAGAGTTTGCCCAAGGCCACACAGCTCGTATGTCCCAGGATCCAAACCCAGGCGTCTGATTCCAGATCTGTTTAATCAAGACCCTCTGACCTCCTCAATTTAGTGTCCCCAGGGCTCATGAGCCTAGCACCAGGTAGGGATTCCATGTTTCACAAGTTAGAGGACTGTGTTCTTGGGCTGCTGATGGAGTGTGCCCCTGCCCCAACTCCTCCCTTCTCTCAGGCCTGATCCTGGCCCACAAGATGAAGTCCATTCCTGCAAGGCTGTAACGTCTGTGAGGAGCTCCTAGGCCACTGCATCCACCTAGAGGGTGCAGGGTCTCATGTCTCTGTGGGGCCAGATTGGACATGTTCTAGACTCTCCCAGATGGCAGCAGCCTCTTGGGTTGGCCCTGATGAGATATTGTGGGTCAGACCTGTGCGTTCATTGTCCTGCGCCCTCTCATCTTCCTGGAGGCAGCTGGTTGCCTAGCTATGGGGACCACCCTCCCTGACCCACCCTCACTCCCATGCATTGGCTCTCCCCTGGACCCATAATGTTGCCTCTGCTGATTGTCATACCCAAGCCAGGACCCAGCCCCTGGACTGCCCCCACCAGTATGGATGGGAGGGGAATAGGTTGGGGCCTGTGCCAGGGGCAGGAGTAGGCAGTGCCGGCTGGCTGGCTGCCAGCCTTGTGCAGCCAAGAAACAATGAGCCACAACCCCGAGTGATGTTTTATGGGTTTTCATCTCATCTTGCCACCGACTGAGGCCTGAGAGATAGTAATTATCCCTACACAAATATCAGGGCATGATTACCCAGCTGGATTTACTGCCCTCTCTCCAACCAAGCCAAAATTGGTCTAGGACACAATTAATTGATAGGCTGATCAACTCTTTACTGTGGGGCAAGGTCAGGAAGGGAGCAGCATCAAGGGATGGCTGTGGAAGAGGCCAGCCCCAAGGAAGATGCTGGAGGGTAGGCAAGCAGAAACGGGGAGAACTGAGAGAGAAAGAGATATGTTCAAGGTGAGCCTGCAGGCAAGATGCCAGAGGAGGGGAGGGGACAGAGACAGACTCCTCCCCGCAAAAGAACCAAGCCCAGAGCACCTGGGATGGAGCCAGTCAGGTATCTGAACAGCAGCCCCTCCCACACTCTTAGTATTCCACACTCTCAGAGTGGACCATTGTGAATCCCATCCCAGAGCAGTGGTTCTCAGCCCAGGCTGCACCTTAGAAACACCTGGGGAGCTTTGAAAAATCCCGATATCCACCCAATCCAAGTAGAACCTATGGGTGCAGGGCCCAGTCATTAGATTTCAAAGCTCCCCAGGGAAGTCCCATGTACAGTCAAAGTTGAAAGTCACTGCCCCAGAGTCAGAGTATGTTAGCTCCATAGTGAACCCAAGTTATTGTTGTTAGGTGCTAGCAAGTCAATTCCAACTCATAGCCACCCTATATACAACAGAAGGAAACACTGCCCAGTCTTGCACCAGCCTTACAATTGTTGCCATGTTTGAACCCATTGCCCACTGTGTCGGCCCATCTCACTGAGAGCCTTCCTCTTTTTTGCTGACCCTCAACTTCGTCAAGCATGATGTCCTTCCAAGGACTGGTCCCTCCTAATAACATATCCAAAGTGTGTAAGGTGGAGTCTCACGATCCTTCCTTCTAAGGAACATTCTGGCTGTACCTCCTCCAAAACAGATTTGTTTGTTCTTTTGAAAGTCCATGGTATAGTCAGTATTCTTCACCAACACCATAAGTCAAATGCATCAATTTTTCTTTGGTCTTCCTTGTGCATTATCCAGTTTTCACAGCCTATGAGGCATTTGAAAATACCCAGTGACTGGGGTCAGGTTTATTGTAGTCCTCAAGGTGACAACTTTGCTCTTTAATACTTTAAAGAGGTCTTTGCAGCAGATTTGCCCAATGCAATATGTTGTTTCATTTCTTAACTGTTGCTTCCATGTGCGTTGATTGTGGATCCAAGTAAAACAAAATCCCTGACAATTTCAATCTTTTCTCCATTTATCATGATGTTGCTTATTCATCAGTTGTGAGGATTATTGTTTTCTTTATGTTGAGGTGTAATCCATACTGAAGGCTGTAGTCTTTGATCTTTATCAGTAAGTTCTTCAAGTCCTCTTCACTTTCAACAAGGTTGCATCATTTGCATATCACAGGTTGTTAATGAGTCTTCCTCCAATCCTGATGCGACGTTCTTTTTCATATAACCCAGCTTCTTAAATTATTTGCTAAGCATACAGATTGAATAAATATGGTGAAAGGATACAACCCTGATGCATACCTTTCCTGATTTTAAAACATGCAGTATCTTCCTTGTTCTGTTTGAACAACTGTCTCTTGGTCTATGTACATGAGCGCAATTAAGAGCTCTGGAATTCCTGTTCTTTGCAATGTTATCCATAATTGGTTATGCTCCACACAATCAAAGGCCTTTACATAGTCAATAAAACACAGGTAAACATCTTTCTGGTATTCTCTGCTTTCAGCCAAGATCCATCTGATAACAGCAATGGTACCCCTTGTTCCGTATCCTTTTCTGAATCTAGCTTGAATTTCTGGCAGCTCTCTGTCAACATGCTGCTGCAACCATTTTTTAATTACCTTCAGCAAAACTTTACTTGTGTATGATATGAATGATATTGGTCAATGATTTCTCCATTCTGTGAGATCACCTTTCTTTGGAGTGGACACAAATATGGCTCTCTTCCGGTCAGTTGGCCAAGTAGCTGTCTTCTAAATTCCTTGGCATAGACGAGCAACCCAACTATAGCCCCATTCCTTCATTAATGTGTTCATTCATTGGACAAATTTATTGAGCACCTACTCTGTGCCAGGCACTATTCTAGGCACTGAGGATATGTCTGAATTAAAGACAAAAACCATGCCCTTGTGAAGTTTATACTCTATCCTCAATACATCCTTGTATTTCTCTAGGCATCTGACTCCCCTCTCCCCAACCCCTGGAATCTAAGCTCCTTGTAGGTAAAAGTTCCTGTATTGGTCATTTTTGTCCCCCCTCTGGCCCCAGCCAGACCTTGAACATCTCAAGAGCTTGCTTAGACTTGCTAAATCAACCCAAGGAAGAGCAGGTTGGGCACAAGCCATCAGACCTGAAGGAGATTTGCCAATAGAGAAAAGACAAGGGGAAGTCGGCAAAGTGGAGCCCTAGGCAAAGGCCAGGGCTTCCTGGGATGGAGGGCACAGTGTTCATCTGGGAGAGGCTGGAGTGAGAACAACATCCCTGGCATCCTTGGCCCCAGGTCTGCATCTCCCTGTGACCTTCTGTGGGGTTGAGGAATGTCTGTGGGTTTGAGTTAATTTCTCAGTTGAGTGAGTCAATTGATTCATCAACAGTGGTCAGGGTGTGGAGCCAGGACAGTTGTGCCATGTCAGCACTTTCCCTGGGCCCAGCTGGCACAGCCATTGCCACTCTGCCCACCTTGGGGAGTCTAAGAGCCTCTCTAGGAACCCCTAGACAGCCTAGGCGTGACCATGGCATATTGGCTGAGGCTCCTTTAGCCTGTGCTGGAGTGCTGGAAGGACCCATGGTAGAGCAGTCCTGTCATCTCTCCCACACAGCCTTTGAGTTAAAAGCCTTGGCATCCCTGGAAGAGGGCTGAGACCCTGCATCCTAACAGTGCCCTTTGGGAATCAGTCTGTGCAAACCTGAGATCTGCCCCTTATTTACTGGGTGACCTTGGGCGAAATTCTTGATCCTTCTCAATCTCAACTCCCTTATCTATACAACAGTAACGACCTTATCCACTTCATAAGTTCCACCCAGTGGTTCCTTAGGTGATGTCCAAAGTTTCCATTGCCTGTAGCTGCCTTCCTGGTTTGACCCAGGCTGCCTTTCTGACCTCATTTCTTTCACTCTTCCTCTGGCTTACTATATTCGCACCTGAGGCCTTGCTGTTTGCTGTTCCCTCTGCCTGAAATTCTTTTCCCACCAATGTTCTCAGGACTCATTACCTTCCCTTTATTCATG
>NW_006921651.1:9444210-9555434 GCF_000298275.1 Orycteropus afer afer
ACACCATGAAGTATTATTCAGCCATAAGGAGAAAGGAAATTATGGTACATGTTACATGCTTGAAAATGCTGTGCTAAATGAAGTAAGTCAGTTACGAAAGGACAGATATGGTATGAGCATTTATATGAAATATCCAGAACAGGCAAATGCATAGAGATCCAAGTTCACTAGTAATTACCAAGGGCAAGTAGAAGGAGAAGGGGAGGTACAGCTCAGATGGGACAGAGGTTTTGTTAAGGGTCATGGAAAGATGTGGAAATGGCAGCGGTGACTGTTGGCCAACATGATGAATGTAACTAAGGACACTGAATTGTGCACATTAAAATGGTTGGAATGTTTTGTTACATATTTCACTGCCATAAATTTTTTTTTAAAGCATTGGAAAACTAGACCAAAAAAAAAAAAAAAAAGGGACTATACATACATGTGTCGTGATAAGCACTGCCAGATTGCCCTTCGTAGGGACGGTGCTGATTACATTCCATCAGCCATGTGTGTGAATGAGCCTTTCCCTACACTCAGACCAACACAATGTGTCATCAATTTTTTTTTAATGTTTGCCAATCTGGTAGGTAAAAAATTGATACCTAAGTGTAGTTTTCATTTTCGTTTGTTTATAATGAGCCAGGCTGAGCATATTTTTATATATTTGAGTCTCTTGTCTGTTCATAGCCTTTGCCCATTTTTTCTATTGATTATTGGTCTTTTTCTTATTGATTTGTAACACCTCTTTATAAATCAGGAAATTAGCCCTTTGTCTGTAATACAAGTTGCAAACTATTTTCCCTTGTTCATTGCTTTCCTTTTGTCTTTGCTCATAGTGGTGATTGTAATGCAGAAAATTTTTATTTTTATGGACTTGAACTTATCAGTCTTTTCTTTAAAGCTTCTGGGCTTTGTGTCATACTTCAGTAGGGGCTTTTGTAACCTCTCAGAGAGGAGGTGCCAGTCCCTGTGCTGGAGAGAAGGTTGGGGGCTTCAGGACAGGTTGCCCTCCAACCTCCTCTCCCACACAGCAGATGAGCCATCTGCTCTTGAGAGGAGCACCCCTTGTCCAACAGCAACTTCACCCAGACGCAGGCCAACTGCACCCACATACTCTAAGCCTCACCACTCAAGGTGTGATCTGCAGACCACAGCGCTGGCATCAGCTGGGAGCTTGTTAAAAGGCAGAATCTTAGGCCCCAGCCCAGACCTGCTGCACCCAAATCTGTGTTTTAGGGGGACCTCCAGGAGTGTCCTATGCCCATAAAGACTACCCTCAGTCTCGAGCCTCTTCCCTGGGTCCCCTAGACCCTAAAATGGATGTTAAGGTCTCCTGATCCCACAACCATGTTGCATTTCTATGCAAAGTCCTGGTTTTCAGCTCACTTGGTGTGGCCCCATTTGGGGAGATGAGCTCAGGAACTGCTCAGACTCCCTAGCCCACCAGGAGCAGCAAGGATGGGGTGAAGCTTCTGGAGCAAGCAGCCTAAAGGGTATGGGGCCCCAAAGGCCATTTCCTCAGTCCTAACACAGAATGGGGAACAGTGGTGGTTCAGTGCCAAAATTCTTACCTTCCGTATGGGAGACCCAGGCTTAATTCCCAGCCAATGCCCCTGGTGCCACCCTCCATCAAGCCTGAGCTACTACATCAGGGGCCGCTCACTTCATTTTCTCCTCTGCTAACCCACCCCTCAAGGAACTTTGTGGTGCAGTGGCTAAGGCATTCAGGTGCTAACCAAAATGCTGGCAGTTCAAACCCACCAGCCGCAACACAGAAGAACAATGAGACAGTCAGCTTCTGTGAAGATTTCTAAAAAAAAAAAAGAAAATCTCAAACCAAACTCACTGCCGTTGAGTCCAACTCAAAGCAACCCTCCTTGGGTTTCCAAGGCAATACCACTACGGAAGTAGATTGCTTAATCTTCCTTCCGAGGAGTGGCTGGTGGATCTTAGAACCCCAATGGGGGTCTCTATAGGTCGGAATCAGCTTGATGGCAATGAGTTTGGTTTGTTTTGCTTTGCTTTGCTTTGAACCCACCCTTCGCTCGACTGCCAGTTAATCTGGAAACACCATCTTCCCTCTTGCCAGGCCTCAGCCCTCTCAGAGTCTCTCCCAGGGGCTCAACCCTCCCGCCTGCTCCTAACAGCCTCTCCTCTCCCTGAGCAGCTGCCCCTGACTGAGTGAGGACCCCAGAGCAGAGTGCAGCTACAAGGTGCCAGAAGGCAGGATTAGGTGCTGACAAGGGCCGGGGGCCAGTACTGGGTATTTATTGCCTGTGCCATCGACCCGCACAGCTCGCTGTTTATCTGTCTTCCTGACACACCTAATTACCCAGGTTGCAGCTGCCAGAGCGTTTGCTCTTCCTAAATCACGGGCTCCCTCCCATCCCTCCTGTCGCCCAAGCCTCCAGGCCTCTGCCTACAGAAGGGCTGCCATTGATTTTGCCGTTCACATTTATGATCTACAAGGCTCTGCATGGCTGTTGCACGTTTTACCTTAATTAGTTTATTCTTCTGGGAAACCCTGGGCAGCTCGGAAGCCAGGATGCTAGCCTTGGGGAGAAACCAACAACATACCACACCCTAACCCCTCTGGCCACAAAGCCCAGAGCCTGACAGGACCTTTCCACCCTAGGACAGTACTAGTTCTATAGGATGCTAAGAGGTGATCTGCAAAAAGGGGTTCCATGGCTTAAGTAGGGAGCTCTGGTAGCTTAGTGCCTAAGGCACTTCACTGCTAACCAGAAGGCTGGCAGTTCAAACCCACCAGCCACTCCTCGGAAGGAAGGTTGAGCAATCTACTTCCGTAGTGATACTGCCTCAGAAACCCAAGGAGGGGTCGCTATGAGTTGGCTCCGACTCAACGGCAAACAGTAACAACAAACATCTAGCCAAGGCAGGAATTCAGGGACTTGAAAAAGCAAGCGGGGAAACCAGCCACTTTCTAGTCCTGGCCCAAGCAGTGGTGAAGTTTAACGGAAGTGTTTAAGGAAGGGGCTGGGTTAACTACAATGCAGAATCTAATGGACCCCTGGTTTGACAGAGAAGGGCAGGGGTCTCTGTTGGTGAAGGCTAAGGCTGGAGATTGGGAAGCATGTGGGGTTTAAGGGGTGCCCTCAGAGACCTTCCAGGTGCCAGGAAGCAATGACATAGCTGCCACTGCCCTCTAACCACAGCCACCATCCAGAACAGCAGTGATAATCCTAGTCCCTCCTCCACAGACCTGAACTCCGAAAGGCCCGAGAGCCTCAAGTGGTTTTCGTTAAGTTTGTGGGAAACTCAGTTGATAGCAGATCCTGTCCTGAGCTGACGTGAGCTATTTATAGGCCTTATTTATACCACCGCGTGTGAATATTCATGTCTCACTGCAGAAATATTAATGTGTTTAATTATGGGGTGCTGCCCCCAGTCCCTGCTGGGGCTGTTATGTAATAAACGGTGTGTGCACTGTTACCTTTCTGAACTATAAAGGGGGAAAAAAATCTAAATTTCCAAACACATCCGGCCCCAGGGGGTTCAGATGAGAGCTACGGGCGGGGGTGGAGTGGCGCAGCCAGCGAGCTCCCCTGAGGGCCTGACCTGTGACCAGCATCAGGGGCATCTTCTCCCTCCATTCCTACATGGGGAGGGAGCACAGCAGTTATTCTTGGCTTGCAGGTAAGGAAACCAAGGCTTGAGGAGACATACTCGCGGGAAGCTGCTTGGCTAGCAAGAGTTGGATCTGGGATGTGGGTGCCCTGCTCTGATCCAGGGAGCCATCCTCTCGCTTTCTCCAGGGGGTGGGATCCTGCCGGAGCCACGGCAGCTCAGTTAAGATGGCGTGGTCCTTATGGGTCTGCACGCAGACCTCCACCCACACAGATACCGTGCAGGTCGCTCTTGTCTCATGGTCTTTCCCTCCCAGCCGAGACCTCTGCTACCCCAGGAGGCTCAGACGGGGACAGGATGTCTCTGATGTCTGGCGAGCACCCCTGGGCCCAACACCAGGCCCCCAGATGATGCCCCTGCCTTGGGGGGCTCCATTCTCAGGAGGTCCTGGCATGATCAAGCTCCTTAGAGACCCTTTTGTGCACTCCTGGGTGATACTGCCTGAGGGATCATTTTTACATTGCCCTCACCTCCACACACTCACTTTCACACACATACATGCTCACTTTTACACACACTAACACACGTGCTTATTCACACACTCCCACTCACACATACTCTTCACACACATTCAAATGCATTAACGCACTCATTCCTATACCCTTAAGCATGTATTCACATGTACACACACACACAGTCTCCTCACTCTCATTCACACATTCTCTTTCACACACATTCACACACTATCTCACTCACATACACAGAATCACTGACACTCACCAAACCCCAGTGGTACAGAGTATCTCATCTATAAAATGGCAACAATCATTTTTGTCTGATAATAGCTGCCACTTTTGCAGGCTCAATGTATGTTGGGCTCTGTGCTAGCCCTTTAAAGTGCATCATCCCATCTATTTCTCAGAGTGAATTTGAATGCAGTTAATATTATCAACCCCATTTTACAAATAGGAGAACTGAAGCTCAGAGATGCTAACCAATATGCCCAAAATCAAACAACTAGGCCCTAGCACTGGAATCTAGGTTAACACCTAAACTGAGACAGGCTTGTTTTATTCTAAACTCTGAGTCCTTAACTATGTTGCCATGCTGTCTCACTTCAGTCTAAGCCCATTTTGTCTCCCCTGGGCCAGCAGAGAGTCAAGTTCAGGAGTTCTATCCCCAGGTCCACGCCCTTCCAAACTCACTTCCACCTCCATGGTTTTCATTTCCTCTACTGGGCCCTGATGATAGCACTTGGTCCCGCCCAAAATAGAATGCTCTGGGTCTCCAGTGAACGAGAAGTAAACTAAGGGTGAGGGCAGAGGGAACGCTCTGCCTTTAATGGTCACTAAGAAGGGCTTGAGCTCCAGTTGCCAGTAATTCTTCCCCGTTTCCCCAGAACAAGACTTCTTAGCTATGGATGAGCTTCAGAAGGCTGCGGCCCTATTGAAATTATAGACGGCGTGTTATAGAGTACAGACATGCAACTTCCCAAGCTGATGGATCCATGCCCCCATCCTATTTTCAAAATGTCAGTAATCCAAAAGAGGTGGAAACCACTGCTCTCTCCTGAGAGTAGGGACCCCCTACGGCTCATCACGCACCAGGCAACACAGCCCCTGCTTCACCTGAGGGCCAACCCAGCTGCTCTCTCCTTCCCCTGGGGGTCAAGGTGACAGACCTGCCAGAGCTCTTCCCTAGCCTCTTTCTTGATCTGGACTTAGAGACCTACTCACCAGCCAGGACTACTGACACCCAAATCAGGCTCTGTGGGCCCTGTGGTCTAGTGGAGAAATTAGGGAGGGAACTGCCTGTGGAAAGAGGCATTCTGGGTTGATATTGGATGCTGAAATATTGGTAACTGCAGGATTCTGGTGATTATTTGATTTTGAATTTCAGCTGTTGAGAGTCATCTCTGACACAATAGCAGTAGTATCTTTCCCCTAGTGCCAGAGGCCTGGACTGACTACTTTCCTGAGCTCCAGAGTCTCTTTTTGCAACTGAAAATATTTTAATCCTCCTAGGCGAGCCTCACCTGGTCTTGAGGTCTTGCAGCAGAATGCCCATCCACAAGGCTAATCACCTCATGGCAGGTACCATGAGAGATAGCCAGAGGTCAGACACGTGTCCTAGCTCTGAACCACCACCCTTCCCTTTCTTCCTCTCTCCAGGAGTGGCCACATATACTGACAAGCTGTTCAAGTTCCGCAATAACCGGTGGGAAGACATCCTAAGTGATGAGGTCAACGTGGCCCGTGGTGTGGCCAGCCTCTTCGCCGGACGCTCTGTGGCCTGTGTGGACAGGATGGTGAGTGCAGGGCAGTTTGGATGCCTGGGGAGAAGTGGAGGGCACACAGTGATGTGAGCAGGAGAGGAGCCACCAGGCAAACGCCCCCTGACAGCGCAGAAGCTCTCAAGGGCAGACTTGAAGGCTGCCTTATCCCATGGTGTCTTGCACACAGTGCTAAATCCTAACAGCTAAGACTTGCAGAGTGAGTTGCAATATACCAAGCCCTTAAACATGTTTCCTTCCATGTGACCCTCCCAGCATCCAGTGAGGAAGCAGGCCAGGTGTTGTCATCATTGCATCCATTGGACAGATGAGGGGACTGAGACCCAGCTTGGAGCAGTGACTTGCCTGAGAACTCAAAATAGATTAGTGGTGTGCCTAGGACATGAATCAGAATCATCTAGCTCTAAATCCTCTGCTCATTCATTCATTCGTTCACTTTTTCAACTAACATTTATTAAATGCCACTCCTCAGAAGGAAGGTTGGGCAATCTACTTCCGTAGTGATACTGCCTCGGAAACCCAAGGAGGGGTCGCTATGAGTCGGGTCTGACTCCACGGCACATAACAACAACAACAACAATGTGTCTGACATTGAGCCATGAGGTCTTCCTTAACTACTCATGGAACAAATGAAGGCAGGACAGGAGGTCCATGGGTGAGTGGGTGGGTAGAGGGTGGCTGGAGTGTACAGGTACTTTAGTGCATCAACAGCTTCATCGGAGTTTTCATGCCCTACTGGACGACCCTCCACAAAGGTGCCCAGCGAAAGTGAAGAGGGAGGAAAGGCAGGAGAAAGTCTAAGGTGGGCTGGGGTGGCGGCAGCTGTAGCCATCTGCCGTGGGGGCTGGCTGCCCAGGCTCCACCTCAGCAGGCCCAGGCAGAGCTGGGGAGACTTGCTGGGGAGGTGATTAATCCCTCCTGTCACCTGCTCCCTTGCCACCCACCTCCTTGGCTTTATAAACAGTCATCACTAAATCAGAGACCCAGCTGCTTTCCAGCTTCCTAGGAAGCATCCCCAGGCCCCATTCTGGGGGCAGGGGCAAGGGGACTGGCTCAGGTTGGAATTGAGACAGCACGGAGGGGACTGGGCATTCGAGATTCAGCGTGAATCTTCACAGCAGGGCCCTCCAGGCCTTGGGAGAAGGCAGGTGCCAGGTATAAATATTTATTTCTTAACAAGCTGGTGCTGGGAAGAGAAGCCAAGCTGGGCTGTGAAGCCACATTTAGCCCTGACCTGAATCTATGCCACCTGGACTCCTGCCTGGTGGGAGGGGATGGGAAGGCGGCTATGAACTGCCCCAGAGAGTGAGACAGGTCGGGGGTGGGGGGCAAGACCTAGGTCACGGCTGGAGCCTTCTCTCTGTCTCCTTCCAACTTCCTGTCTCACTTGTTCAGGAACAAGGCTTTCCACACTCAGCTCAGGTGGGAAACTGAGAGATGGTGGGAGAGACAAAAGGAGACCTGTTCCTTGTCCTTGCAAGGTCATCTGCACACCCACGAATTTAACCACAGGACAAAGGCACCGTGTGAAAGGCAAAAAAAGAAGATGAAAAAGACACTTAGGCCCTATAGCACAGGAAACGGGCAGTTTAGCAGCTTGCCCTCTCTCTCACCCAGTGTCAGACCTCAGTCTCCCAAGCATCGGGGAACCATAAAGAACTCCTGCAGTCCATCTGGCACCAGGAGAGGGCTTGCTCTCTGAATCCAGCCACCACTTGGCCATCCCTGGAACCTGAGAATTGTGGAGGGAGGGGGGAATACTGGGTTAGGAATCTGGGAGGTCAAGGCCAGCCCTGAAGTTGAGAGAGAGGAATACATCGGTGTAGGAAAAGACCAGTAGTTACAATGATAACAGCTAATGCTTTTTAAGCTAACAACATGTCAAGTACTATGCTAAATGGTTTAATGTAATTATGTTACTTAATTCTCATAATAAGCCCATGAGGTAGATGCTCTCATTATCCCCATTTTACAGATGTAGGAAAAAAAGGCTTTGAACAGTTAGTTAATCAGCAACTTGACTGTGGTCACCCAACAAGTGGTAGACAGCCAGGAATTAATCCTAGCCTGTCTGAAAATGACACCAATGCCTTTTACCACTCTGCTACCCTGCCTCTGAGTGGGACAGTATCAGACACATATTTCTAATAAGCTCTACTATAGTGTTCACTGATGCTCAGACTCACAGCCCCTACCTGAGGCCTTTCAGTCTGCCTGGTCAGTGGTTCACAAAGTGTAGTCCCTGGACTGAATCAGCAGTGTTGACAGGAATGGAGATTCCCAGACTCCATTCCAGACCCACTGAGTTAGACCCCGGAGTGGGGCCCGGCAATCTGCATTTCAACAAGCTCTGCAGGTGCTTCTGATGTACCTTCAGTTTGAGAGCCCTCGCACCAGCTATATGTCTCCACTCCCACCCCTGTTCTCCCCCTCTTCCCTTCCGGCCTCGTTCATCCTCTGCCCCAAACCCAGAACCCCACCTGCCCTTTATCTTTAGCCACCTCATCACTCACCCACCTTTCTGGATCCAGCTCAAAGCCGATCTCTTACAAGAAGCGTTCCCTGATCGATAATGATTATCCTTCATGTTTATATAGCATTTTTATCTTTTCAAAGACCTTTCACATACGTTGTTTCATTTCATCTTCTCAACAACCCTGCCAGGAAGCCAGGGAACATGATCCCTGTTTAACACGTGAGGAAAGGCAGCCTGGAAAGGCTGGGGAACCTGCCCAAGAACAGAGACCGGTAGGGGCAGAGCCTGGCCCAGCACCCACATTAACATCCCCAGAGTAGAGGTTCTCAAAGTGTGGTCGCCAGACCAGCAGCATCAGCATCACGTAGACCTACTGACACTCAGAGAGTAGAGCCCAGTGTTTTAATGAGCCCTCCAGGTTGCACACCCAAGTGTGAGAACTACTGTCCTGGACCCAAACCTACAAAAACATCTCCTTTCTCTTGAAATCATCTCTCCCAGAATCATTGTTGTCAAGTTCACATAGGAATATCTGCAGTCGTCTGCAACTGTAGCACACTGTATTTGTCAGTTTTATCACCCCAATAAATTGAAGTAAGGAACTAGGTATGAAGGAATTTTATAAATATCCTAATTTCTAGCAGAGTGCATTTCAGTCCATTTGGGCTTAATTGCCCATTTGTTGATGAGATTGCTAACAGCTGGTGGGGTCAGGCGTGGTTATGGTGACGGCGCACCTTCCCCTCCGGCCTTAGTCATCCGCTCTTCCTCCAATCATTCCACACACATATACTGAGCTCCTATGATGGGCACGAACCTTGCAAAGTTCCCCGTAATCAGGCAGCCATGTTGTAAAGCAGTGCTTCTCAAACTGTAACTTTGCAGAGGAACCAAGTGGGAGTCTCATGGCAAAATGAAGATTCTGATTTGGTAGATCCGGCCTGAGACTCTGTATTTCTAATATGCTCCCAGTGACACCAACGCTGCTCGTCCAGGGAGCACTTTGAGGAAAGCACAGGTTCCCAGGCGTCAGGATAGGGTCTCACATAACCAAAAACGAAAGGGTGTGGAAGCCTTTAGGGAACAGCTTTGCTCCTGCTTCATCCTTTGACCCTCTCTGTGTTAAAACTTACATTCCAGCAACATTGAAGGAGCTGCTGGGGTTTGCCTGTTGTTACTATTGTTAGCTTCTGGCGCATGGTAACCCCATGTCCAACACCATTGGCCCATGGTGATCCGTAGACTTTTCATTGGCTGATTTTTGGAAGTAGATCACCAGGCCTTTCTTCATAGTCTGTCTGAGTCTGAAAACCTGTTCAGTATCACAGGAACATGCAAGCCTCCACTGACAGACAGGTAGTGGCTGAGTATGAGGCTCATTGGCTGGAAATTGAACCCAGATCTGCTCGTAAGGCAAGAATTCTGTCTGCGAACCACCACTACTCTCACACACCATTCTGTTTCTCATTTCTGCCTGGAATGTTCTTTCTCCTCTACTTCACCCGCCTGAGACTCCTCTTGGAAAACTGTTTCTGAACCTGCCATGTTAGGACCCTCTCTCCTGTGCACCCAGGACATCCTGTACCTACTCTCTGGCATGTTATTGCAGGATTGTGGATGCGTCTGCATCCCCACGAGACCCTGAGCTCTTTCTCCTTGACCTCACCATCAGACAGACTCAGAAAAACAAACCCAACCCACTGCTGGCAAGTCGATTCCTACTCATAGCAACCCTGTCAGACAGAGTAGAACTGCCCAGTAGAGTTTCCCAGGCTGGAACTTTTGCAGAAAGGAGCTCTGGTAGTGTGGTAGTTGAAGCATTCAGCTGCTAATCTAAAGACCAGTGGTGCAAACCCACACAACTCCATGGGAGAAAGATGAGGCCATGTGCTTCCCTAAAGATTTACGGCCTTGGAAACCCTGTGAGGCAGGTCTACTCTGTTCTGTAAGGTCTCTCTGAGTCTGAATCAACTTGATGGCAGTGGGTTTGAACCTTTACAGAAGCAGACTACCACGTCTTTCTTCCATGGAGTGGCTGATGGGTTCAAATTGCTGCTGACCTTCTGGTTAGTAGCCTAGCACTTACCCAGTGCACCACCAGGGTTCCTTTGACAGACTCAAGTGACATGATAGGTGAGGAGTAGGATGGGATGAGGATTTTACTCATAAGGCCATTGGATAAGAAACAGAAGCAAACAAAGACAGCCAAGAAGAAGGGGTGATAGGACATGCTTGTCTTGAACTCCACTGTTTCTTGCATGGTTTTGTGTTTATGGCTTGCTTGTCACGCTCGACTATACGCAACCTATGGGCAGGGACTCTGTCTTAAGTGAACTTATAGCAGACTACCTCGCACATAGTCAGAGCTCCAGAAGTGTTTACTGTCTGCTTAATTGGAAGGAATTGAGTATAAGAATGAGAGAAGAGCTAGAAAACTGATTTAAAAATTGAGTGGCTCTCCTGGGAAAGAGGAGGCATCCACTGAAGAAATAACAGCAATATGATAACAGGCAGAAAAGAATCTTTCATCAGCAATGTTTTGGATTCGAGAAGAGAATGACTACAGCAAAGAGGAGCTGGTGCTCAAGGCTTCCCTGGATGCAAAAAAGTAAAATAAAATACTTGAGACAGTGGTCTAAAGGCAGAAGTAATATAATATTTCTTTCTGGTGATAAGGGGGAGAGAAGAGAATGGAAGAGGGAAGGAGAACCTCTGTGAACCTCTTATCTTTCCAAAGTAGAGGAATGAAGTGTCGGGTGGGGAAGACAGGGTGGCTCAGGAATTTGCTTGTCATCTTGGCTGGAGTGGGCTTGAATGGGAGACAGAGACTGAGGATAATGGGAATTGATAGCTCCATCAATCAGCAAATATTTATTGAGCAGCTACTCTGGCTGGCAGCTGGAGAGAGCGTAGCTGGAGGGAGGCACATTAGAAAATTGTCTAAAAAGAAGTGGAGGGGTCAGCGAGGGAAGGATGTGTTTGTTCTTCTGGAACTGGATAGAAGGAGAGGCAGGCCTGCTTGGTTGTACACCTCCAGGGGGCGTCATTCACGTGGTAGCCTTTGTGAAAGCACCTCTGGAATTGTACAAGGCCATACTCACAAGCCTGGGGAAAAGAGCTATGGTCCTGAGACATGAGGGGGAAGACCAGGATGGGCCAGTGAAGAGCCTGCTCACCTCCCTCCCTCCTTCCTCCTCAGGGCTCCGGACGCTACTCTATCTACATTGCCAATTATGCCTACGGTAACGTGGGCCCTGACGCCCTCATTGAAATGGACCCTGAGGCCAGTGATCTTTCCCAGGGCCTGCTGGCCCTCAGAGATGTGGCTGCTGAGGCTGGGGTCAGCAAATATACAGGTAGGCATAGTGACATGGGGGGCTATGAGCCAGAGGGGCTGGGGCTGTGACCTACAAATCCAAGTCTCATCTTTCAGAAGCAAGGAGAGGGTGGGCTTGTGTCCCCAGGGAAGGGAGGAGGAAGGTGTTATTCCACCCCGTGACCCACAGAAGACTTCTCCAATGCTGCCTCTCCAAGGATTGCCAGGTGTGGCTCTGGGGGAGCCAGTAGGGGACATAGGACATAGGGGCCTGCTGGCAAATGGGGTGGAAAACACCACACCACCATCTTGTCTCCGGAACCCTTTGCCCTATTCTCTGCTGTAACCCAAATGATGGGTGAATAGGTTCTGTAGGGGAAAACTGACAAGTCACAAAAGCTGGGATTTAAAGCATTCTTTATTGCCAAACAGCAGATGAAATTATTTACTTACACATAAACAGCCAGGAATTGAGTGCTAAATCCCTAAGCTGCAGCTGGGTCCCGTCTCAGATAACTGAGCTCAAAGAATTGTGTCCTTGTTCCAAAACCTTTCCAGCACTTTTTCTGAAGGCACACTACCCACCCCCTACCCCCTCGCACACACACCAGTCTTTCTGGATGGGGGACCTATTGTCAGAGTCTCTGACAGGGAGATCTTTCTAGGGAAGGCTGCTTTTCTAATTCCAGCACTGCTGCTGACTAAACTCTGATCATCTGCCAAGAGACTGCTGATGGCAGAGCAATCCGGTTCCTGTTTTAAGTGCCAAAAATCAGGAAGCCGGAGCCGTGCGCAACAACTCCTCAAGTGAACTTCAGCCTAACTCATGACCAACCTACACTTTGAACAGAGAAATTCTCCTGTAGGTTGACCTTCCCAATGTATCCGTTCCAACTTGCACTACAGATTTCTAAAGTGGCAGCCTGTTTGGTTCCAGACTTTTGGGATCGGAGGATACTTGAGGGGTCCTTTGGGCCATCCCTCTGCCTCCAGACACCTGGGTGGTGGCATAGTCTCAAAGTCCTACCCAGAAAGGGTTGTCAAGCCACCCCTGAGTTGATAATGCCTTTCTCAAGCTAACTTTCCACCTCGGTGAAAGGGGGAGATTAATGCTGATCTATCTGACAGTGTTTGTGGGGGACAAATGACTAGACAATAAAATAGTTTGCACAGCTCAAGCCTCATCAAAGTGCTCGAGAGCTCGGTGCGTGGATGTACAGCAGAAAGGCTGAGTGTCGGTAATAAACCATGTTTCCCTGGGAAAAGGAATAAACATGCAGGAGCTTCAGCCTAGATTTGTACAGTCAATTTTTCTGAATAGTTCCCAGTCCTGTGCACGGAGCTGGCTTGGCAATTAAGTGCCTTGATCTGAAGGAAGAGGGGGGTGGGTTGAGGGGATGAAGCACTTGAAAATGATGAGATGGCGGGGAGGCAAGGGCTGCAGAGGGTTATCCACAGAATGAAAGGACTCAGAAGGTCGCGGCTGGGTTTGAGTATGAAGGGGGCATTGTTCACACTGGCTGGGCTGGCAGAGGGGCTGGCACGGAACTGAGGAGGGGACCAAGAGGAGACAGCTGAGGAGCACGGCTGGGGGTGGGAGCCTCGGCCGACTGGGCCAGGCTGTGCTGGAAGGACAGGGCAGCTCAAGGAAGGGACAGCAGCTTCGTGGAGGCGTGGAGTGGGGACGGGGCAGCTGGCATGCCCAGAGGACACGTTAGAACAGCTTTGCAGGCTTCCAGAAGCTGTTTGGCTCACAAGAACCTATTTGGCCCACCAAGTTTACTATTGTGTCTGCCTGCCTTCTCCAGCCCATCCTCTTCCTAGCCGCCAAACCCACAACGCCACCCTGCAGCACCCCCACCCCCGTCACTCAGCTAACAACACATGGGCATCTGGCTGGAAGATGAGCCCAGAGTGCCCCCCGAGTCCCAGGAATGGACCCCAAGCGTACGAGCTGCCACACTGAGCCCGGCCTGATTGCTGAGGCTCTGGGCACATGGCCAACGCTCAGTGCCAGGCCAGCACCACCAGGCCTGGGGAGGGGAAGGGAAGCAGGCAGGGTAAGGTGGGCCCAGAGCAGGCTGGGAGGAAACAAGCCATGGCCAGATGTACAGTCAGGGAGCCTGCAGTCCCCAGGGCTGAGTGTCCCATCCACTAGACCACTGTGAGACCACCAAGTGCTGTAGCTTTAAATAAGCCAAGCCTGCTATGTTACAGAAGAACAAACTGAGGTCCGGAGAGAAGGGACTTGCCCAGGGTCACACAGGAGGTTTCTAGAGGAACTAACACTGAGAGCCCCATCTCCTGATGCCTAAACTGCCACAACCAGCTGACCTTTCTGTTGACCTCCAGTTTGAGAATCCTGCTGCCGCCTGCAAGGCGGGAGGGGCTGGTGAAGGAGGAAGGGACACACTGGAATGCAGCTCCAGGCATTGCACTCAGGACTTTAATTGCAGTCCCAGATTTTTGTGGCTGAAGCAGCTGCCTGGCCCTGGGTAATCTGGGCAGCAGGGGCAGCTCCAGTGCATCCAGGCAATGGCGCTGGCCTCGCACAAGAGCGATCCACCTCTGCAGGAGGGGGAGGGGAGGCCTCGTCTCCAGACACTATTGATTCTGGTGGCGGTAGTTGCTCTGCTAGGTTACAGTGCCATCTAGCGGCCAGCATGCCCACTCTCAGGGGACGCAAGGGCCCCTGGAGGCATCAGAGCCAGAGCAGGGGGAAAACCACTCCCCATCCTCTGGTTGGTAAGCATCCAAGTCCCAGCTGCCCCAGCCGCCCCAAGCATCTTGGAGGCAGGGCGGCACAGGGAGCAGCGCTGCATGAATGGATTCTCACCCTGCAGGTCTGGCGTGGAACCCAGGGAGGGGGAGCGTTGGGCCCAAAGGGCTGCCCTGCCTCTGTGGACCAGGCAGCCTTGGGCACGTCCCTGCGCCTCTCTGGACTCCTTGAAGTAGCCATCTACCAGAGCAGTTGAGTTCAGGATCTGGACACAGAATGCCTAGTGCAGATCCTACCCTGCTGCAGGCCCTCTGGTCTGTGCAGAATACCTGTGGTCGTCAAGTCGGTCCTGATTCGTGGTGACCCCCCTGTGTCAGAGTAGAACGGAACTCCATGAGGTTTTCAGTGGCTATGAAAACCTTATTTCTATTTTATGGGAGTAGATTGCCAGGGCTTTCGTCCACTGCACACTGGGTAGATTCAACCCACCAGTCTAGGTTAGCAGCCAAACAGAAACCATTTCTATAACCTAAGGACCTCTGGTCTGTCCAGCAGTGGGCCATAGCTTAACCTCTCTCAGCCTCAGTTTTCTCCCCTTTAAAATGGGAGTATTTTGAGAATGGAAAAAGATGACCACGTGACATGCCTGGTACATGGGACGTGCCCATCCAGGTATAGCAAACATTTATATTCTCCTCCCCTGAGGCTCTGGTGCCATAGTGCCTAAGGCATTTGACTCCTAACCAGAAGGCTGGCAGTTCAAACCCACCAGCCACTCCTCAGAAAGAAGATTGGGCAGTCTACTTTCGTAGAGATCCTGCCTCAGAAATCCAAGGAGGGGTCACTATAAGTCAACTCGATGGCAGTGAGTTTGGTTTGTTGTTTTTTTAGGCTCTGACATAGAGGGATGCAGGACCTGCTTCCAGGCATGTCCTGGATGTAGGAGTACCACACTGGGCACGGAGGAGACACAAGGCAAACAGAGCCAGGCTGTGCCCTGAGGCATTCTCCTGTGTCCAGATCTGTCCCAGGCTGGGGTCCATCTTCATCCCCATTCCCCTGGGAACCCATCACCCTTCCCTCCTGCCCCCTCCCCCAGGAACTCTGCATTTGAGCCTCACTCTTTCGGGAGCACCTGTCCCGGCTGCACAGTGATGATTAAAGAAGCCTTAAAAGAAATTTAGAAAGAAAAGGAAGGTGGATTGATGGTGTCGGGTGGGGAGTTTTGCTGTTGGCTGGGAGCAGCGTGGAACAAAGCAGAGGGCAGATCTGATTTATAAGAAGTCATTATCAGAGGAGACAGAGATGCCGAAAGCCCAGCTGAGGCCCTCTGGCACATCCCCACCAGCAGGCTCTGGAGAGATGACCAGGGGGTGCAGAGTGGGGGCTGCAGAGCCTCCCAGGGTTTAAGGCAGGTGCTGGCCTTTCGGCTGGAGTACAGTCAAGTCTGGTAGCTGGGAAGGCTGGAGAGACCAGCCCTTCAGCCAGGGGCCCGGTACCCTCAGGGAGTGCTACCACAATGAGCCTGCCAGGGGTCTCCAAAGCCCCAGAACACAAAGTAGCATTTTCCTGGAGGATCAAGAGGGGGCATCATTTTTCTGTTAAAACCAACACAGGTATCTTACAGAATTGTATTGCATTCTTACATACATATTTTTTCTAGCTAAAACGAGAGAATTTAAAGAAGTTTCAAGACTGTGGCTGGCCACTTGGTTACACCCCCAACCTGGTGGGAGTACAGACCCACCCTCCTCTGTGGAGAGGGAGCTCTGGTAGACACTTTGAGCAGTGCTGTGGGGACAGCGCTGGCTGTGGTTCACATGTGACGCCCCACCACTGGCTGTGACCCTCCTCCCTGAGCCTCAGTTCCTCACCTGGAGAATGTGGGTGATGAAGCATGTCATATCAGTTGTTAAGAGGTTACAATGAGAAGACACACGTATGATACCTGGTACCCAGAACTGAACAGGTATTAGCCCAAGAGTCATTCCTGTCCCCCCTTACTCACCTTCTCTCCTCAAACAGCTTCTTCCAGCCCCTCACTGCTGGGAGTGGACTCCATAGGGGGCTCTTTTCTGCACACCCACCAGGTGGCCCAGGTTGCAAACCTCTCATCTGGTGAACAGTGATGGAGCCTGTCCTCCTGCCCACCTCCCTCCCCTCAACACCCTGCAGAGAGGGGGCAGGCAGGGCTGGGGTAGCATGGGGACAGGGATGTCCTTGTCTAATAGCCTCCCCAACCCATGCAATCAGAATCCTGCCCAGCGTCTAGAAGGTGCCCAGCGGGCTTGGGAGTGGCAACACCAATACCAACACAGTGTGATTCTGTTTTTGAATTTTCTGAAAATTTGGGGAGAAAAACCCTGTTGCCAGCCTGCCCTTTATCCTCAGCAACCCATTCTCCAGCTTACACACACACACACGCATACACACACACACACATTGCCCACTCCTCCATCTCTGTGCTTTCCAGAACTTTGCCCTACTTTTTTTTATAGTACCTTGGATGTTCTTGGCAACCTGCAGGCTTTGGTGTCCACCAGCATCCTATTTCTCTCAAGTTCTCAGCAGATTAATCCTACGGGTCCAAGTTCCTTGGCTAATGGGCCTCACTTCAGAGCCTTCCTTGGGTGCAGAGTCTCGATGAGCCCAGGAACCAGCTCCCAAACACGCTTCTCCTGCAGTCACCCTGGAAGAGCCATTGAGAAGGGAAGGAGACTGAGGCCTGGAGAGGACATTTCCAAGTTCCTGCAGCAAGAGAGGAGCAGAAGCCAGACAGGTCCCTAGAGGTTTTCCTCAGCGTGGTGACTCCCTGTGCCTCTTTGTTCCTGGGTCCTCAGTTTGGAGTAGGTCAGCTGTACTACCTTTCACACACACACCCCAACCTCTCTGTCCTTTCTCTCCTCTCCTGCTCCCACCCAGCACCAAAGGTTGACCTAGACTTGGCCTGGGAGATGGACTTGAGTCTGCACTACTGAGGTGCCAGGGTTCTGAGGTCTAGGGGTGCAGTTATGGAAGGCAAGAGATGCTGCCCCATGGGGCTGGAGTTCAGAGAAACCTTGAGTCCAGGGAGGTCGTAAGAGGGAGCACTGGAATGTCGCAGGAGGAAGTGGGGACCCTGGTGGGGCATTTTCCCCTGTAACTCCACCTTCCCACAAGTCTGGTGGGCGGAGTGAGCCATCTGAGGGACGGGCAGGGAGGGGCATTCACACCCCAAAGCAGAACAAGGGGCCTTTGAAGCTTGAAAGTGCTGGGGAAAATAAAGGGATATTATTCACCCAGCAGGTGGTAAATAGTCCCAGCTAATGAATATGTGGCACCTGACATTTTCGAAGGTACCTTCCAAAAACCAGCTCACTTAATATTTATGACAGCCCTGGGAAGGTTGTATTGTTATTGTCAGTCTCATGTTATAGGTGAGAAAACAGAAGCCCAGAAAGGTTCAGTGTTGTGCCCAAGGTCACACAGCTCACCTGGACTTTCTGCTCCCCAGGCCCAAGGTCTTTCCCGCCCTCAGGGTGCCAGGGTGCCCCTCCAGCCTCAGTGTTCAACCCCGAGAAGAAGTACCAGCCTCAAAGAGAAAAGACTTAATTGATGTACAGGAGAGTTAACTCCCTATTGGGACATCTTTCTCCAAAGCTGAAGATGTTCCTAGCTGCGCCCACCCAGCCCCATGATGTTGTTGTGTACCATTGAGTCAATTCTGACTCACAGTGAGTTGATGCAGTGTCAGATTACCCAGTAAGCAAGGTAAACACGGGCTTACTTGTGCTTACTTATTAATCTGTAGTGAACAATTCCACGTTTTTCCACATCAAAGATTCTAGTATGGCTGGCATCTCTCTCCCAAACCTATAGCACCTTCCTACAGAATCAAAGCCTCCTTTCAAATTTACAATCCCTGATTGGGGGGCTCTGGTGGTGTAGTGCCTAAGGCATTTGACTACTAACCAGAGGCTGGCGGTTCAAACCCTTGGAAGGAAGACGAGGCAATCTACTTCAGTAGAGATACGCATTGGAAACCCAAGGAGGGGTCATATGAGTTGGAATCAACTTGTCGGCAGTGAGTTAGATTTTGGTTTGCCAGGGATTCAGTAGCCAGTAAGCAAGGTAAGCACAGGCTTACTTGTGCTTACAGATTAGTACGTAAGGACAGGTAAGCCTGTGCTTACCTTGCTTACTGGGTAACCTGCCCCTGAGTCCATGTGACGGAGCAGAACTGCCCTGTAGTGTTTTCTTGGTGGAATCTTTACAGAAACAGACAGATCCCCAAGTCTTTTATCTGCAGAGCCACTGGGTGGGTTCAAATTGCCAACCGTTCGGTAGCAGCTGAGCGCTTCACGGTTGTACCACCAGTGCTCCTTATGATATGTGGGTATGAGGGAGGGTGGGTATGAGGGAGGAGGATTAGGGGGAGGATAAAAAGAAGGAAAAGGGAAAAGCTCCTGGTAGAAGATTCTTGCTGAATAAGGAGCCTTCGTCAACTGGGCAGGGAGCGGGAGCACCAGACCCATTCATGATGGACAGGTTTTATTGATTTCAAGAGGTTATATGTTCCACCTGGGAGCAGTGTCCCCTGTGGCATGAGTGAAGGGTGCAGACAGCTGCTGCCCCCATCTCAGACCCTACTGTAGCCCCACATCCTGAGGCTTCAGGGCCCGTGCCCAAGTGGCCAACTCCCACACTGTCGGCTCACCTGCTCCCCAACTGTGTAGAGAATTTGCCAAGAAGGAGTTGTGGGTAACATCTCTGTTATGGTCCAGTTACCATGGCAATAAATTGTCACTAATTAGTAGTGTGGTTACCATGGCAATTTTCTAGTAATTACAGGTTACAAATGGTGCAAGGCTTCAACCCAACCCAATTAGTTAATTAGAAAGATTTAGAAATTTGTCCAAAAGGGAAATAACCTGCTTTGTAGAAAATGAAGGGAATGTGTCACAGCTTGGGGGCCAGAGGCAGAAAGGAAATTGGAGGATGCTGGAGCGGGAAAGAAGGATGGAGTGGCATGTTGGCAGGTCCCTGAGCCCCACTTAGAATTTCTGGAGGCCCAGGCAAGACAGGAGTCCCCTCACCAAGGCCTGCTCCTGGGCTAGCCTCTATCAGGACCAGGCAAGGACAGCTGCCAGCAGCCACTTAATGGCTCCTTTTTAACAGACAGAGGCGGTGTCCAGGTTGTGGCCCAGCACCCTTCCCTGCTGGCTTTATGAGTGGCATCTGGAAGCCTCCGTGTGACTCTCATAATGAAACGCGGCTGCTGTGTCTTGGATGACACTTCCCAGGAGCCGGGTGGATTTAGTGGCTCCATTTCCGAGTGGCTCAGACTCTCCTTACGAGCTAATTAGATTATCTGGGAGGAATCTGGGAGGCACAGGGCCCAGAATGTGTTAACAGGAAGCCCAGCCATGAGAGAAATAAGGGTGGTAATATCACCCAACCCCACCCAGTCCTCCCCACCCCATCCCGGCCCTGAACACCAGCTCTGGTGGGCAAACTCCATTTGCACAGGTGAAAGAGGCCCCGTGATCTCTCCCCCAGGGGCATCTCTCAGACATCTCGAGGAGCCTGGGGACTGAAAAAAAACATTTCAAATTAGTAGAGTCACTTTGGGGAACCTTTGTCCCATCTAGAGGGGCTGGCCCATCACCACTCAGGTCTGCAAAACCAGCCTCTGGAGTCCTCTCTGACGATTCCCATCATGTCCTACAGAGCAGCCTTGGAGTGACCCTTTTCAAACTTTATGTGCATGGAAACTACCCAGAGGCCTTCTTATGATGCACATTCTGATTCATAGGGGCCTGAGAGTCTGCATTTCTAATGGCGCCTGTATTTGGTCCACAACAACAACGCACTGCCCTCAAGTCGACCCGACTCATAGCGACCCCTCCTTGGGTTTCCAAGGCAGTATCACTACTGGAGTAGATTGCCCAACCTTCCTTCCAAGGAGTGGCTGGTGGGTTTGAACTGCCAGCCTTCTGGTTAGCAGTCAAGTGCCTTAGGCACTGCGCCACCCACAGATGAACCTAACTTCAGCAGCAAGGTTGTAGCATTTACAAAGCCCTTTCCCAGACCTCATTCATTCCCCTCAGAAAGGCAGGTCCGGAGCGCTGGTGGCGTAGTGCCTAAGGCATTTGACTGCTAACCAAAAGGCTGGTGGTTCAAACCACCAGCCACTCCTCGGAAGGAAGGTTGGGCAATCTACTTCCGTAGTGATAAAAAAAGAAAAAAAAAAAAAACCAAACCCACTGCTGTTGAGTCGAGTCTGACTCCTAGTGACCCCTCCTTGGTTTTCCAAGGCGGTATCTCTATGGAAGTAGCTTGCCCAACCTTCCTTCTGAGGAGTGGCTGGTGGGTTTGAACCGCCAACCTTCGGGTTAGCAGTCAAATGCATTACACATTATGCACTAGAGCTCCCTCTGTAGTGATAACACCTCAGAAACCCAAGCAGGGGTCGCTATGAGTCGGATCCAATTCGATGGCAGTGAGTACAGGTGAGAAAACCAAGGTTCAAAAGCATCAACAAAAAAATTCACTGCCATCAAGTGGATTCCAACTCGTAGTTCATCCCCATTGGGTTTCCAGGGCAGTAGATCTTTATGGAAGTAGATCACACCATCTTCTTTCCACAAAGTGGCTGGTGGGTTTGAACTGCCACCTTTCTGGTTAGCAGGCAAATGCCTTAGGCACTGTGCCATCAGAGCTCCTTTGGGGCTCAACAACAACAACAAAAATAAACAAACTCACTGCCCTCGAGTTGGATCCGACTCATAGCAGCCCTTCCTTGGTTTTCTGAGGTGGTATCATTACAGAAGTAGATTGCCCAATCTTCCTTCCGAGTAGTGGAGGAGTGGCTGATGGGTTTGAACTGCCAGCCTTCTGAGTAGAAGTCAAATGCCTTAGGCACTAACAGGGTACCATAAATTGCCCAAGCACACACAGTCTGTAAGATGCCAAGCTGGGACTAGCTAGCATCAACATCCTGGGCCTGCTCAGGCTGATTTCTGCTCATTATTTCCAATGTTTGGGGTATGGTGAGGGAAAGCTGGAGGCTTAGTGCCTGTTTGTTTTCCTGGGGGTAGGAGGCAGGGCCTAGCAAGCAGAGAGGCTTGATTTGAAACCCACTAGTTGGAGGTGGTTTGTTCAAGATGTCTTAAGGTTGGACTTCTTAGCTCAGATTTGATCCTGGAGACTTCGAGCCCAGTGTAGAGCTGGCTTAATTTTGTTCTTTCCTTTTTAAACATACCCTTTATTGGATTTTTCCTTTTGAGCTACAGAAGCAGTTCTTGTTGCAACCAGCCAAAACAATACAGAAACATCCAAAGAAAAGGTTAACCACCAGCCCTCCTTCCCACTCATCAAGGGGGCCAAATCCCCAGATCTGGGGTGGACTTTCCCACTGTCTCCACACTTGTACAAGCTTGCACAAGCATGTATATTCAGAAATATCATGTATGTTTCAATTTTTCCTAATAAAAATAGGATTACATAATACCATTCCTTGGCAAATTGTATTTTCGTTTAACAATATATCATGGGCACCCCTCCCAGTCAATAGCATATGGATCCATGCAGTCTTTTTCGTGGCTACAGAATGGTCCATCATATGGATGTACCATAATCCATTCACCAGCCCGCTATTGACAGACATACAGGATGCTCCCGATTGTTGACTACATCAAACAAAGCAAAGTAAGCACCCTCATACCCAGAGCTCATGCTTTTACTCCTACAGGTCTTTAAAACAGGAACATACCAATTAGTTTTGACCAGCATATGTGTGACTGGGGGTGGGAGGGAGGTGTCAGGGCATCTGGGATTTGAACGAAATGGTGTGGGGTGGGTAGAGTGTGGGTTTAGGGTTGCTGTCATTCAGCCACTTTCCTTAGAAGGAAAGGGAAGGCATCTGTGTGGTACCCTCTGAGCTCTTGGCGTCCCTTCATGTGTGGAATCGTGGGAGCATCCCTTTGGCATATGGTGGTTTGGTCCTGCCCTTCATTTGCCTTATCATCCAGATCAACACCTGCCGCACAGGTTTATGGAGACGGCGGGCCCAGACTGAGGCTCAGGGAAGCATCAGGAAGGTCAGATTTCTCCTCAAGGCTCTTTGGAAATGTCTCCCATGCAGCTTTTCTGGGGCCTCACAGGCAGCACTCATCCTGTAGGCAGGCCAGGGCTTTCCTTCTGCCCTCACAGTGGGTCCATCTCCTCTCCTAGGGGGCCGGGGAGTCAGCGTGGGCCCCATCCTCAGCAGTAGCGCCTCGGATATCTTCTGTGACAACGAGAACGGGCCCAACTTCCTCTTTCACAATCGGGGCGACGGCACTTTCGTGGACGCTGCGGCCAGTGCTGGTGAGTGGACACAGCCACTGCCCTGTGCCCCCACACCCCACCCACCCCCAGCTCGGCCACCCAGATCTCAGAGAGAGCGAGCAGGACAAGTCATTGTCTACACCACACAGAGAACTATTATCTCCCCTAAGTCCACTTTCCCAGAAACTCTAGCCAAGCTACAGGGGATGCGTGCAATGAAGGAGAAGGGGGTCTGCAATTCCTGACCAATATCCATTTTGCAACAACTAGAGCTGACCCGTGTTCCTCTGAGACCTGCGTACTGTGTCTCTCAGCATCAGCTTCCCCTCTAAGCTACCTCTCCCCATCTTGCCCCCCCTCCCACATTTATCTAAAACATTCAGCTCAATCCAATAACCATTTACTGATCCCCAGCTAAGAGCCGGGCTGCTGTTTGGAGCTAAGGATGCTGACCTGAATAAGACCAAGACCCACACACACAAGACACTGATATTCTAGAAGGGGAAACAGACATATAAACAAATAGAATAAAATCTACGCAAGACAGTGCCCCGAGGCTCCCAGCTCTGCCTCCCTTTGTCCTTTTGTGCGCATCCCTCACCTGCCTCAGGGCCTTTGTGCCTGCCATTCCTCTGCCTGCTCTATCTGCAGAACCTCTACTTACCCCTCAACACTCAGCTCAAATTCCCCTCTGTGCTTCCTGGCTGAGCCTGGGCTTCCTCCTCACTGTTCCATTGCCCCTTGCACATCCCTCTCACTCAGGCTTGTTATTGACATAATGACTTACCCATGAGCTCCACAGGGTCCGGGGCCCTATTCTGTTCATTCTTGACATAATGTTTGGTACACACTGCTCATCGGTAATTTTGCTAAGTGGACTTAATAAAAGTGTGAATATAATCAAACTATTAATCAGGCTGCCCTCCAACCACTTCTCCCTTCCTGTTTCCTCCCCATTCTGCCAATGAATGGAAGGTTTCATTTTACCTTCTCCTTGGAGGCATTGGGAGGAGCTCTGAGCTCCAGAAGAATTGGCAAACGGGGAACTGGACACATAGCTTAAGGTCCTAAAAACTCATGCTGACAGGTAGCATCTAATCCCTAGGCATGTGCCAACCCGTTCTCTTTGACGTCAGAGTACTTCTCCCCCAGCTTCCTGCTTGAGAGTCCTCATTGAGGAACTCCAGGCCCAGGACCCCCCAGCTTGCTGCTAGCCAGGCCCTGATCCTTACCTTACCTCTTTCCTTTCCTTGGCAAAGCTAAAGTTGGAGGCGGCTCCCTGGTCCAGCCTCTCACCTGACTCACCCTTCCCAGTGCTACACTCTGGCAGAAATTTTTCTCATTGCTGAAAGATCAGAGTGAGGCGATGGGGGTAAGAAAGCTAGAGGATTTGATAAGGTGTTAAAGAGATGGAAGCAGAGGTGAGTGAACAAGTTGGAGCGGGAGAAGGTACCAGGCGGGAGGAGACAGGAAAGGTGCTAGGCCCGTAATTGAAAGTCAGAATGATTGCAGGGGTTTAACAAGACATGTCAAGAGGGCATTCATCACCCAAACAGATGCTGCTGTGAAATGCAGCCTGGCACCGATTATTCCCACGAAAGGGAACCAGCTCCTTGTCAAGGTGCCTCATAGATAGGAGAGAAATGGGCCAATGCAGAAGGCCACCGACATCCAGGCTGGGGAATTTTGCCAAGAATAAACGGGGTATTAATCCTGGGGGTAGGAGGCTGCCCCACTGCTTGGCAAACTCTCTTTCTCAAGCCTTGGTCTCACTGCCTCTTCTCTGCCAGGCCCCCTTAGATCCCTTCCCCGGAGGACACTCAGCCTCCACTGTTCTTATAGGCCCCAGCCCCACCTTCTCCCGGCTCCTCCCTCAGGAAGTCCAGTGTTTGCATGTGGTGAGAGCTCCCTGGGCCCTGGCATTTGAGATCCTTGTTCCCATTACTCACCTGCTCTGAGGGCCTGAGGCCAAACGGCAGTTTGTCCTCAGAGTCAGTGAGGAGCAAGGAGATTCAGAGCTGAGCCAGCCTCCACACCCCTCAGCTCTGTGTTTAGCCTAGGGAACATGTCTGTCTAGGGTAGACCAGGGATTAGATTGATGAATCTAAGCAGAGCCCTCCCTCCTCCCAGGATCAGCTCAGTCCTGGGGACACGGAGGTGTCAGGGTGGCGTAAGCATGTTACACCGGTCATGCAAACTCCCTTCGAGACCTCACGAGGCCCACTGCTGGTTGCTGTCATGGCTGCACTCTGCTCTGCCATCCCCAACGTCCCCAGTTTGCTTCTGTCAAAGTACTTGTGTCTGTTCATTCATTCAGCGAGTGTTTAGTGAGAACTGTGAGGTGACAGCAGGCCCAGAGATGGAAGCCGAGTGGACACGTAGGAACACAAAGACTGGCCCTGACCCCATGGAGCATAAGGGCTGGTGGGAACATTGGGCCCTAAACAAGAAAACCACCAAAAACAAAAAATGAACCACATGAAATAACCCCACTGCCATCAAGCTGATTCCAACTCACAGTGACCCGATAAGACAGAGTAAAACTGCCCCATAGGGTTTCCGAGACTGTAAATCTTTACGGAAGCAGACTGCCTCATCTTTCTCCCGCAGAGCAGTTGGTGGGTCTGACCTTTTATTTAACAGCTGAATGCTTGAACCACTGCTCTACCAGAGCGCTTTTAGGAAACCACAGAAGAACATAATTGCATATTATGATAAAGATTATAAAGGAAATAATAGGAGGCTTTCAGGGTGGGGTGGGGGCTGTTTGAGATGGGAAAGGCTTCCTGAGGAGGTGATGTTTTGGCCAAGAGCAGAAGGATAACTGGGAGCCAGGTAACCAGGAGTTGGGAGGAGAAAGACCAGCTTGAGCAAAGGAAAGAGCCCAGTTCATTTGAGGAATGAAAGGAGGACATGGGGTGACCAGAGCACAGAAAGTGGGAGTGGTGCCAGGTAAAATGGAATGTAGACAGGGACACAATCAGACAGGACCTGTGATCCCTAGCCAGGAGTTTGAACTTGTCCCAAGAGCACTGTGGAACCAGTGACTAATTTAAGCAAAAAAGTGCCACCATCCGAGTAATGTCTCCCTAATGACAGATGAGGATGGCTGGAAAGGGCTTTAATCCTCCCAAATTTCCCCCACCCATGCTACTCCAAAACTGAGTAAAAACAAGGTGCTTGCTGGGCAGACACACCTGGAGGCCAAGTCTCTGGTCCCTTTTGCAACCAGATGGCCACTCTCCCTTCCACCTTGTGGAGAAATTCTGAGACCACAGCTGCATCGCCCTGTCGGCTCCTAGGAGGGCAAGGACAGTAGAAGCTCACCCTTCCTTATTGCTCATCACAGAATTTGAGCAAAGTGAGTATTGGTGGAGCGGGCAGAAGATGGTGCCCTAACAGCTCCTGCCATTTCCCCTGCAGGTGTGGACGACCCCCACCAGCACGGGCGAGGTGTCGCCCTGGCTGACTTCAACCGTGACGGCAAGGTAGACATCGTCTATGGCAACTGGAACGGTCCCCACCGCCTCTACCTGCAGATGAGCGTGCACGGGAAGGTCCGCTTTCGGGTAAGGTGGAGTCCCACCGTCCTTCTCTTTTCTTGCCCACTTGCTCTGTCCTCAGCCCTGAGACCTCAGAGGGATGCAGCCCTGTGCGTCCCCCCCAGGCCGAGAAGGGACTTGTGGCTCTCCAGGGCCCAAGGGCAGGTAGAGGGTACGTGACAATGAAAATAGCCTCATGAAAGGTGGCAGACTTCAGTGTGGTCCTGCTGGCAAGACTCTAGTGCCTGGAGGAGAAAGATCCAAGTGGGCAGAGCAGAAGAGCCTCTCCCAAGGTGGGGAGAGCAGGCAGAGGAGGGCCCTATGAGGCCTGGCCTTCATCTTCTGGGTCAAGGGCATCTTTTCTGGTGGCTTCTGGAAAACCTGGTCTGTAGTTCTGGCCTGAGGTTCAGGTCAACGGTATGGTAGTAGGAGAACAGGGAAGTTTGAGGCCATAGAGCTCCCAATAGTTGTCCTTAAGGGCAAACAGCAGATGGTGGACAAGAGACTTTGACCTCAAACCCCAATCTGTGCCCCTCGTTGAGCTGTCAGTAGACTGTGATGCCAAGAATTCTTCAGCAGCACTGTTTGGTGGCAATAATGGAGACGCCACCAACATGATGAGCTTGAACTTGGGCTTTCTCAGTGGTGGACAATCAATGCAGGGCATGTGACCACAGAAGCTGACCTCAGGGAGTCAAGTTGTTCTGGGGGTACCTAGGTTTTGACAAACCCCCTGAGGGAGAAAGTCCAGCTTTTGCTCTTTGGTCGCTGTGACCATGAAGAGGTCACCACTGGGAGCTCCCTCCTCTGTAGGTGGGGTGCCCAGGCCCAGTGCTCCTTCCCCATCTCTGGAGGTAGAGCCCAGAGCAGTGAATGCTGGGATCCTGCATGATTTTCATCTTCTGTAACCTTTTCACTTTAACCCTGTGGTTCTCATTCAGGGGTGATTTTGCACACACACACACACCTGACAGGGGATATTTGCTAATGTCTGAAGATACTTTGGGTTGTCACACTGGGGCAGGGAATCTATTGGTATCTAGTGGGTAGACACTAGGGATGGTGCTAAACATCCTACAATGCACAGGACAGCCCCCCACAAACAGACTTATCCAGCCCAAAACGTCAATTGGGCTGAGGTTGAGGATCTGACGGGCCTCCCCAGAGCTCACAGGAGCAATAATCATAATCATAAATGCCCCCATTTGTCAAGTGCCTTCCGCGTGCCAGGAACTGTGCTAAATGCTGTACATACATTATCTCGGAAGCCCAGGCGTCCAATGGGGTGACCCAGGGGGCTCTGTAGGTTTCCATTTTGATAGGATCAATAGAATAATAATGAGTTAGAGATCCTGAGGTCTCTTTGTTCTCCCAGCTCTTTAGGCCCTGCTTAGCCCGGTCAACTGGCCAGGCTCTTAATCACCCTCATTACTGCACTGATGGGGATAACCTCTCTTTGGCCACCCCAAAACAGGCAGCCTGCCAGCTCTCCTGGGCCAGCACATTCCTGCAGCAGGAGACCGAAGGACAGGGCCAGGCCAAGGGGCAAGGAGGCATACCCAGAGACATTGGCTGTGCCCTTCTCAGCCCCGCCCATGTTGGCCACGGGATTTAGACAGGTTCCCAGGGTCTTTAAGGAACTAACCAAAAACAGGCCACCAAACTCACAGCCATTGAATCTATTCCAACTCCTAGTGACCCCCGCTGGGTTTCTGAGGCTATAAACCTTTACGGAAGTAGATTGCCCCATCTTCCTTCTGCAGAGCGCCGGGTGGGTTTGAACTGCTGACCTTCTGGTTAGCAGCCAAATGCCTTATCCACTATGCCACCAGAGCTCTTTTTTAAGGGACTAGCCCACCTATAATGGTGATATTCTCAAGAAGGTCACCCTGCACAGCTCCCCTTTGATTTCAAAGGCAAGCCCCATATTTGAGGCTCTTTGCCAGGTAGCCAAAGCCCTGCCAGCACTTTGAGGTCCCAGCTGGGCTATTCTGGGTCTCCTGGACAAGTATACCTGATACCACAACCTTTCAAAGCACATCTCAAAAAAAAAAAAAAAAAAAAGGTGAGAGCCCTTGAAAAACAACATAAGCTAACCAAACCAAACCCACTGCCATCGAGTCACTTCCAACTCATAGTGACCCCCACTGGGTTTGCAAGGCTATAAATCTTTACAGAAGTAAGTTGCCTCATCTTCCTCCCATGGAGCAGCTTGTGGGTTTGAACCTCTGACCTTCTGGTTAGCAGCCACGTGTCTTACCCACTATGCCACTAGAGCTCCTTACATAAGCTAACAAAGGCAGCCAAAACCACAGCTAAAGGCAGCCACTGCCACTCTCTAGATTGCCAGACTGCCAGGTTGCAATAAAGATCTATTTAGCTCACATCGGTGCCAAGGGTTTTACATACATCACCCTGTGTAATCCTTACAGCCTATCATTATGTCCATGTTACTGATGAGGAAAGTGAGATTTGAGAGGCTGATTAACTGGCCTAAGATCACACAACTATCAGCAGAAGGAGCTTGGATTCAAATACATAGCACCTGTGCCCTGCCTGGCTGCTGCCTTTCACAGCCCCACTCATTAGCTGTGACTGTGGGCCATACCCCTCCCTCTCTAGGACTTGGTTACCTCACTATAAAATGGGAGCACTAAAACAATTATGTATGTCTAAATGGAGAGTGTATCCAAGATCATATACAGGGTTGGCAGACAATGGGCCTCTCGAAGAGTATGAAGGGATGGACACTGGGAGGAGGTAACTATGGGGAGGAAGTGGGAGGGGAGCTGCTGCATTGTAAATTTTGGTCAATGACATGAGACAAAGTATATGTGAACTGCTGTATGAAAAGTGAATTTACTCTGTAAATCTTCACCCAAATCCTAATTTAAAAAAAAAAAAAAAAAAATGGGAGCACTAATACCTGCCCTACCACACAGGACTGATGAGCAGGCTAAGTGTTCAGGACCAGTGAAGGGCAAAGAGCTTCCCTCTGTGACTTGTGACAGTTATACTGACCTCTTTGTTCTCCTACAAGCAACCTAAGGTGCACATTGTCCTAGATATAGCCACCCCAGACCCCTTGCCAGGAAGGTGAGAGAGGAGGTGTTAGGTGGGCCCCATGCTTAATCTTTAAGCACACTCTCGTTCTCAGTAGAGGGGATTCAACCTCTTGCCCACTCCACTCTTGTCTACATCTGTCCACTCACCTGTCTCCTGCCAGGACATCGCTTCACCCAAGTTCTCCATGCCCGCCCCGGTCCGCACGGTCATCGCTGCCGACTTCGACAATGACCAGGAGCTAGAGATCTTCTTCAACAACATTGCCTACCGCAGCTCTTCGGCCAACCGCCTCTTCCGGTAGACACTTCAGCCTGACTGGTGCTGTTAATGTTGTCAGCTGGGGGAGGTCAGGGAGGAACCCTTGGGAATCAGAAAGGGAGGGTTCCAAGGGCCAGGGAGTCAGTACCGAGGTGGAGGGAGGTCTGCTGATGGAGGAACAGAGACTGAGCAAGGAGGCTGCAGGGGGATGGGGGAGAGTCCTGGACGAGGAGCTGGCCTCCACCATGGCAGGGAAGCGTGGCCCCAAGTGTGCCCAGAAGCTGAAATGCACAGAATATAAATCCACACCACTGCATCAAATCTGTTTGGATAAACCCAAGTTAAGCGAAGTTAAACAGGTTTATTTACTGTACAAATTCTCAGAGCCTTTAAAGTGCCCATGAGTGCATTATGAGTCACATAATGTCTGTTCAGGCCACATATACCTTGTGGTCCCATAACATTATAATAGAGTTCAGAAATCCCGATTGGAGGATAGGGCATAGCAGACATACCAGACACAACAGCTTCCCACATGTAATAATACTTGTATCTCACGTGTCTTGTGTATGTTGCAAATACACTACCAGGAGTATAATGGTACAATACCTACCACTGAACACCAAATCCACTGCCATCGAGTCGACTCCAACTCATAGCAGCCCTATAGGACAGAGTAGAATTGCCCCATCAACTTTCCAAAGATATAAATCTTTATGGAAACAGATTGCTTCAGCTTTCTCCCATGGAATGGCTGCTGGGTTCAAACAGCTGACCTTTTGGTTAGCAACCATTGTACCACCAGAACTCTCTGGTACAGTACATATATAACCTATAATAACCAAAAAATCCAAACTCACTGCCATCAAGTCAATTCCAACTCATAGTGACCCCTTCGGGTTTCCAAGCTGGTAAATCTTTACGGAAGTAGATTTACCAGTCTTCCTTCCAAGGAGTGGCTTGTGGGTTTGAACCACCCACCTTTCAGTTAGCAGTCGAATGCCTTAGGCACTGCACCACCAGAGCTCCCTATAACCTACAATACTTAGGTTTTAATAGTCATAAAGGAACTCTGGTGACGTAGTGCCCTAAGGCATTAGACTGCTAACCAGAAGACTGGTGGTTCAAACCCACTAGCCACTCCTTGGAAGGAAGATTGGACAATCTACTTCCATAGAGATACCACTCCAGAAACTCAAGGAAGGGTTGCTATGAGTCGGCACTGACTTGACGGCAGTGAGTTTGGTTTTTGGGTTTTTGAATAGTCATAATAAATGCCTGTGTTACTGGCTTATTTATGTACTGTACTATACTTCCTATCATTATTTTAACATGAACTTTTCCTACTTAGAAATAAAAAGTTTACCAGATAACGGTGTATGCTCCGACTTGTAGGCAGCAGCATACAATCTTGTGTATTGCGCATCTCCTGAGTGTTGTAGCATTATCTCTCTGTTTCATTTTCTTTCAAAAATATTACCATGAAGAGCATCATGGCTCCCAAACGCAGCAAACCCAGTGCTAGTGATAGCAGCAGCAAGACACAAAAGAGAAGTATCGATTTGGAAGTGAAATAAAAGGTTATTAAACAACACGAAGATGGAAGATCATTGAATGCTATTGCTTGCAATTTATGTATGTTTGCACAACGTCCAAATCACATAACATCCTATTTCACAGAATGAATTGTGGATGTTAAGCAACACATGGCTCTGTTTTTACTTTCTAAAAATGGCGGGAAGGATCCATTGCAAATGGATCGGACCACTTCTTTCAAAGATTGTTTCTTGGGATTGGTGTTCTGCAAAATATCCTTTGGGAAACATTGGATGAGACAAGGTAGTGATAGATGAGAAGGGAGTTGTAGGAATGGAAGGAATCAGCAAGCTTCTATGTATTGCATCCAGGGAGGAAGGGCTGGGTTTTCTGAGGCAACACTTCTCTAGGGGTGGTTCAGAGACCACTGGCATTGGAATCACCGGCAGTGCTGATGCCAGACGCCACATCACAGGGATCATCCCAGATCTCCTGAACCAGACTCTCAAGGGTCAGGGCCAGGACTGCATTTTTAACAGGTGCTCTAGGGACCAGTGATTTTTATCTCACTGGTTTGAGAACCACTGTTTGGGGAACAAACCTCAGGGCCCATGTGTCTTTAAGCCCTGTCCCTCTCCCTGACCTAAAACATGCTGATGGTTCAGGACGAGGTGGGGAGAGTAGGGTGCGGCAGGCATCTTGGCTCCAGGATTTGGGCCTGCTCACCTGCTCGGCTCCCTTAGACCCCCACCCATTCCCCCAGGAGGGCCCCCACTATTAATAAACGGCTAAAGCTGTGACTAAGCGTATTTTAAAAATATAATTATTAACAAAGCATCAATCTTGACCCGATGTAATCACCCCCTGAAGGCACTAGATTTACTAATTAGGTGCCTTGCAAAAAGCTTATTCACAACTTCCAGATTAATTGCAGAAGATCAATTGCTCCTTAACAGCGACACTGCTTTCTTTCTCTAGCTAAGAAAGTGTCTCTCACCAGGATCCCAAGCCCCAAGGAGTCTAGTCCTTGTGTTTCCATAGCCCTGGTGCACTGCCCCAGCCTCCTCCTACTCAGACACTGCCCACTGTCCCTGGAGCAGGCCTGTTTATAACCTCCGGCCGCCCCCATGTGGGCTGGGAGGAGGACAGCTTCACCACATAGTTACGGGGTTGACTTAAACACAGCAGTGCAGAAGCCACTTCCCAGGTATGTGGCTGGGCCCCAAGTCCCCGTGACAGATGGCTGGGTCCAGAGGTCCTAGCACACAATGAAAAGCGAGAGAGGGGCCACAGCTGGGCTGGCACTCAGCTGCAGCTCTAGAAGCAGTAACCCCACCTGCCCCACATGGCTTTGTACCTGTCACTGGACAGAACATCTGGGACTTCTTGGTCCTGATACTCCCTGGGGCACGCCAAGCACTGGAGACTCCAAGTCTCTGTGTGCTATTGTCTGTGAGTCTTTTAATGACACCTGTGCTAACCAGGGAATCCCAGGATGGTGAAAATGGCTAACACACGTGGCTGTTAACCCAAAGGCTGAAGGTTTGCGTCCACCCAGAGGCATCTCAGAAGAAAGGCCTGGTAATCTACTTCTGAGAAACCAGCCTTGAAGCCCCACGGAGCCCAGTTCTTCTCTGACATACACAGAGTCACCATGCGTTGGAGTCGACTCAGTGGCAACTAGTTAGGGTAACCAGAGAACTCATCACCCAAACCAGGACAATTAGGACAGGGGAAGAGCGCCTATTGATAATAACAGCAAGACACTGTCCCAGGCCAACCAGGACATGCATTGTCACCCCATTCAAACATCTAAATCTCCTCTGATCTGTTCTCATCTCTCCACCCTTGTACACTCCTAATACCTGCACCCGGAGAAAGGCTTCCTGTCTTCTGTCCTGCACAGCCACCTGCCTGGCACATCTATCTGACTGGCCACTCCCTTTTTGCCATGGTCTTCAGATTAAGCCCAAGCTCCTGTACAAGACCCACAAAAACCAGTGGCCATGGAATCAATCCCCTTCTGCAAAGCACTGGCCCCATCACAGCCCTGTGGTGGCTGTCTGTGATTTGAATGTACACAGCCACCTGTGAAGGAAGTGGTGCAGAGTTCTCCAGGCCCTTTTGTCTTCCCCATTGCTCTCCACACATCCAGGGCAGAGCACCCAGGGCTGTGAGAAGGTAATGAGTGAGGAACACTAGAGGAGGGGAAAGCCAGTGGTGCCGACTCACCACCATCATCGCATTGAGCTCAATGTAGAGGACAAGCAGGGCTTTCATGGTGGACTTTCCTGAAGCGAGTACTACCAAGATTCAGAGTTCAAAACAGACAGGACACCTGCAACCCAGAGGGACCCTTGGCCTCCCTTTTGCCTCTGGAATCCATCCATGCAGCCCACAGACATGTGCTTGGAGCTTTGGAGAGCCAGAAACCATGTTAGATGCTGTGGGAGAAGCAAAGATGAACAATGCATGGTCGCAGCCTGCACTGAGCTCATGATCCACCCGGGGAGATAAGATGCATTCATAGAGCTGTAACACACGGTGGAATGTGATAAAGGCAGAGCAGGAGGGACTGCGTCTGGTAGGACGATCAGAGAGGCCTTCAAGGAGGCAGCATTTGAGCAGGGTTTAAACCTTGGGTAGGACTCAGAACTAGGAAACCCAAGGGCCACTTGGAGGAAAGTGAAGGTCAGTTGAAGGGAGCTATATCCCCGTCCCTTTTCCATCCATCAACAGCCCTGCTCCAGTCTGACTATAACTCATCCATTAGAGAAGGAAAAATCAATATTCACCAACATAAATTAAAACCCAGGAAGGGGACAGCCAAGGTGTAGACAGGATCTGAGAGCAGAGTGGCTCCATGGGCATCCAAGGGCAGTCTGGGCACAGTGGGCCCTGGGAATGCTCGGGACACAGGGTGGAGTGAGGGGCCTCCAGGTCTGGGGTCCACCGGGGCCTGGCTGGCATGCTGAGTCCACAAACGGCCTTTCCTTTCTCATCTCCCACAGAGTCATCCGCAGGGAGCACGGAGACCCACTTATCGAGGAACTCAACCCTGGTGATGCCTTGGAGCCTGAGGGCCGGGGCACAGGTGAGGGGCCTTGGGCTCTGGCCTTAGAACCCCCACCCTCAGTGCTGTCCATGCCTGGGGTGAGGGCAGGAGGGTGGGGCAGTAACCACACACCCGGGCTCTTCGGGGTTCCCCTCTCCACCCTGAGGACTGAGGGTAAGAGCAGAGATGGGGGTCCTCTGAGGGGCTGCCAGGCAGGAAGGCAGAGGAGGTGTTGGACCACTTCCCATGGGGACCCACGGGCATTGCTCTCTGGTGATGCCTGGCCAGGTTGGGATGGAAAGGAGAGGAACGGGTCCCTTCTGCTTCTAGGCAGGCGGTCCTACCGTCTGAGCCAGCACCTGGGCACTCAACTTGGTGTCAGAGAAGGGACACCAGGCCAGGAGTCACGAGACTCGGTTCTGCCATAGCTGTGCTTCATGGTCTTGGAAAAGTGACTTCATTTTCTGGGCCTTGTTCTCCACACCCATAAAATGGGCATAATTTTATCTGCTCTCCTTATAATAGTGAGGCCCAAAAGGAGACCATGTATCTTCAAACACTGGATCAATTGGCAGAAGCTGTGCCAATATAAGGGGTGGTTTATTATTCAAACCAAAATAGAAAGACTCACAGTCCTCGTGGTCTGATCATTTGCCCCCACCTCCCTGTGCAAAAGTTCAGGAGGAGGAAGGAGACCCCTCTTCTAGGCATTCCTATCGGGAGCAGAATCAGCCTTGAGTACTATCTCATTTCATACTCACAGTAATTCTAAGAGGTAGGTGATGTTGCGAGCATGGGAACTGAAGCGACTACGCTTAATGACTTGCCTGAGCTCGGCCAGTGGGAAAGGAGACAGACAGGCTTCCACGCCCCCAGCACCATGCCCTTTCTCTTGGCCCACCACCCACACTCAGGGCTCCACCAGCTGGCAGCCCTCTGGACCCGCAGATCTACTAGCCCATGGGCAGGAGTGAAACCCATGTTGTTGCAGGGGGCGTGGTGACAGACTTCGATGGCGACGGAATGCTGGACCTCATCTTGTCCCACGGAGAGTCTATGGCTCAGCCACTGTCCGTCTTCCGGGGGAATCAGGTGCATTGTCCTGGCTGAGGGTGGATGGCAGGCAGTGGAGATCCCTCCTGGAAACTGATAAACTCCCAGGTGCACAGGAAAGCTCTGAGAAGGGCTACCTCCTAAGAGGAGCCGTCCATCCTCCACCTTCTGCCACTTCTCCAAACATGGGTTCCCCTGAGTCTTCAGCTTTTCCTCCCTCCCTTCCCAGGACCTGGCTTTGCCTCTGGCCAATCTGTCTGCCCAGCTCACCTTCCTCGCCTGGCTTCCTCTTCCTCTGCTCTTTTCCTCTCTCCCTTTGCTTCCTCTTTCCCTCCCCCTCAGCCCCCTTCCTGCCCCCCCCTGCCCTGACCCTGATGCCCAGTGTGTACCTTTCACCTCCCTGCAGGGCTTCAACAACAACTGGCTGCGAGTGGTGCCACGGACCCGGTTCGGGGCCTTCGCCAGGGGAGCTAAGGTTGTGCTCTACACCAAGAAGAGCGGGGCCCACCTGAGGATCATCGACGGGGGCTCAGGCTACCTGTGTGAGATGGAGCCCGTGGCACACTTTGGCTTGGGTGAGTTGGGGGCCAGGGGGGCAGTGAGCTGTTCTAGGGACAGCAGGTCCTGAAACTGCATCCTCTGCTGAGTGGTTCAGAGGCATCTTCCGGGGACCACTGCATGTGGACACCCGTGGCCAACACCAGCTCTTAGAGGCAATCCCTGCTCTGAGGTAAACCTGAGCTCAAGGTGGAAAAAACAGTTGCCGTGGAGTCAGTCTGACTCATGGCGATCCTACGCCTGTCAGAATCAACCTGTGCTCCACGGGATTCTCAACAGCTGAAATTTCAGAAAATCACCAGGTCTTTTTTCTAAGGCGCCTCTGGGTGGACTCAAACCTTCAGTGTTTGGGTTAGCAGCCAAGTGTGTTCACCGTTTGTACCACCCAAGCCCTCAAGCTCAAGGTGAAGGGAACAGGAAATGCTGGCCATGTGTTCATGCCTTGCTTCTTGCCTCAGTCACATTAGTCCACCTTGAGGTCAGAGTTTTTCCACCCTCTCTTTGGCCAAGGCCAAGGCCTTGTTATTCAGATGTTGACCTGCACCTTACTTATCCAAACCAGTGTTTCTCTGGCCTCTTAGAGGTTCAGTGGTTAAAGTGTCTCACCAAACCCCTGGTAGTTTCCCTTGGGTAGAAGGTTTGGAGAAGCCATGTGTTCTCAACAGGAGTGATAACACCCCAAAGGGAGCAAAAATCAGCTCTTGGGTAGGGGACAAAAAAAAAAAAAAAAGAATTACTCTTGTTTCTAAATATGTGTCAAAAAACAGACATGCATATATTACCAAAACAGATACACAGTATATCTGATAGGAATGAGCCATCACTCCACATGTCTGAGAACAGCTAAAGTAGAAAATAATGACAATACCAAATGCCAGCAAGGCTGTGGAGAAGCTACATCTCTCACATCTTGCTGGTGGGAATGTAAGATGATACAACCACTCTGGAAAACGGTTTGACAGTTTCTTAAAAAAAAAAAAAAAAAAATTAAACGTACAGCTGCCGTACGACCCAGAGAATGCACTCCCAGGCATTTGTTCTTGTCAGGAGCCATCGAGTCGATCTCAACTCACAGCAACCCAATCTGACAGAGTAGAACTGCCCCGTGGGGTTTTCTAAGCTGTAATCTTCATGGAAGCAAATCGCCAGGTCTTGTCGCCTGCTGACCTGCTGGTGGGTTCAAACCACCAACCTTCCCCTTAGCAGCTGAGCACTTAACCATCATGCCACCAGGGCTCTTTCCTGGGCATTTATCTCGGACAGATGAAACTCACGTCCACACAGAAAGCCCTATATACAATTGTGCATAGCAGCTTCCTTTGTAACAGCCCTCAGTCGATGAACAGTTAAACATACTAGCAGGCATCCAGACCATGGGATAGTACTCAGCAATAGAAAGGAACAAAGTGTTGATACACACAACAACTTGGATGGATCTCAAGGACCTTATGGGTGAAAAAGTCAGCCGCAAGAGACCACATACTGGCTGATTCCATTTATCTAACATTCTCAAAATGGCATGATTACAGTGATGGGAAACAGATTAGTGGTTGCCAGGGGTTAGAGATGGCAGGAAGGAGAGGGGTGGGTGTCACTAGAAAGGGGTAGCCCAAGGGAGACCTCAGTGGTGATGGGATGTTCTGTATGTTGATTGCGGTGGTGGTTACACACATCACTGCACGTAATAACATGACATAGAACTATGCACACACACTGTACCAATGGGTTCACTATCGTATTGTAGTTAAGTGACCAGTGGGGGAAAACAGACAAAGGATATAGGGGATTGCTCTTTATTATCTTTGCAAGTTTCTGTGAATCACTAATTATTTCAAAATAATAAGGTTTTTGGTTTTTTGATTTTTTTAATTATGGTGTGAGGAGATTAGGCAGGAAAGGCGTAAAAAGGCTTTGGGGAGGGGGTTCAATTAAGGAAGAAAGGTTGAGAAACACTGGGGGTAGTCAAGAGTGTTTTTATTAAAACACAGTGGTTAAGAAAACATCTTAGGTTCAAAACCAGACACCCGCCCCCATATGTTAACATTTGTGAGGTGATGTAATTCAAAAGAATAGGCAATATGGTCTTAGTAAAAACAAACATGTTAATATTATACACACATCATACCAAAAAAAAAAAAAAAACCTCACTGCCGTCAAGTCAATTCTGACCCATAGCAACCCCCACTGGGTTTCAGAGACTGTAAATCTTAACAGAAGTAGATTGCCCCATCTTCTCTCCTTGGAGCAGCTGGTGGGTTTGAACTGCTGACCTTCTGGTTAGCAGCCAAATGCCTTATCCACTACACCACCAGAGCTCCATATATGCATCATATGTGCATAGAAAAAAGTGCAGCTAAGTGTGAATCGTGACTGATATAGTAACCTACCGCCTTGCTGATGCAACCCCAAAAGCTTTGCTCTTGATATCTTATTGAATCTCCTTGATTACCCTGTGAGATGGGCATTAGTATCCCCATTTTATAAATGGGAAAACTGAGGACCAGAAAAAGTTAAAACCTTGTGCAAGGTCACATGCTAAGTAAGTGGCAGAGATCAGATTCAATCCCAGGCCTGCCTGAATGCATGATTTTTATTTCTTCAGTCTGTCTGTGTGTATGTGTGGTGTGTTTTCCAATTTTTATAGGGAACACATAATAGTTAAATAGTCAGAAAAGAAGCAATAAATATTTAGGTGGCTTGGCCAGGTTATATAGCATGTCCTCGGGCTGTTTCACCCTGGATGGGTCGGTCTGCAGTTGGAGCTCTGTCACTCCTAAGGCAGGCATTCTTTATGCCCTAAAGATGCAAGACGACTATTAAAAGCCTCGTCCTCTCATGACAAACAGCAGTAGCTGACATTTATGGAACACTTGGTATTTGTATAAGATATCTCATAGGATTCTCACTGCAACCTAATGGCTTAGTTATCATGACACCCATTTTACAGGCCAGGAAATTGAGACTGAGATTAAGCAACTTGCTCCAAATCACAGCTCTAGAAGGTTGGAAGAGCTGAATTTGAACCCAGCAGCTTGGGCACCATGGCCAGAATTCCAGCCAAGGTCCTGCTCTGTCTCTTTCTTTTTGGGCATACATGTGCCCTCTGTTACCGGCTGACCCAAGGAGACCTAGAGAGTGAGGCCATGCAGCACCAAGGTGGTCCATACAGTTGAAAGCAGAGTATTTATCCGGGTGTCTGGTTGGACACCAGCACCCCCACCCCCACTGTAAAGCCAGACTAGTTTCCTTTCAAGTCACTGTTGATGCGTGGTGACCCCGTGTCTGTCAGAGTAGAACTGGGCTCCACAGGGTTTTCAATGGCTGATTTTTCGGAAGTAGATCTCCAGGTCTTTCCACCCCTGGGTGGACGTGAACCCCACGGTACAGATGAGAAAACTGAGGCTGGAGACTTGACTCCAGTCACACAGCATGCATCAATGGTGAGTCAGTGCTGGGCTGCATTCTCCTCCTCACCTCCCGTGGCTGCCTCTGCTATTTTAAGGTGTATTTTATGGGCCTTACTAAGTCCGTTCTCTGGACAGAATCTTCCTCTGGCAGGAGAATAAACCTGCTTCCTCAACTGGGCAGTTCACCAGGTCACTTGAGATAAGGGCCTCGAGACCTTCTGTGCCCTCTGTCCTGCCTGCCTCCCACGCTCTGGGTGACAGACACTCTCATGACTGCCAGTCCCTCACTATTTTGTGAAGCCACCAGATTTGTTCTTACCTCAACACCGGCTCACACTGCTCCCGGGGTCCCCTGCAGGATCCACTTCCAGAGAGGCCATCCAAAGGCTGTTCTTGGGGGCAGGCCCTGCAAGTCAGCATCGAGGTAGGACCTATGCAGCTTAGCAGGTGTCAGGGCCAGTGAACCTGGTTCACAGAGAGGCGGGCAGGCTCCATCCCTGCAGCTCCAAGGCCTCGCACAGTCCCCGGGGGCTCCTTTCCTGGAGGGAGCATGGCATAGCCTTCCTGGTTGCAGGAGGAGCCTGCAATGGGGCAGAAAAAGAAGATGTGGAGATGGAAGGAAATGTTGATCAGAGAAAGCAGGCGGGAGACAGAGAGCCAAAAAGACAAGGGGGGAGACACAGATGAGAGGAAGAAGAAGCCCCCCTGCCCTCCAGGCTCACAGTCCAGCAAAGGAGACAGAGAGAGACAGTAATTCTGATATGTGGCAGGTTTGGAGGCCCCGCCTTCCTGGCCCAGTGGCCATGAGAGGCCTGGGTGAGAGAAGTTCATTCTGCTCAGGTGCAACTGTCCCCAGGAAGTAGGTCTATAATTAGGCCTGGAAGGATGGCAGGAATTAGAAAGTGTGGGTAGGGGCTGGGAAGAGCTGTATTCACTGTGTCCAAAGAATGGGAATGGTCTGGCGAGGGTGGGCCTGGAAAGGAGGCCAGGGACAAACTGCGGTCCTCCAGAGCCCAGCTGGAGAGGCAGGTAGAACAGAACAGGGACAGGCAGTCGTGCAGGAAGCCCCAGAGCCACTAGCAGGACTGTGTCCTGGAGCGAGGGCAGCCCTTGTGGTTGTTTTTAGAAGCCCTTATTTCCTTTCTGATTGTAAGAGTGATGCATATTGATTATAGAAAATAAGAAATACAAATGAGCAAGTGAAAACCACCCATAGTATCACCACCATGCTTGGACTATTAAATGCAAAGTAGATATTTCTCCCTTCTCCCTCCCTGGACACCATTGATTCGTTATTGATTCGTACACACTTACTGAGCACCTATTATGTGCTGAACACAAACTAGTCAAAGATTGTTGCCGTTGGTGAGGAAGAGAAACATAAGACACACAATCTACATAACAAATAGCTGAATATATCAAATGTTAGGTGTTACCAAAAAATCCCACTCCCACTGAGTTAATTCTGATTCATAGCAACTCTATAGGACAGAGGAGAACTGCCCCCTAGGATTTCCAAGGCTCTAAATCTTTACAGAAGCAGACTGCCTCATCTTTTTCCCATGGAGTGGCTTGTGGGTTCAAACCACTGACCTTTTGATTAGCAGCCAAATGGTTTAACCACTGTGCCACCCGAGCTCTTTAGAAGGCGTTAAGTACTATGGAAAGAACAGGGTAAGGGAATCAGGAGTGTGGAGGGGAAGGGGCAGGTAGCAATTTCAAATACAGGTAGTCCCGATTTACAATGTAAGTCGGTTCTTATGTAAGTCGAATACCCTCCTTTTTTTTTTTAGTTTTCGTTATTATAGCCTTTTATTATTAGTATCTTTACAAATCATAACATTGAAAATCTGCAAGTGAACATCTGAGAATGACAACATCAGCAAATTACACGCAGCAAAACTGTACATAGTACGTATAACTAATGGTAAGATATACCAGATGACCAGTCTTAAGTGTGGTTCGTTGTAACTCAAATATGTTGTAGATGGGGGAGTACCTGTACAGTGGTCTGGACTGGCCTGTTCACAGTCCATGCTTTTTTATACGCTTTTATTATGTGCAGTATACACAAGAATACACTTATAGATACACTTGACTGCTAACCAGAAGGCTGGCGGTTCAAACCCACCAGCCACTCCTCGGAAGGAAGATCGGGCAATCTACTTCCGTAGTGATACTGCCTTGGAAACCCTAGGAGGGGTCACTATGAGTCGGGTCCAACTTAACGACATAACAACAACAACAACAACTAGCCACTAAAACCCAAACCCATTACCATTGAGTCGATTCTGACTCAGCGACCCCCACTGGGTTTCCAAGGCTGTAAATCTGTGTAGAAGTTGATTGCCCGATCTTCCTCTCAGTCAGCAGCTGGTGGGTTTGAACTGCTGACCTTCAGGTTAGCAGCCAAATGCCTTATACATTGCACCACCTGAGCTCCTTAGATACATACTGCTTGGGATATTTTCTAACAAAAATTATTGTTCTCTTCCTGTTGTTCTGAAGCTTGCTTCATTGTGCTCTCCCGTTCTCTTTTAGTGCTGCACAGTATTGCATTGGATGGCAGCATTCTCTAATTTATTTAGCAAGTCTATTGATGGACAGTTAGATTGTTTCCAAGTCTGAGCTGTTTGTTTTGTGCATTGCAGTGGGGAGGTGAGGTGTTGGAATGTGAATCGGGAGGTTCAGCGTGACTGGGAAGTCAGATGGGGCCACAGCCACCCTGGGCACTCAGAAGGCTCTGAGGGGGAGAGAGCTATGGGAAGCCCCCACTCGGCCCCCACAGTGCTACAGTGAGCCCTAAGTGACCATGTGGCTGCTCCCTGCCTCCCTTCCTGAGTCACTCCTTGCTTTCTGAGTTTGCAACAAGATGTGGTGAGCATGCGCCCATACACGGACACCAACCTGTGTGAGGGTGAACGTGTGTACCTCTCCACAGACTTGCCCCTCAGCCCTGCCTTCACACACACACATCATGTGCGTCCCACTCATCCCTGCACTGCTCAAGAGCACCTCCTAGCGGAGCCTCTGAGCACGTCGGGCCTCACTTGGTGAGCAAGAGCTCCTTAGAACACGTTAGGTGTGATAGAAAAAACAAGATAAGGGCATTAGGAAGGTGCAACCACAAGGTTCAGACCTGCTCATCCCTCAGGTGGCAGAGCATCCGACTGTATCGAATCCCACAATAAGAACTCAGGGACCTGGAGGGTGTCTTGTTCTCTGGACGTTTCCCAGAGGCCCGCTCTCCTGTGCAGAGTATCTCACCTTCTGCCCATAGTCAGAGTCATCCTCCACCCACCCTGGCCTTTCCTTGCTCCTCCTGGGTGCTGCCCGACCACCAGGCTCATACATAAACATTTCTGCTTATAGCCTTGCTGAGTGTCTCCTGGCAGTCCAATACCCTGAACCTGCACCCCAGTCCCTGCACAACTACCCTGTATATCCGTCATCCTGGTCTCCATTTGCTAACTGGCTGCAGGCTGAGGCAGCTTACCACCAAACCCAGCAAATAAAATCAAGCACTAATCATCTGCAGTAACCTACTTGCTCCCCAGCCCCCCAGCTCAGCCAGTGGTCAAGGCCTAGGGCCTTGACCGTAGGCCCCCTTCCCTGCCTTGCTTTCAGCTCATTGTTTCTCGGTGACTCAGAGCCGCCTCCAAACCAGCTGGTGCTCATTTAGGGGAGGAAAATTCAGTGGCCCACGTAAAAATTTGCTTTATTAAAGTGCAAAAATATTCCGCCAACTGTATTCCTACCATCTGTTTTCCTTGTTACTCTTCTGAAAAGCGCAATTCTCGGTGCCTTGTCCTTTGTCCTTTAAAAGCTGCTGGAGAAGACTTGACACTGCTCTTGATCTCATGTCTCTGTTGGTTAATATGGGGGCAGGGCTCCTCAAGCCATCCTCCCCCCATCCGCCACGCCAGACTTGGCAGATGGGCCTGTTTAAAGGCTACCATTGTACAACATCTAGAAGGCAGCCTGGGACAGAGGGAACAGCCGGGCTTAATGACAGCAGACCTGGTCCCAGTCCTAGCTCAGACACTTGCTAGTCACTTCACCTTACCAAGCCTCAATGTCTACAACTGGCAAATGGGGATAAAACACTCACCTCATAGAGTTGTTGCAGGGATTGGAGTCTGCCACACATGTGAAGGCTGCAAGTACCTCCCCAGTCTCCTCTCCCACCCACCCCCTAATATGCCTTCTCACACTCTGCTTTCCCCACTTGGAACTTCTCCTAATCTTCAGACACATCATTCACATACCTCTGACCTGGGTATCACAGTAAAGCTCTCAGCTACTAACCGAAGGGTTGGCAGTTCAAACCCACACAAAGTCACCTCAAACGCAAAGCCTGCCGATTCACTTCCAGAATATCATAGCCTTGAAAACCCTACATCCTACTCTAGTGAGCAGTGACTAGAGTCTTAGAAGCTTGTGAATGGCCACTGAAGGTGCAGCTATTGACCGCTGCCCCTCGGGAGCAAAGAAGAGTGAAGAAAATCAAAAACAGAAGGAAACAATTAATCCAAAGGACTAATGGACCATGTGAACCCAGCCTCCATGACCCTGAGACCAGAAGAACTAGATGGTGCCTGGCTACCACTGCTGACCAAGCTGAAAAGAATCATAGTAGGAGGTCCCAGATAGAGTAGAAGAAAAGTATGGAACAAAACTCAAAATAATAATAATAAAAAAGACTAGGCTTGCTGGTCTGATGAAGACTGGTGATACCCCCAAGACTATGGCCTTAGACGCCCTTCAAGCTGGGAACTGAACTAAACTCCCATGGCTAAACTTTCAGCTAAACAACAGACAGGCTTATAAGGTGAATAATAATACCAGAAAAGTATGCACTCATTAGAACAATCTACCACATGAGATCAAAGGGACAGCATTTGCCCAGGAATAAAGCTAAGAAGGGATAGGGAAGAAGGTCAAGGGGAAATGGGAAACAGGGAGGAAGTGGGACGAGTGCTGTTACATTGTGGCCGCTTCAATGAATGTCATAAAACAAAATGTGTATAAATTGTTGAATGGAAAACCAATTTGCTCTAAAATTTCACCCAAATCACAATAAACAAGCAAAGCCCATGGAACACAAGTTTACTCTGCAGCACAGGGGGTCACCATGAGTTGGAACTGACTCAGTGGAGACTATTTGGGTTTAGTAGCATGCTGTACTCTCTGCCTGGAATGCTCTTTCCTCCCCTTCTCTGCCTCACAGACTCTTATTCCTCCTGCAACACCCAAATGACATGTCATTTTTAGCACCATGCTTTCTCACCAAGTGGTATCCATGCTGTTGCTGCGTACTTCCAGCTTATGGTGGTATCATCGCTCGGTTCACTGCTTCCACGGGACTCAGCTCCTCCAGCTGCAGGGGAGTGCCCCATTCACTGTGAAATCCCAGACCCCAGCCCAGTACATGGCCTGTGGAGGGGCCTGAACATGGCGGAAGGGGTGGGTGGTATCCCAGACCCCAGCCCAGTATATGGCCTGTGGAGGGGCCTGAACATGGCGGAAGGGGTGGGTGGTATCCCAGACCCCAGCCCAGTATATGGCCTGTGGAGGGGCCTGAACATGGCGGAAGGGGTGGGTGGTATAACACAGGGGTACAGCAGATGTGAGCTTGGGGATCATACAGAACCTGGCTGAGTAATGATGGACCATCACTTCACCTGTGCAAGTCTCGGCTTTCTCAATGGAAATGATACAAACCGTCCCTTCCTCATAGAGGTGTTGGGGGCCAACACCTTAAAGCAATAGATACAGTCTAAAGCACATATCGAGTGTTCACTAAATGGTCATTGTTGTTACCAAGAAGGAAAGCCCTTTGGGAAATGCAAGGTGCCTCCATGTCTAAGAGATGTTGGCAACAGGAATGTTGGTGATGAGATGAACCAGCTGGTGCAAGGCTCACCTTCTGATGAAGAAGGGCTGTCCTTCCCAGGACTATTAGACCTCCAGGCTGATACCTCTATTCTACAGGTGAAGAAACTGAGGTCCAGAGAAGTCAGCCAGCGAATCAGTGGCAGAGGAGAGACCATCCCTGTTGAGATGTGCTTTCCAATTTACTCAGCTAATAACCCTGGCTGCTCCCTGGGTATGGAGGAGGGGAGGAAGCAGGACGCAGAATTCAGAGCTTTAAGTGCAGGATGTAAATTTGTGATTGTCTATGAATATTCGGTGACTCTTTCGAGTTATTTGTGGCACTTTAGTCAGACTGGAAAATGTATTCATATAACTGTTCTGTTGGCTTAGGTGAGAAATATTTGCTTTTGTTTGTCTCCTTTTTTTTATGGAATCTATTTACTTTTATCATGTGCCACTGAATTTGGGCACTGTATACTTTTAAAATGCCAGATCTCTTGACCTTCATAATACTACTTCAAAAGAGAAAAAAATTACGTAGTTGACACTCCCAGACCCATCTCCACCCCCTTCCTCAGAAAAAAATTATCCCCACTCATCACTTATTGCTATGGTTAGGTTCCAAAAACCAGGTTGTTATGCAAAAATCAGCATTAGGCAAAAATGGAGGATCAGATCACAAAACAAAGAAAGACTACATCCTTACCTAACTGCCAAATTATATCCTTATGTAACTGCCAAACCACTGAGAGTCATAGCCAAGCCAGATTGACCCATAACCTTAACCATCACAGCCAGTGTTAGTCTCGTCTCATACCCTGATATGCGTTACTGCCAGACATACATCATCAACATGCAAAATAGTCGGAGTAGATTTTTCACTCTTGTCGTAAATGGGAAGTGTCAGATAATGAGATAGTTGATAAGTGAGGACTAGATGCACTGCAGATTGAGGGAGGAGGGACCTGGGAGTTTAGGAGAACTGGTTCATGGCTTATTAAAGCACAACCCAGAAGCAGTGGGGTTGGGCCTGGAGGAGAACATCTCCATGGGAAGAGCAGCTGAATGGCAGCATGTGTGTCTCGGCCCACAGAGCTTCTCCCCACTACTGCTGCCCTGCCAAGATCCATGGAGCCAGGGCTGCACCTCCTCACACTTCCAGAGAGAGGCAGCTGGTCCCTGCCCTCAGTAGCTCACAGCACAGCAGCAGCCAGGCTGGAACGTTCCAACTAGACTTTTCTGGACTTCAGGACCAAAAGCCAAAGAGGAGCAAGCTCAGAGAAGGCGTGGGGCCGGGTGGAGCTGCACAGACATGACTGCCTCTGGAAGCCCCACACTGACGGACATCCTGGGTCTGGGGAGGGAAAGGGAGCAACGGGGTCCTTCCCAGCACCCTGGCTCCTCCATGCCTGACCATCTCTGCCCCCACTCCAGGGTAGAGCTGTCTACACATCGAAGTAGAAACGGTCTACACATCGAAGTAGAAACGGTCTACACATAGACCCTCCGCCAAATATGGACGTGGTTTCCAACTGTCTTCGATTCCTAGCACCACTGTAACACAAATAACACAAGTGGGTGGCTTCAAAGCACAGAAATTTATTTTCTCACAGTTCTGGCAGCGAAAAGTCCAAATTAAGGGCTTGGCTGTACTGGTTTCTTCATTGTGGGCAGCCTCTGTATTGCTCGGTTCCTTGGTGATCTTCACATGGCATCTGTCTTCCCCATTTGTGCTTGTGTGTCCCTGGGCTGTGCTTCTCCTTATGACTCAGAGTGATGAGGTTTAAACCAGCTCTACACTGATAAAGGAGCTCTGGTAGTGCAGTGCCTAAGGCACCTGACTGCTAACCAGAAGGTTGGCGGTTCAAACCCACCAGCCGCTCCTCAGAAAGAAGATTGGGCAATCCACTTCTGTAGTGATACTGCCTCAAAAGCCCAAGGAGGGGTCGCTATGAATCAGATCCAACTCGACGGCAGTGAGTTTGGTTTTGGTTTTTTTTTCTACACTGGTGGCACAGTGCCTAAGGCACCTGACTGCTAACCAGAAGGTTGGCAGTTCAAACCCACAAGCCACTCCAAAGAAGAAGACTGGGCAATCTACTTCCATAAAGATTTACCACCTCAGAAACCCAAAGGGGGTCTCTATGAGTCAGAATCCACGGTGAGTTTGGACTGGTTTTGGTTCTACACTGATAGGTCTTCATTAACATAACAAAGAAAACCTTATTTCCTCACAGCTTTAAATCCACAGGTATAGGGGTTAAGATTCCAACCTTTATTTCTGCTTATTTCTGGGAGAACACATTCAACCCAATATGGGAAACCCTTTTCAAAATAGTTCACAAACTAAACTCTGCACTAGATAGTAGCTACTTTGTGTATAAAGTCAACAGCACTTTTAAGCTTAATTTGTTTTCTAACACAATCTACATACATTAGGGGAAAAACAGTACTTACATGTGGGTAATATTGCATGAATGATGCTTGGGAGTATATGGATCTGTGGACCCTCGCCAGGACCCTGTGCCCGGAGAGCAGCAGGCCCACAGTCTGGTTACCCCCAGGGGGTGATCAGGAGAAGGCCGCACCCTCCCTGCTACTTGCCCTGAGATGGAGGTCCCAGGCAGAGCACTGGCCTGCTTCCCAGGTGACTGCCTGGGAGAATGGCATCTCCCAACAGGTGAGCACCCCCATCTCAATCCATCACCATTAGCCTGACCTTGGTTGCACAGTGACAGGCCCTGTTTTCTGACACAGGAGCTAGGGCAGGCTTTGACGATGCCTAAACACCTGACAGATCTTTCTAGCTGGCTCTGTCAGTGACGTATGCACTGCCTTAGGGGGGTGTGCCAATGGATTCACCGCGAACGTTCACATTCTCTGAGCAGCAGCCCCAGTATCTGCCGTAAACATCTGAGCTTTGTAGAACGGTCTTTCTCCTGTGCCCTCCACCTTCCGATCCTATATCACCCAGGTTTTTATTTAGAGCTCAGCTCCAATCCCTCCCCCTCAGAGAGACTGCTCCTGACACTCAGATGAGAAAAGACCCCCAGCAGCCCCTTCTTCCTTACCCCATTGCCCTAGTTTTTTGTTTCTTCACATAGCTTGTCAATATCTGACATTTCTAATTTGTTCATGGGCTTGCCTGCTTCCCCCCCCACACACACATACAAGAGTGGAAGGTCTATGAGAACAGGGACATTCCCAGTGACAAAAGAGAGCATGGCTCCTAGCAGGGTCTCAGTAAATATAAGTGACATGCCTGAGATTGCACAAGTCAGCTCCAGGCTAAAATTTATCCCCAGGACCACCCCTACCATGTTATTTCCAACATATCAGGTAAGTGACAGAGTCAAGATTTGAACCCAGTACTCCAAAGTAACCTTGCTTACCACCAGGCTTGCCCATCTCCCCCAGATACAGCCTCGTACTGGTTGGCCTGTACTGGTTGGCCTAGAGCTGTTGTTGTTAGGTGCCACTGAGTCAGCTCCGACACACAGTGACCCTGTGTACAACAGAACGAAACACTGCCTGGTCCTGCACCAGCCTCACAATCCTTACTATACCTGAGCCCATCACTACAGCCACTGTGTCAATCCATCTCTTTGAGGGCCTTCTCCTTTTTCGCTGACCCTCCACTTTACCAAGCATGATATCCTTCTCCAGGGAGGGAATGGTCCTACCTAATGATATGATTAAAGTAGATGAGACGAAGTCTGGCCATTCTCTTTTTCAAGGAGCATTCAGGCTGCACTTCTTCCAGGACAGATTTGTTAGTTCTTCTAGTAGTCCTTAGTACTTTCAGTATTCTTTGCCAACGTCACAACTCAAAAGGATCAACTCTTCTTTGGTCTTCCTTATTCGTTGTCCAGGAGCTCTGGTAGCATAGTGCCTAAGGCACTTGACTGCTAACCAGAAGGCTGGCGGTTCAAACCCACAAGCCACTCCTCAGAAGGAAGGTTGGACAATATACTTCCGTAGTGATACCACCTCAGAAACCCCAGGAGGGGTCGCTATGAGTCAGGTCCAACTCGACGGCAAAACAACAACATTCGTTGTCCACTTTCACATGTGTATAAGACTGTTGAAAATACTGTGGCTTCGATTAGGCATACCTTTACTCTTCAAAGAGCTGCACTGTCCAAAATGCTAGCCGCTAGCCCCATGTGGCTAGTTAAATGTAAATGAGTTGAAATTAATAAAATTTAAAATTCATTTCCTCGCTCACATTAGTCACATTTCAAGTGCTCAGTAGGTCTATGTGGCTAGTGGCTACTGTGTTGTTGTTGTCGTTGTTGTTATGTGCCATCGAGTCAGACCCGACTCATAGCAACCCCGCCTTGGATTTCTGAGGCGGTATCACTACAGAAGTAGATTACCCAACCTTCCTTCCGAGGAATGGCCGGTGGGTTTGAACTGCCAGCCTTCTGGTTAGCAGTCAAGTGCCTTAGGCACTGTAGTGCAAATACAAAATGTCTCCATCACTGCAGAAAGTCCTGTTGACATTGCTGCTCTAGAGGGCAGGGACCTTGCATGTCTTCACCATCTCCCTCGCACTTAGAACAGTGCTCAGTTAATGTTTTTTATTAAATGGATGACGAGTATTTAGCGGTAGGCCCCTGCTGTCCTCTGATGCTCACCCTTTCTCCTCCCCTCCAGGGAAAGATGAAGCCAGCAGTGTGGAAGTAACGTGGCCCGATGGCAAGATGGTGAGCAGGAACGTGGCCAGCGAGGAAATGAACTCAGTGCTGGAGATCTCCTATCCCCAGGACAAGAATAAACTTCAGGACCCAGCCCCACTGGAGGTGGGCAAAGACATCGGGGCCTCATATCCAGAAAACTCAGCACCCCCCAGGACCCCATGGGCTGGAGCTGGGTTCCAAGGGCTCTGGATAGTTAGCCTCTTGAAGGATGGGAATCTAGCAAAGGGCAGGCTTCATAATGATCCCTGCAATACTGTCACACCTACATCTCCCCGGCTCCTCCCAGAAAACCTGAGATATCAGCAGGGCAAGTTATTTTTGCACCCATTTCACAGAGGAGGAAACTGAGGCTAAAAACCCACCAGGGTCAGTCCAGGTTGCACAGCCAGTGTGAGAGGAGTTAAGAAATGACCCAAGTCTCCTACTAGCCTCCTGTTCTTTCCAAGTCTCTGGTGAGGCCTCCATTTGCCACCGAGGATGGGACTCAGTCCCATGGTAGGGCCTCTGGGGCTCTTTGAGGAATAGCTTTGGACCAGTATCAGGGATGCCCTTCTAACTCTGACTTGGTTGCAAATAACAGGGACCTACCCAGAAGGAGGGGACTTATAAGCAGGCTGCTAGAGTAACTCACAAATCCCAAGGGAAAGGTGAGTGGGGACCAGGCAGCTCAAGAGCCTCAGCCCCCGGAGCGCAAGGACCTGCTCTCTAGTACATGGGTGTGGTGGCTTGTAGAGGAGGAAGGGAGAGGTTACCCTTCCCCAGTAATCATCAGCCCCTCTCATTCATTGGTACAGGCAGTTGACATTTTCGGTTTATGTAAAATGTTATACTCCAAGTCCCCTACCTTGACACCAGGCTGCTGTCTCTCATACTCCAATATAGACATTATAGGGCCCCCACAGCATTGGGGTGACCAGATTCCCAACTCCGTGTCTCAGCATCAGTGTGTTCAAATCTCAGCCTCTGAGCCTTTGGCTCATTCCTCCACCTGGATGTCCTCTCCTTGTCCTCTCCTTGACCCAGACTGGAGAACTGGGTCACAGTGTGGCTTGCAGGGGCCCACTCTGTGAGCAGGGGGGTATGGGCAGTGAGCAGAAACCACAGGCATCTCCTGACTCTCATCACAGTTTGCCCTGTCTAAGACCCAGACTCATACTGGGGCCACACTAGAGAGAAGAGGCAGGTTCTGTTAAGCATCCAAGCTCTGGTGAGTGGATCCCTTAAATGAGCAGCAGTTTGAACTATATCTGTTCTCGGCCTTCCACCCAGTTCTCAGTACAAAGGAAGGGGTCCTGGAAGGGAGGGAGCTCCCCACCAGGCCCAGAGTTAAGAGCATTCCCATTCTGGGGTCAGAGTGACAGCAGCTCTGTGGCTGTGACTAGGAGGGGACCTAAGATGGAACCTTCTCAACTCACAGTGTCTCTGCTTCTGCCCACCTTGCAGTGCGGCCAAGGATTCTCCCAGCAGGAAAATGGCCATTGCATGGGTGAGTTGCCTGTAGACACCAGGGGGTAGGGCCGAGGCCAGGAGCTCCCTGGGGAGTGTCAGCCTGAGCCCTGGCAAGGCCTGGGTTGCAGACAAGGGGGTGGAAAGCAGGAGGGGAGTGTGTTGTTTGTCCCTGGAGCTCCAGATGCCAAGACAGCCTCCATGTGACTCACTGAGGTGGGTGTGATGTTAGCAACCAGCAGGCTGACTCACTGCCGTCCTGGACTTGGCAGTGCTTCCTTGTCATGAATGCAGAGAGAATGAGCGTGGTGAGGGAACAGTGCACACAAGGAGACCTGGCTCCTGGGGCTGTGATTGCAGGGTGCACACACAGCCCCCATGTGGCAGCTTCGGCTTAGCCAGAGGTGGAGCAGCAGCTGCACAGGCCTGGCGGGCAAGGTTGGATGTCATTAGGGGACATTTGGGTAAAACAAAGAGTGGGATGTCATCACAGTACAGAAGGGAGATTGCAGCCTTGTGCAGTGGAAAGAGAATGGGGGGGGGGGAGCTGCAGTACTACCAAGATGGCAGCTCTGGGAGGGCCCAGTCATCATCCACATGTCTGCAAGGAGAGGGAAAGGCCAGCCTTGAAGAGGCTCAGCATACAAGAGCCCTTCAGCCCAATGGCTTTTGTCCCAGTGACCGCAGGGAAGCGGCTAGGCAAGGACACTTGCCTTTCCTTTAGACCTTCAGACTCTAGATATGTGGTTCAGGAAGGCTGCTCAGAAGGGGACCTTGGAGCTGAGATCTGAAGGACCCAGGCATGCAGGAACTGAAGGAAGAGCTTTGCTGGCAGAGGAAAGAGTAGATGCAGACACCACGAGGCAGGAGAAGGCTGTGTGTGTCAACGAAGCAGGAAGGAGGCTGTGTGCCTGGAGAAGAGGCAGAAGGAGGCAGGGCCCAAGTCCAAGAGGGTCTTATAGGCTCCAGTAAGGAGTCTTGATTCTGTTCTTCAGGCCATTAGAAGCAGCAAAGTGATATGATTTGATCCACATTCTTAAAAGGTTATTCTGATCTGACTGCGAACTGCAGATGGATTGGAGGGAAGAGTCAAGAGACCAGGCAGGAGGCCACTGCTGAAATCCAAGAAGGGAAAGTGGGGCTCAGAATAGGGTGGTGGCCAAGGAGTGAGGTGTACTGTGGGGATAATTGACAGGACCTGTTGTTTAATTATAAACAGGGGAAGGAAAAGGGAGGACTCAGGATATTTAATTTCTGGTTTGGGCAGCTAAGTAGATCAAGGTGCTGTTTGCTGAGTTAGGGAAGATGGGGGCAGGAGGTGGGAGAGATTTGAGGGCTGTGGAGAAACCCATTTTGGATACATTAAGTTTGAGGTGCATATTAGACAGCCAAGCAGAACTTTCCAGTAGGTCACTGGATATACAAGTCTCTGTGACTGGAGATGTGGAGTCTGGAATCATCTGTGTACAGCAAATGACCTAGAGAAGGGGTGGTAAAGAGAGAACAAGATCAGGACCAAGTCTGAGAACCAGCCAGGAGGACTGAAATGAGGAAACTGAGGCCCAGAGAGAAGGGACATGCCCAAGGTCACAGAGTGGGTGGGGTTGGCAGAGCCTGGCTATAACTCCCTGCCCCACCCCCAACCTAGATTGGTGCCCCTGGTGAGTGGTTCCCCTCGCCTTGCAGACACCAACGAATGCATCCAGTTCCCATTCGTGTGTCCTCGGGACAAGCCCGTGTGTGTCAACACCTATGGAAGCTACAGGTGCCGAACCAACAAGCGGTGCAGTCAGGGTTATGAGCCCAATGAGGACGGCACAGCCTGTGTGGGTGAGTGGGGCCCTGGCCATGGTTCAGTAGCAAAGGGAAGTTGCCTTCCACTTGGGAGCCCCCGGATGGCCCCAGGTCAAGGTTCCCAGCCCCGACCTTTGCCCCATGGCTGGAGCCTCCTTAGACCCACCCTGGCTCTCCAGGGAAGACCTCCCCAATACTGCCACCACCTGAAGGGCCCTCAGGTTCTGTGTCCTGGCCTGAGGCTCCCCGTCATCTCATTTCTCCCTTCCCACGTTTCCTACAATGAATGCTACCTAAGGGCAGCCTGTCTTTTCTTACCTGGGATCTAGCTCCTGGTTGTCTGAATGTCTGAACTGGTATTTGTCTTCTTCCCCCCAAACTCCTTCCTCTACCCTACTCCCCTTTCTCCTTTTCCTGTTTTTTATGTCCCTCCCCCATCCTTTTTGCAGCTCAAGTGGCCTTTTTAGGTGGGTATCCCTCTGCCGCCTTTAGACTCTCTGAACCTCTCTCTCGGGCCTCATATCTTTCTTTAGGCCTTGGACTTTGCCTTCAGTTATATGCACTTTAAATCCTATCAATAAAAAAAAAAAATACAACTAACGACCTTTGTGGAAAACTAAATCTCTTTCCCGCTGCCTGTCTCTCCATGCCCGGTAGATTCTGCTGCGGGCTCCCTCTGAATGGACGGCAGAGGGGCCATCTTTGAAAAGGGAAGTGTGAGAGATACTGACACTTATCAATGTTTGTGAAGCCTTTCTTTGCATGTTTTTTGAGAAAACAGAAAAGGAAAGTCTCCCCAAAACTCTTCCTACCCTCCTCAGTCCTTCAGAAGAATCAAGATAGCCCTGGCTTTTCTGTATCCTCCAGTTGTGAGCATCTTATTTTGCCCTTAACAAAGATGGCTCCCAGGTGGCGCTTGCTCAGTTGATTTAACGATGTATCATGTGCCTGCTGGTTTGGCCTGTGCTGTTTCTGTTTTGTGCACCCTGACTCCTTGTGCGAGAGAAAGCCTTATGGTTGGTGGTGATGCTGGGAGGGGGAAAAAGCTGGCCCTTTGAGACTCATGATAAAAATGTTAAAGTTTGAACTTGCTAAGTCTTCCAGTCTCTTTCCTGGAGAAATTATGCCAATAAACTCTGTGCTGGATATTAGTGACTAACTGATGGGGGAAAAATGTGTCTGGGGCAAGGTGCTAGTTAGAGCGCTGCCTTAAATGTGGCCCTTCCACCAAGTGGCACTTGGAAAACAAATCATGATACAGGAAAAATACTCACCCCTGGGCATGAGCAATGGTTTGGGTGTGTGTGGCAATGTTCACATTTGGGAACCAGGGTTTGGACCAGTGAGGGACGCGGAATGAGCAAGAGACAGACGTGGAGGGAGTAGTCTTCACCTTTGACCTGGAGGAAGTCCCTTCTGCATTCTGTGCCTCCACTTCCCTAATCTAAATAATAAGAGAGTTGGGCTGGATTAGTCCCATGGGTTCTTTCCTTTCTAAGATCTCTTAATAGGTGGCTAGCCATAGGCATGGCTGGTCTCATGTGAGCCATATTTCTAGAAAGAACCTTGCAACTTGGCCTCCCCTGCAATATGCTTAGAGACCTAAAGCCTCTTGGAGCACGCGCTTTGGGAATAATGTAACACCATAGAATACTTTCATGACCAGTCCTGGTATTGAAGGTTTCCACAGACCTGCCTTATAAATTACAGATCTATTCTTTGTGGGGGGAAAAAAGTCACTCCAAGATATAATAAAATCATGCTTAAGAATGCAGCCAGCCTTTTAAAATCATATTTAATAAAAAAAGCTACTGCTTCCTGATGCAATAATAATACTGCAAATAAATCACAAAATATGAATTCCTTGTAGCTAGTGCTGTTTTTATACTTAGAAGAGGAGCATAAATGAAAAGTTCTAAAATAAAAACAGCTACACGATCACTGAAAAGCATACACCACTGAAAAATCCCTCCACTTCTGGGAAGCCCGTTCCTGTGTGTTGACATAGAGCTAAAGGTATGAAAGCACCCCAGGGATGAGGTTCAGAAAGCTGAAGTGATCGCCCAAGGTCACAAAGCCAGCTGGTCCCCAAGCCACGGATGGACCCTTTGCCACCACACCATCTTGTCTCTTTTCAGTGAGGTAACAGGCAGCTCTGTCATTGTTCAGCCTCTATTCCTTAGGCATTCCGGATGCTGCTGCTTTTTTTTAGACATCAAGAAGTGGATCTAAGATAGTCCGACAAGTGAAACCCAAAACTCAGAGGCAGTGGTTACAAACACAGTAGTGAATGATAAGATAACAGTGTCCATTGCTGGGCCACACACAACAGCACAAGAAATAAGTGGTCAGCACAACTACTGGGACATCCTGCCAAGAACATCAAGAAATTCAGTATGACAGTGAACTTCAGAGGATGCTTTATAACTAACAACCATAAATCCCTGTACTTTGAGTTTCTTGTAACAGGATATAAGTGTGTCAATTTACTCTAGTTGGTGGGCAGGCGAAATGAGTTACAAATGCCACCAGGGTAAGAAGGCTTTCTATTAGTTTCTTTCATTCATTCAACAAATATTCATTGAGCACCTACTATGCACCAAGTACTGAGTGAGGCTGTGAGCATACAAAGGCAAGTGAAGTCAGTATGGTTGCTGTCCCCGGTGCCTTTCCTCCAGTCAGATGACCTGAGAATGTGTATGAGAGTGAGTTGACTAAGGAGCTTTCTATAAAGTCTAGCTAAATTCTTGGACTGCTCTACCAGAAAGTAAGATCTCTGTGCTCCCTCATTCATTCTTTTATTCAGCAAACAAGCATTTATTAAGAGTCTAAGTATGCCAACCACTAGGTCCCTCCCATGAGGAAGTCAAGTCCCCTGGTTCCAAGGTGCTTGTTTGGGAAGAAATGCAAGGCTACAAGATACAAAGGGCAGGCAGCCATTGAATCAACTCGACATTGTTGTCATTTTTAGTCGCCGTCAATTCAGCTTTGACTCATGGTGACCCCACATACAACAGAACAAAAACACTGCCCAGTCCCGCACCATCCCCGGGAACAGTTACAAAGCAGACCATTGTGAGTCATTGTGATTCACTGGCTGATGGTCAGAAGGGAATCACCAAGCTTTCCTTGATAGTCCGTCTTAGTCTGAAAGACTTTGCTGAAACACCACTGACAGGCAGGTGGTGGCCTCACATGAGGGTCTTTGGCAGGGAATCGAACCCAAGTCTTCTGCATGAATGGCAAGAATTCTGCCACTAAACCACTGGTGCCTTCACAGCTCCCCATTGTTGCTGTTAGTTGCTGTGGAATTGATCCTGACTCTTGACAACCCCACACGTGCTCCATGTCCAGTCTGTGACCTTTCACAAACAGAGCACCAGGCCTGTCTTCCCAGGCCAACCTTTTAGCATTCGAGTGCTTAAGCATATGCATTACCAAAGACTCTAATTCAACATTGCCTGCCCTCAATAACAGGACCTTCCTAGTGGGTTAGGAGGCCCAGGCTTTCTGAGCCAGATCCCTCAAGTTCAGTGCCTTTCCTGGTCTGTTCCGTCCCAGACCACAGTTGGAAGGGAGTAGAGCCACACCCAAGCAAGCCAGGCTCAAGTTTCAGAAGCACCAAATGGCTTCCCATTCCTCTCTTTCTTCTAATTCCTTCTCTGATGTCCACAGGGAGCTTGCCTTCATTCTCCTAACCCTTGTCCTCCTGGTCTGAGCACAGACAAGTTGGTCTTTCCTTTGTCCCCTAACCTTCCTCAGGCATCTTTGTTCACTTATATCGACTCTGTAACAGTGCCTTCAGCAAGTGCCTTCAGGGGCAAGGAACACAAAGAAATGCAATGGGCCAGAAGGGATTCTGTAAATGGGGGAGTGTGCCCCAACTGAAGCCAGTGTTTCTTCCAGCCAAGCAGCAAGGTGACCCAGTGTTGCCAGAACTTCCTGTTTTTCAAGAAAAGCCAAATAATAATGATAATATCATTCTTTTTCTGCACAAGGTTACACACTCTTTCCAGGACTGTACCCCCTTAAAATGACATTAATAGCTAAATTTGGTGAGTTTGGCTTACCTGGGTGGGATCTAACCTCTTTACAAGAGCTAACTCGCTTAATCTTCACAATGATCCCAAGAGGAATGTGTTACAATTATCTCCATTTTGCAGATAAGCTGAATGGTTTGTTAGCCATCACAGAGTTGGGAAAGACAAAGGCAGGATTTGATCCCTGACAGTTGGGCTCCCCAGCCTCTGCTTTTACCCACAGCCCTTTCTTCTTCATTCGGGGTGAAGCTACACTCTCTCACGCTACCCAGAGTCAAGGACTCGGTGTGGGAAGGGAGAAGCAGGAGTCCCCAGAGGACCAGGGACCTGGGGCGGCCTCCCCAGTATCAAGTTCAAGCCTGAAAGAAAATAATGCGGAATTGTGACTCAACCACTCAACCTGCTGGAGCATTCTACTCCAGTGTCAGCCCTGCTCTGGGAAGGTGCCATTCTGAGGGCCAGGAGTTTGCATATGTGTCACTCTGGCTGCTATGGCCCCCTCTCAGGGTCTGGGCATCACACCCAGACCAGCACCCTTGGACTGCGCAAGAACCCACTCCAGCCTCCGCACAGAGGAGTTACTCATCTCTCCAGAGCTACCCTGAACAGGAGGCTGAATACTCAATTTTCTCAGGCAGCAAGCTGAGTTTCTCCTGCAGATTCTGAGCTGACACCCCCCCCCCCCCGAGCACAGAAGACAAGCCGAGTCCCTCCCGTTGTCCCTCTGCAAGGTCACCCACGGTCTCTCCTGTGTGGGCCAGACCCCAGCACAGCCTGTCAGGGGCCGGTGTTGTGTCTCCTTAGCAACTGGCAAAGAGGAACAAGGAGGGCAGGAGAGCACTGCTGGTCCACCCGCAGATGATGCCAAGCACCTCCTCTGGCGGCTCATCCTCTTAGGGAACTGCTGTTGGACAGTGAATGGGTCAAAGGGCAGGCCGGCAGAGGGAGAATGAGAAGCTAGAAGAAGAAAAAAAAATCCTCGGAGGAAGGAGCTGACATTTACCAAATGCCTACCATATATGAAGAACTTTATATGCGTGTCTCCTTTCTTCCTCATACTCATCCTGTGAGAGAAATGTTATTAGCTAGTTTTATTACCAGAGAAACTGAGGCTCAGAAAGAATAAGTTACCCCAGGCTGCAATGCTAGCTAAGTTGCAAAGCTGTAACTCAGATCTGTAACTATCTGGCTCCAAAGCCTGTGTTCTTCAACACTGTTCTCAGCCATCTCCAGGCTGTGGACACTTGGACAAATTATTTAATCGGTTGTTCACTTGGCGTACCCTGATTGACACCGACTGTGTGCTGAGCACTGTTGTAGTATCTCGGGTTATTTATCAGTGGACAACACAGGCAAAGATTCCCACCCTGGCACCAAACAATAATCATAGTAAGTAAGATAAATATTATGTTAAAAGGGAATACATGCTGGGGGGGGGGGAAGAAAGCCAATTGGCAGTGCTGGAATGGGGGTAGGGGTGCCATTTTAAATAAGAGATTCAGAGTGGGGCTCACTGAGAAAGGCATTTGAACAAATTTGAGGCATCCTTGAGCCCCAGTTTCCTCAACTATAAAATGGAGATACTACCTACTTCACAAAGTTACAAGATAATGTAAAACACTTAACATGGTGCCTGGCATGTAGTACCAAACCAAACCAGTTGCCATTGATTTCAACTCATGGAACACAATGTGATACAGAGTAGAAATGCTACATAAAGTTTTTCTTGGCTGTTATCTTTATGGAAACAGATCACCAGGCCTTTCTTCCTCCTGATTGGGTTCAAACCAATTTTCAGGCCATACTTGTGTGCAAACTATTCGCACCACCCAGGGACTTTGGTCCATAGTAAGCCCCCAATCCCCAAACCCATTACAAGTATTATTACTACTAAGTAGCAGAGAACCCAGATCTATTCACTGTGGAAGCTCACGTGTTCCCCAGCACACCTCTGGTGGCCTGGGACACCGACACCAGGGAGTCCCACAGGGTGGAAGGTATGGAGGACATCAGCCCCACAGGGAGCTCACAGCTTAGCAGAGAAGAGGCGGCAAGACCACAAATGGCCATGAGGGGGCAGAGCAGACCTTCCCGGGACTTGGCTGCTAATGTGTTCAGAGTGGGTCTCGCACATTCCCGGAGAGAATCTTAAAGTAAGATTAACTGAGCAGGGAGGGCCTGGGATCGACTGGACTACTCAGAGCAGGGGTCACTGGCCACCAGTGAACTGGCCTGGACCCGTGAGAAGCACAGAAGGCTGGAACACTAGGTCCCAGGGACCTCTGAGAAGTCATCTAGTCCTGCCCATCTTTCAGACACGGAAGTTAAGACCTAGAAAGGAACCATGACTTTCCAAAGACCTCAGCCAGCGGGTGCTCTGACCTGCTGTCTAGAGCTGTCTTACCCACTATATCCACCAGTGTCCAGTTACCCAATAAGCAAGGTAAGCCCAGGCTTATTTGTGCTTACTTACTAATCTGTAGTGAACAATTTCACATGTTTTCACCACATCAAAGATTCTGCTTCCAGGGATGGCTGGCGTGTGCCCTTCTCCCAACCCCATAGCACCTTCCTACAGAATCAAAGCCTCTTTTCAAATTTACAGTCCCTGGCAGGGACTGAGTACCCAGTAAGCAAGGTAAGCACGAGCTTTCTTATGCTTACTTACTAATCTGTATGGGTTACTCTGCCCCTGCTGCCCACTTATCCTTGAAACACAATCATGCTAAGAATCCAGCCCCGTTACTCCCAGACTCCTTCCCCAGGAAACTCAAAATGTCTCAGAAACACAATGTTAGAAACCAATTTCAGAGCTGGAGGAGAGGAGCAATGCTGGGTTTTCCATTTTGCCAACACGGAAGCAGAGTCGTAAGTGCTCACCACGTGAGCGGAGCCTAGCTCGGGCCTGGGGACACAGAGCTGACAGAGATCTGAATGCTGGTGCCTGAGCAGAAAGCGCTGTGCTCAGCAGAGAGGACAGTGGCTGTGGGCAGGGTCAGCAAGGGGAGGGCATGAGGGCAGGGCACAGAAGGAGAACTCTGTACCACCCCTTCCCAGGGAATGCCCACCCAGAACCTGCCAGAAGCTGGCTGCAGTTGTTAGCTGTCATTAAGTCAATTTCAACTGATAGCAACTCCATGTGACAGAGTCAAACTGTTCCATAGGATTTTCTAGGTTGTGATCTTTATGGAAACAGATTACCAGGTCTTCCTCCCGAGGTGGGTTTGAACCACCGACCTTTCAGTTAGCAGCTTAACCACAGCACCACCAAGTCTCCTTGACCTGCCTGGGGCCCAGAATAATACCTCTAAAGGCAGCTCCTTCTCCTTCCTGGCCTGCCCCAGGGTATCCATGAACAATTATATTCCCTAGAATTATTCAATGTGTCCCCCAAAGTAAACAAACAAATAAAAGATCTGAATAGCACTAACTTTCTTCCCTCCACCCCAGATCCAGGTGCAGAGCTCCCTGGAAAGGAGAGAAACACACCCACGTTCCCCAACTTCCTGTGGGGACAATGGCAGAGGGATAAGTTTAGTCCAAACGGAGGAAGGGAAACCCAGTACACACACCCTTCCTGCAGTTTCCGGCCTCAGACTCAAGATTTACAGCCTGAAGGCAGACAGAGGAACAGGGAGAAGGGAACTTGGGATCATGTCCAGTGCACCGGGCACTGAAAGGCATCAGTGCCTTGCCCCAATGCACGTGCCTCATGTATTGCAAGTGTCTTTTGTAGACAGCTGGTGCCAAATCTGTGCAGCCCTCCATCCTCCCTTCCTTCCATCCATCTTAAAATTCTCTCTTCACCCGGAGTCTCTGGGACCAGGCAGAGGCAGGCTTGAATCCAGATACTCCATCCACCCACTCTGTAAGGGACCTTGAACAAGTTATTTCATCTCTTGGAGCCTCAGTTTCTTTATCTACAAAATGGAGGCAGTGATAGCCACCTCCTAGCACTGTTGTTCAGAAGCCCTGGCGATCTGCTTGCAACAGTCACCACCTTAAAACCCCGGGGAGTGCAGTTCTTTTGAGTTGGAATCAACTGGACCATAAGTGGCTAGAGTTGTTGTGCTTATTAATTGAGACAGACACGTGTAGCACTCAGCTCAGTGCACAGATGAATACAGTGCAGGTATTGTTGTTAAAATCTGTTCCAGGGCCACTGACCTCCTGCTTTCACATGTAGCAAGGCCTGCTTTTACAACAATCCTTAAGTCATTAACTGAGACCGTATAGACCTCTCAGAATCCTTCCCACCAAGACATATCCATCATTCAGTTACCAATGTGGGGTTCATTTGGGGACTGGATTAACACAGCCTCTTCACTTTGAAGAGCTCTGGCTCTATATGTAGATCTGCATTGGGGAGGAGAGGGTGGATCGGAACCCATCCATTCACCTGCCTCTCCAGGGTCTGCGAGCATCCATCTCGAGCCAGGCAGCTCTCTCACTCTCTCTGACCCATCAGTCATCTTCTGCACCCATCTTCTCTCTATCCATCCACTTATCTGTCTATCCATCCATCCATTCTGGCACTTCACCCTCCACGGCCTCAGGCCCACACTCCCCAGGCAAAGCACTAAGCCCCAGAAAGGTTCACCTGCCTCCTAATGAGTCTGAGCTAGATGGAGAGGCTCGCTTCCTCCCTCCTCCCCAGGAGAGGCAGAGATCATGATAGAGCCACAGGACACAGCCGGCCAACATTGCTGACAGCTGCTGCCCAGCACAGGGGGTAGCCTGGGGTCACTGCCTCTGCCCTTTAATTGAGTTATTTGGTGACAACTTGCAGTTTGATTGAGTTATTCAATGATCATTTGCCAGTCAGGATCTGTCTGAGCTGCTTCTCAGTGGTATGTTGCCCAGGGACCCAAGGACTTCAGGGCTATATATATTTCCATCTCTTCCTGCCAGCCTGGGGTGGGTTACACTTCCTGTTCACATGCCAAGGCCAAGCCACTTCGGGTAGAGGAAGGGTGATGGTGGAAATGTGTAAGACAAGACCCCCAATCTCAAGAACTTCTCCATTAATTGGGGCCAGCAGGGAAGAGGGCCATGCCCATCATGTGAGGCCTTGTAGGCCATGAGTGACATTTCCTCCTTCCCAGGGCTTGCTTGGTCCTGCGCTCAGGTGGTAGCTAGTCCCCAATCACTTTTCCATTACAGAAATCGATAACTTGAATTACTCTAAAATAACTAGCACCTGCATGCCCCTGCAAAGCTAATTTTTCCGTGTCTGCCTTTGCCCATATGTTTCTCTCTGGATCTAGAATTTGTCTTTATTAGTCGATCCAGGTAGAACAGAATCTTTGTCTGACTGAAGCATATGGTGATGGAAGGAGAGTGGGGACTGCAGTCGGAGTCTTAGGCTCAAGCTTTTGCTCTGACCCTAGCCATGGGCCCAAACTGCCTAACTACCGGGAATCTCAGTTTCCTCATGTATAAAATAAGAATTCTAACATAACCACCCAATAGGTGTTAGGGCATGAAACAGAATAATCAAGTGCAGGAATGTTCTGCAGGGAATCAGTGGACCTTTGGCTAAATATCTTTGTTCTGTGCAAGAATCTGAAACCTGGCTATTAATCTGTGTCATGAGGCCACTGAAAAATAAGGTCTAGTGGTGTTCTGGTGGCATAGTGGATAAAGCATTTGGCTGTTAACCAGAAGGTCAGTGGTTCAAACCCACTAGCAGCTCCAAGAAAGGAAGATGGGGCAATCTACTTCTATAAAGATTTATAGCCTTGGAAACCCTATGGGAGTCGTCAGTTGCTAAGAGTCAGAATCGACTTGATAGCAGTGAGTTTGTTTTTTGGTTGGTTTGTTTTGTTTCAGTGCAGTGGATAAAGCATTTGGCTGCTAACCAAAATGTCAGTGGTTCAAACCCACCAGCCACTCCATGGAAGAAAGATGAGGCAATCCATTTCTGTAAAGAATTACAGCCTTGGAAACCCTATGGCCATTGTGCTGTATCCTATAGGGTACAGAATTGAGTCCGAATTGACCCAGTGGCAGTGAGTTTGGTTTGGTTTTAGAGTGTAACTTCAAGAAGCCTTGGTGGTACAATGGTTAAGTGCTCAGCTGTAAACTGAAACTTCATTCAGCAGTTCAAACCCACCAGCCACCCCATGGGAAAAAGATGTGGCAATCTGCTTCCATAAAGCTTCTCAGCCTTGGAAACTCTATGGGGCAGTTCTACTCTGTCCTACAGGATCACTGTGCATAGGAATCAATTCAATGACAGTGCGTTCGGGGGTCAGTGTAACTTCGGATTCCCTGAGGGGTGCAAATGGTTAACGTGCTCAGCTTCTAACTGAAAGATTCAAGTCCACGGAGAGGCACCTTGGAAGAAAGGTCTGGCAACCTACCTCCAAACACTCAACCACTGGAAACCCTGTGGAGCCCAGCCCTACTCTGACCCACTCGGGGTCTCTGTAAGTCAGAATCTACTCACTGACAACTGGTCTAGTGTAACTGCAGCAAAAAACAGCATTATCTTACATGGGATATCTTACAAAGGGACGATCATTTACCAGGATGCACTGTTCCCATGATGCTTTGATTCTACGGATGACTAAGCAGAGTCCCAGAGAAGTGAGTGACGAGGGGATCTTTAGCTGCTGCAGCCTCTGGTTCCTTCCCGCTCTTTCACCACCTCATCATCCCCGAGTCGGAAACAAAGCCCTGTGGCTCCATGTGGCACTGCCACAAGCTCAGCTCTGCGTCTACCAGATGCAAAAATGACAGGCCTCTGAATGGCCTCCTAGAGGAAGAGCTGTGGGCCCCACACAGTCTGCCCTCTGCACCACCAGCAGAATAAATCCTGCTAGACTTCACATGGTGCCTAAGGCACTTGACTGCTAACCAGAAGGCTGGCAGTTCAAACCCACCAGCCACTCCTCAGAAGGAAGGTTGGGCAATCTACTTCCATAGTGATAGTGCCTCAGAAACCCAAGGAGGGGTCGCTATGAGTCAGGGCTGACTCGATGGCACATAACAACAACAAGACTTCACCTGAGAAGGGTCACGTGGAAACCCCCACAGGATGGACCCTGGAAAGGAAGAGATGAAACTGACATCACTGAGCCCCCATTTCATGCCAGGCACATGCACAGACAGCTTTTCACTGGTTCCTCAAAACCAGTTGTTCGTAACCTTTTTTTTTTTTTTCCCCAGGGGTGTGAGGTGGTCACATAGCCCTTTGAGAATCTGCTGAGAGCTGTGGACTTGTTTCCCCAGACAAAGGCACATCTTTTTGCACACAAGTGCACAGAGTTCGAGGTTAACAACGCCCTGTGGAACCTGGGTGGTTTTAAGACTTTCTTAGGCCCCAGGGATGCTCTTGCTGAGAGTCCCCACCCTCTGATACTCAAATGCATCCACAGTCCACACTAAGTGTTATATGAACACATGTATACATACATCCACATACAAGTCGAGTTGAATTACAGTTGACTATCTGACGTAAGTGTTAAATTTTTTTAGCTCTATAATAAAACATTCATTTCATTTTGTGCTTTCTTTTCCTATTTTTCAGCCAATAAACTTTTCTGTACATTTTATGGCAGGACATCATACATAGAGAAAAGTAAATTCTCCTAAGGCAAGGCCGCCAGTGTAAGCAGCACTCTGACCAAGAGAAGGAACAGTGTGAACAGCTCAGAAGCTCCCCACCCAGGCGCTACCGCCCCCACCAGTGCATCCACTATCCTGACTCCTAACACCACAGATTGGTGTAGCCTGTCTGTGAACTCATTCTAAATGGAATCATACGATCTGTACTCATTTTGTATCTGGCTGCTTTCATGAAACCAATAGCTTTTTACTAAGGACTCAGACATTTTCAGAGGCCTGTGAAAACCTCATTGGTGCTTGTGGTTAGTTGCTGTCAAGTCACTCCGGTTCACGTTGACTTTGTGTCAACGTCACCTGGTCCCACGCCATCTTCAGCATCATCAGTAGGCTTGAGCCCACTGTGGCAGCCGTTGTGCCAATTCATCTCAAGGAGTGCTTCCCTCATTTCTACGACCTTGATCAAACATGATACACTTTTCTAGCAATTTGTCTTTCCTGACAACGTGCCCAGTCGAAGTCTCGTCATCCTGACTTGTGGGTAACATTCTGGTTGTATTTCTCCTAAGACTGATTTGTTCGTGCTTTTGGCGGTCTGCACCGTATCCAATATTCTTTGCCATCAGCACAGTTCAGACACATCAGTTGTTTTTCTATTTTCTCATTGGCTCTGGCTGCTGTCTAAACCAGGGGTTCTTGACCTTGCCTTCACGCTAGAATCACCAGGGGAACTTTAAAAAACTCTGAAGCACAGGCTGTATCTAGAGTAGGACCAGAGATGGGGGAGGTGTGTAATGTTCCCAGGTGATGCCAGTTGCAGCCGAGGCAGAGAACCACTGGCCTGAACCATTCTATGAAGTAGGTATTATGATCTCTATCTGAGACAGCTGAGTTTCCATCATATGCCAGTGTCATGAACCAGCCAAACCAAACTCACTGCCATCAAGTTGATTCCCACTCATAGCAACCCAGGGCGGAGTAGAACTGCCTCATGGGGTTTCCAAGGCTGAAATCTTGACAGAAGCAGACTGCCTCATCTTTCTCCCACAGAGCGACTGGGGAGTTTGAACCACTGACCCTTTGGTTAGCAGCCAAGTGCTTAACCACTGCACCATTAGGGCTCCTTGAGGAAACAAGAGTAAAGCCAAAGCCACGTGAGGATGTCTCCAGCCAGGCAGGGAGCTTAATTACTGTATGTCCTTCAGGGGTGTGGAGAACAGAGATGGGGAGACTCTGAGAAGAATCCTGTTGCCTGGAAGACAGCACCCAAGACCTGGCTGCAGGGAAAAAGAGGCCACTGGACGTCACCTTCATCCAATGCTTCTGGAAGCCACAGAAGACCCTGGGCCCACTGGAAGCAATTGCTGGCTTGACATGATGAGGGAAGTTTCCACAACAACCCAGTCCAGAAAGCATCTAATTCCAAGTGCAGTGGACAATTCTACCACTCGGCGGCGCCTCAAACTTTGTAAATCCTGTGGCCTCACACACACCCTGCCTTTGGCCAGAAACGGAGTGCTGGAGGCAGTGAAAGAGGAGGGTTACCTGGGATGCCTGCTGGCTGGAGCCTTCAGATGGGAGCTGGGGAACAGCTGGCCTGGCCAAGGGATGCTCCCGTCCTGATAGGGCCTGTCCAGGGCTGGCAAGGGGCATGCAGGCACATGGCTGTAAGCAGAGAGAAGCCACAAATAACCTGGCCTGCAGCGAGTCGGATCTCTTTCTCCACTGCCCTTCACTGAGCTGCCCCTAACACAGCCCACCCACATTCCCAGGATGCTCTGGGCTCCAAGGCACCCAGACACAGCTGTAAGTCCTTCCTAGGAATCTGCCAAACCTTAACCCTAAGATGGGTGAGGACCTCAGGCTGTTGATGGGGGGGTTTCTGAGGCTGGAGTCCTATTGCCTAGGTTCAAAGACAAGTTCTGCCAGTTCTTAGTTGTGTGACCTTAGGCAAGTACTTAACTTCCAAGAGTCTCAGTTTCCTTATCTATAAAATGGGAATAATAATAGCCCAAAGATGTCTCTTTAAAGACTAAGGTGCACTTAACCCAAGCCATGGTGTTTTCAGTCGCCTCTTATGCATGTGAGAGCTGGACAGTGAACAAGGAAGACTGAAGAAGAGTTGACGCTTTAGAGTTGTGCTATTGGCGGAGGATACTGAAAGAACCATGGACTGCCATGTTGTCGTTGTTGTTATGTGCCGTTGAGTCAGACCCGAGTCATAGCGACCCCTCCTTGGGTTTGCAAGGCAGTATCACTACGGAAGTAGATTGCCTCATCTTCCTTCCGAGGAGTGGCTGGTGGATTTGAACTGCCAGCCTTCTCTGTCCTGGAAGAAGTGCAGCTGGAATGCTCCTTAGAAGCGAGAATGGCCAGACTTCATCTCACCTCCTTTGGTCTTGTCGGAAGGGACCGTTCCCTGGAGAAGGATATCATGCTTGGTAAAGTGGAGGGTCAGCGAAAAAGGGGAAGGCCCTCAACGAGATGGACTGACACAGTGGCTGCAACGAGGGGCTCAGGTAGAGCAGGGATTGTGAGGCTGGCACAGGACTGAGGAGTGCTTCCTTCTGTACATGGGGTGCCTACGAGTCAGAGACGGCTCGACAGCACCTGACGACAGCAGCACACCATGGAGGGGGGTTGTGAGGATTAAATGGTGGAAAGCCTTAGCCTAGCGCCTGCCACAGAGGAATGAATGCGAGGTAATGGTTGGCTGTTATGATTACTTAAAAATCAGAAGACTGAATGCCTCTCAGCTGGGATCATTCTAAGCTGGTTTCACAGTGTGGAAATCCTCAGCCGTCTCTCGAAAACAGTGGGCTGGGGGGTTCAAGCCTGACTCGGAGAGAACACACTTCCTACCCCAAACAGGACAGAGAGAATGAACCTACCCACGTTAGGGAACAGCCTCCCTGTGACCACCCCATGCAAGCCCCAGGTGTGAGCAGAGGCAGTTGGGTCCAGGCTGCCCCGGGGCTCAGGCAAAGGCCTAGCTATCCCTAGGGGCAGCAAATACCCATGTCAGCACAACCCAGAGAGGACTCCCTAGTTCCCTGCCCAGAGGGTGAGCAGTTGGTCCCACAGTCTGGTGAGAGCCTCCCTGGGAACAGAGCGTTGGCCCACAGACCTCTGTGTGCCTAGCCACCCTGCAGCCTCAGGCAACTTCCCATCTGGGCACCATGCCAATGGTGTCACAGAGTTTGCACTCAGTCAGACCCCATTTCTAAGCTTGACACTGTCATCCCCAACCAGCTATGTAACCTGGGACAAGTCACCCTCTCTGGACCTGTTCCACTGCTATAAAATGATAGGACTCAGGTGATCTTTAAGTTCCTTTGCCGCTCTAGCATATGGGTTTAGCAAAATCTCTGGCACATAGTAAGTGCTCAATAAATGTTATTTTAATAAACTCCAAGACACAACTCTGCTAGGTTTTGACACCTACCTGCCTTCTGGTCCTCAGTGTTAACTGACATGTGTGGTCCAGCCCCTAACAGGACTTGATCAAGAAATGAGTACTCCTGACCTGGCCTTCAGTGCGGCCTGCCCAACCTACCCAAGGACACAAGCACCACCATTCAGGCTTCTGGATTAGAGGATCAGGAATGCCTACCTCCCCACTAGACTGTAAGCTCCGAGAAGGCAGAGTCACCTTGCTTCATAGAAAGCACAGAGCAGTGGTAGCCTCAGTCCCACCTCCAGTGTGTGAGGTGGGCGGGCAGCCCAGCATCTCTCACTGTGATCATGGACTTGGCCCCACCCCCATCACCATGGGGAAAGAAAGCAGCACAGAGCCTCAAGCTGGGCAATGCTTTTATTGGAAAAATAACAAAAGAAAAGGCCATCCCACTGCCTGTGCCCAGCTACCCCGCCCCAGGAGATGCACTGGTCAGACACAGGGGGCCCAGGAAGGCACAGGCCAGGGCCAGGGGTTGCAGCCACTTCAGGGAAATTCTTGGACCAGGACTCAAGCTCAGGACTCCTTGAGGCCTTGGGGGCTGGGCCAACCCTCCAGCTCTCTGGGTTGGAGCCTCGTTCCCGCACGCTGCTCACATGTCCAAAAGGAAGTCAGGCCCCTCTTTGGTTCCAGAAACCCACCTGCAGTGGCTGGTCTTTCAGGCCCATTTGTAGCACCTCCTGCTGGCTGAGGTAGGTGGTTCTTTCTGCCCATCTTCAGGGCACCAGGGCCAGTGCTGCTCCCTTCCCACCGGGCCCATCCCCAGCCTCGGGGCAGAGCATCCTTGGCTCGATGGCCCCTCTTCCCTGGAAGTGGGGGGACTTTGCCTTCTCCTGCAGGTTGCTGGCTCCCTCACACAGCCTTAAAGAGCCCCAGAGCCTGGGGGGCCTAAATATGCAGCATCTGTGTCCCCACTGCCCTAAGTGGGGGGTGGGGGCAGCTAGAAGATGGGCACAGAAGGGCCTGGAAGCTTGGCTCTGGCCTTCAAGAACCCCAACTTCTTTTCTGAAGAATATACACAGTACAGTCCAAAAGTGATGTGTGGGGGAACCCCGAGGAAGAAGAGCCAAGCTGGCAGCCCCAGGTAGAGAAGTGAAGGGCCTCAGGACACATACAGGCCATGCTGGACCCACAGGGAAGAAGCCACAAACCCACTGCGTAGTTAAGACAATGCAGAGAGGCAGTACTAGCCTAGCAGACAAGAGGACACACCTCACACGCATGTAGTCACACTCACGTTCACTGACACACCTCACGCACATACACAAATACATAGGTTCACACTCATGAACTCACACAAACATGGACTCATTCATGCATGTGCTCATACACACATACTCACACATGTGCGCACACACCCACACTCATTCTCACACATACGCAGGTTGTAATCTCAGGAAGATGGCTCCAGCTCAGGAGGTTCCAGCCCCGCAAGGCCACATCCCTCCATGAAGAGTTTCTCCAGACCCCCCTATAATCTCCCAGAGCCTCTGTTTCCCAGAACTTGGATGCTTCTTGGCAAGGCCAGATGGCCCCCAGGCTCTGGACGGATGACAGGGAGTCCTCAGGACAGCCATGGCATCCGTAAACTGACGGCTCCCGTCTCCCCAGGCCTGGAATTGGTGGAGGCCGGGTCATAGACAGGCAGAGGCCCGGGGTGGCATCAGAAGAGAAAGAGCAGCTGCTGGCAGACACGCGTGGGGGAGCAGGGCCCTGGGGGAGGCAGTCCCCTCAGCCAAAGCCATCTGGCCAGAGTCCTGGTGGAGTGGGGTTTGGGATAAGGGGTCATGCAGGACAAGAATCCTCTAGGCCACAGGCCTGGGCCCTGCTTCGGGGTGACAGAAGAGGAGCTGCCATGTAAAAAAAAAAAAAAAAAAACAAGCTTCCGGGATCATGCCCTCCCCACCCCAGCCTGCCCTAGGAAGGTCTGGCTCCCTGTGACCCAGACAGGCCTTTTCCGGAACAAGCCCGTTAGCAAAAGGATCTATACTCCGGACAGGGAGGGAGAGGCAGGGGCGCTGGTCAGCCACCCGCCCTCCCACCCCCGGGCAGTGGGGGGCCCAGAGAATGACTCAGAAGCGGGTGCTCTGGTAGCGCAGCCGCCGCAGGTCTGAGAGGCCCTCGCTCCGGCTGTACACCTCCCTGCAGGGACTCTCGGCCAGTCACCGGGCCCCCGCCCCGCCCCCCCCGCCGCTGCTGCTGCCGCCGCTGCCGCTGCTGCTTCCGCTGCTGGCGCTGCCGCTGCTGCACCGGTCCTCGTAGATGGAGATCTCGATCTGGGCAGCTGTTAAGGGAGCTGCAGAGGCTGCCACGCGCGGTCCCCGGGAACCTGTTGGTGCAGGCGGGCAGGGCAGGCTGAGCCTGCGCGGCTTTCTCGACGACGAAGCTGGGGGGGGGAGGGCTGGACTGCACAGCCCACCGAGCTCCTCCCTCCCTCAGCAGCCAGTGGTGGAGACTTTGCTCCCCTGAGTTCAAATCCTGACTCACCCACTCACAAGCTGTGTAACCTTAGACGCTTAACTTGTTGTTCATCAGTTATCACAACTGTTCAAATGAAGATAGCAGAACCTTGGGGCCATTGTGAGGCTTCAAAGAATGTATGTGAAGCATCAAACCCAAGGCCCAGCACATAGTCAAGGCTCAGTAAGGAAGTGCTCCCACTGAGCTTTGTAAATGTGATTCTGGGCGTCTGCGTTTCACTTTTTTCCTTTTGAGTTTTCCAGTCACATTTATTTTTTTGAAAATAATTCTCTCGTTGCTGCTGGGTAACAAGGAGGGATGTGTGTGCACCTTGACTGCACTGTTCTGGGTGGAAGGAGTGGAACATGACCCTCCACCCTCACTCACACCCATCCAGCCTGGCACCAGGATGGAGACTTTGGGGGTTGCCTCATCCTAGACCTCATTTTCCAAATCTGCAAAAGGAGGATCATGGGACTTCCTTCATGGTATTTAATGAGGATCATGTGAGATGGTGAACATGAAACACATGGCAGATTAGCATATTCCTAAAGGGGCAATATAACTTCATGGTTAGGACTAAGCCTGGACCTAAGTCCAGGCTCTGACCTTCACTAGTCAGGTGACCCTGAGTCAAAGATTTAACCTCAGTGTCCTCATCTATAAAGGGGAAAAGGAGTCACCCATCTCATTGAGTTGTTCTGAGAGTCATGTGAATTCATATTTCCAAAGTACTTAGCATCTTCTCTGGCCTCTATTGAACATTGATTAAATGCAGTTTCATAAATGCAAACCCCGAAGTTCACAAATAGCACAGTTAACTTATGCTGGGGAAGTGGTGACCAGTGATCCTGGGGAACCCTGAGTGGAGGCCCCTGGGGTGATACCCAATTCCTGGTGGGCTCACACACAGCCAGACAGGTTGCCCCAGAGACCCCACTGAACAAGCCCTGGCTGGGCTTGGCTGCTCTGGGCCCTGACACAGAACATCCAGGAAGGATACAACCCTCATCCCACGCTCCACGGGGTCTGTGAGCAGCAGACCTCGAGGAGCAAAGACTTTCTCGTTCTGCTCCTGGATGTAACGGGAGATCTTCTTGAGAACCTGGAAGAAGAAGGGTCCGTCAGGGATGAACATGCAGGCTGGAAGTCCAGGGAGAGAGGACATGGGGCAGGGCAGGGGGGAAGCTACCTTCTCATAGTGGGTCTCCATGCAGAGGAAGATGAAGTAGGCCGTGGCACAGGCCAGGCAGCCCTCAAGGTAGGAGCTGCCCCCAATCTTCTCAGCCTCTGCGTAGAAGCTGTTTAGGGTCTTTACAGTCTCCTCAAAGAGCTGCCGCTCGATCTGGAGGAAGAGAGGGAACAGGGGACCAGGCTGAGTTCAGCCTTCCTGGAGCATGGACACTCATGGAGGTAGCAGTATTGGGGCTGCTTGAGCACTGGTAGAGATGCCGTGAGGGGTAATAATACATGGGCTCACAGGCCAGACCAGAGAGGCTGCAGGTGCAGGTGGAGCAGAAGCAGCACTGGATTGAGAGTCAGAAGACCTGGGTTCCAGTCCAGACTTGGCCATCAACGAGCTGTGTGACCTTGGGCTAATGGCTTAACCACTCTGGGCCTCAGTTTCCTCATCTATAAGATGGGAATAAGAATAACTGCTTGGCTTCTCTCAAAGACAAGAAGCTCACATGGCATCCTAGATGTGAATGTTTTCTGCAGAAGATCGATAAGAATCCTGGGGCAGCTTTATTATCCTCTACCTCTGCTTCTTGATGGCAACAAAAGATCTCTGTACTGAGTTAGTAGGTGCTCCAGCTGCACGAAGCAAGAGGAATGAGATCTCAAGAGTGTCTCGAGGAGGGGGCATTTCCTCCTAGTTAAGAGGTCCCCCATAGTGTCTGTGGACAACTGAGAAGCCATCCTGCCTTCATCCATAATAACAATATTGTGCACATTCTATGTGCCAGGTAAGGAGCTCTGGTGACGTAGCGGGGTAAGGCATGTGGCTTTTAACCAGAAGGTTGGTGATTCAAACCCACCAGCTGCTCCATGGGAAGAAGATGAGGCAATCTACTTCCATAAAGATTCATAGCTCACAAACCCAATGGGGGTCACTATGAGTCAGAATTGACTTGATGGAATTGTGTGCAGGGACTTTTTATGCATTGCATCTACTCCTCACTTGCTGACAGTCTCATTATCTGATGTTCCACATTTATGACAACAGTGAAAAATCCATTATCCAATAATTTGTGCATTAACAATGTACATCTGGCAGTAGCAGATGCTGAGGTACAAGGTGAGAGTAACACTGGCTGTGATGGTTGAGGTTATGTGTCAACTTGGCTGGGCCACGATTCTCAATGGTTTGGCAGTTTTGTAACGATGTAGTCATCCTCCGTTTTTGTGTAATACCAGTTTTCACATAAGGACCTGGTCTTTGGAGCTTAACTATGGTAAGTAAGGAGTGGGTATATTTCATTTAACCCTCACAGTAATCCTATCAGAAAAGTACTACTATTGTTGCCATTTATCAAGTGAGGAAACTGACCCTATGGTCTAAGCCACCCTCCCCTCTGGCCTCTCCACTGGTCTCTCTGCTCCCAGCCTGCCCCATGCCTGAGTGCTCCTGGAAAATATAAGTCCGATCCTGTCACACAACTGACCAACAGCTTGCAAAGTCTTCCCATTTCTCTCCAAGTGAAAGGCAAGGAGTCCTTCCAGGGGCTTACTCAGCCCTGCATGGCGTTGCCCTGCTGCCTCTCTGAGCCCATCCGCTGCTCTCTTCCTCACTCAGCCCCACTCCAGCCACAGTGTCCTCTCCACTGCTCCTCATATGTGCCAAGTGTGCCTAGGCCTTGGGTCCTTTGTGCCTGTGTCCTCAGCTGGAATACTCCTCCTCTAGACATCCCATTGTTTCCAGATCTTCTCTCAGATAGCACCTCATCCAAGAGGCTTTCCCCAACCACCTACTTCCCCAAGCTCTCCCTCTCCCCCTGGCCTCCCTTTATACTCCTTAGTATTTGTCACCACCTACTTCTACAGAATAGAGATACCACCTTGGAAACCCAAGGAGAGATTGCTATGAGTCGGATTCAACTTGATGGCAATGAGTTAGGGTTTGTTGTTGTTGTTTGATCTACTAATTATGGGCTTGCTTGTTTCCTTCTTTTCTATACTCAGTAATAGAAAATAAACTCCATGAGAGTTTGTCCATCCTATATCCTCAGGGCCCAATACATAGTAGGTGATCAATAAATGCTTGCTGGCTACTGAGTGGACTTGTCCAAGGTTACACAGCCCTGACTCCAGAGTCTATAATCTTCACCATGTAGCCCTACACCAGCCAGCCTGGAAGGGTGTGTTCTAAACTCAGCAGGTATAAAAGAGTCTGTGGCCCTACCCGCATTCTTCAGAGCACTGCCTCCCCAGCCACACTCCCACAGGACTACAACTGTCCAGCATACAGTTTAGAAGCCTCCCATGCCTGTCTAGGGCAAAATCTCTCCTTTGGAGCAGTCAGAAGCTTTGGGGTTCCCAGCCTCTGCCTGTACAAAGACCTGGAAGGGACACAAAGAAAATTCTACCCATCTGGTCCACAGTTCAAGCCCTGCTATGCTATCCCAGGGGTCGCCCCACCCCAAAGGACATGCTAAGATGAGAAGGAGACCCACACTGCTTCCCAAAACCTGGTTGGGATCACATCATCCAAGGCCAGCCCTGCTCCACCTTCCCAACCCCATCCAGGTCTGCCTGCCTGGGCTGCTGAAAGGAAGGATGGGGGTCTTCTCTGTACCCTCCTCTCAACCCCAGACCAGTTCTAAGACAGCCCAGAATGAGGACTACATATACCCCAGAAGAGGAGCGAAACACAACAGAACGAGTTGACCCCCCTGCAAGAGGCCCCTGGACCAGGAGGCCTCCAAGTAGCTGAGGGTGTGGCTATGGGCAGAGCCCTTGACACAAGCCTTTGTCGACTGCCTCTAAGCCACCACCAGACTCTGGAATGGGGCACTAGGCTCTCCCTCTGCCCAAGCCAGGGAGAAAGAGGGAAGAGCGGCTGCTGCTAGCATCTTCCTCTAGGTCTCTAAGCTTTCCCTGCCAAGACTCTGACCACAGAGCCATGCATTTCTAACCCTAGTCACTAAAGATCCAATTGCATGACTAAGAAGATATGAGCTCTATGCAAAAGCCACGAGTCAGGCACTGAGGCCCTTCCGGCACTGCTGCTAACCTGCTTCAGATCACAAGTAGGTCACTTCCCCTTCCTGGTCCTCAGTTTCCTCTGTTAAATGAGAGGGATAGATTCGTGCAGTGCTTCTCAGCTTAATGCATAGATGAAAAACCTAAAGATCTTGCTAAACTGCAGACTGAGAGTCTGCATTTCTAACACCCTGCCAGGTGATGCTGATATGCCGGCCCACAGACCACAGTTTTAGGAACAGGAGCTTAGTGGTTCTCAATTCTGGCCACATGCTAAGCCACCTGAGCAGATTTTAACATCTGCAGATGCCCAAGTCTCACCTCCAAGACATTCTGATTCAAATGGGGTGGGGAGTGTCAGAGCAAAGACCATGTCTCACCTACCTTACCTGAATTGACTCCATGCAAAGTACTTTTTTCAGAAGCTCTCTGAGTGATTCTAATGTGCAGCCAAGCCTGAGAAGAAGTCCGGTACAGAAGACTCATGATTCTCAAAGGGTGATCTAGGAATCACCTGACTCTAAATCTCCTGCAGAGTCCACATTAAAACCCGAAGGTCTTCAATGCTGGCTGCACAGTGGACTCACTTGGGGAGATTTAAAACAACACTGATGCTGGGCCCCAGTCCCAGAGATTGTGACTTAATTGGTCTGGGGTGCAGCCTGGACATCAGAATTTTTTAAAGCTTCCCAGGTGATACTAATGCAGAGCTGAGGGTGAGAACTGCTGCTTAAACAATGGACATTTCTAGATCCCAGTCCACTAAATGAGTCAGCATGGAATAAGGTTCAAGAATTGACATTTTAAATCAGGTGATTCTCATGCAACTGAAATTTGAGAGCTGCTGGGCTAGAAGAGTGGTTAAGGCACTCAGCTGCTAAAGATAAGGTTGGTGGTTTGAACCTACTAACAGCTCCTTGGGAGAAAGATGAGGCAATCTGCTTCCAAAAAGGTTTACAGCCTTGGAAACCCTATGAGGTTGCTATGAGTCAGAGTCAATTTGATGGCAGAGAGTTTAATTTTTTGGCTTGGACTAAAAGGAGACCTGGTGGCACAGTGGTTAAGCATTTGGCTGCTAACCAAAAGGTCAGCAGTTTAAACCCACCACCTGCTCTAGGAGGAAGATGTGGCAGTCTGCTTCTGTAAAGATTCAGAGCCTTGGACACCCAATGGAGGGTGTTCTACTCTGTGCTAAAGGGTCACTATGAGTCAGAATCAACTCAATGACAATGAGTTAGGTTTTGGATTTTAGGCTAGAAGAAAGAAGTCATAGTGGTTAAGTGATTGACTGCTAACCATAAGGTTGGTGGTTCCAACCTACTAGCTGCTCTTCAGAAGAAAGATGTGGCTGTCTGCTTCCATAAAGATTTGCAGCCCTTGGTCTGACAGAGCCTGGTGGAACCACTGAGACTACGGCCCCCAGCTGCCCATCAGGTCTGAAATTGAACCCAGCCAAACAAAAGGCAGGCATATGAGTTGAACATTTACCTGAGGTACATACACTCCCTGAAGAGATCAATCATGGGAAAAAGAAGGGCTGTTTATGCACAGGGAGACAGCTCAGGGGGCAGGAGTGCATGGAGGGATGGACACAGGGAAGAGGTAACTATCGGGAGGAAGTGGGAGGGGAGCTGTTGCATTGGGGTAAATTGTAGTCAATGTCATGAGACAAAGTGTATGTGACTGCTGTATGGGAAGTGAATTTGCTTTGTAAATTTCCACCCAAATCACAATTAAAATAAATAAATAATAAAAGATTTGCAGCCTTGGAAACTTTATAGGGCAGTTCTACTCTGTCCTATAGGGTCACACTGAATCAGAATTAAAGGCAATGGGTTTGGGGTTGGGCTAGAAAATCTCTGAAGTTTCTTCAAATCTAACTTTGTATGAAGAGATACCAAGACAGTGTTAAGGATATTTATTATTATTCTATGTGATGTGGCTGAACATGTCATGTGTCTTATGATATTACTTTTATCCTAGGGGAAAAAAAAAATACCTTCAAGTAAGCCCCTCAGTTCTATCCCGGTCTGTGTTCCAAGTGTAGAACGAGACTTCTTACCCGGCTGTCTAGCTCCGGGGGGAATTTGGTCTGGAACTGACAGATGGTGCCTTCACTGTAGTCTCTCTGGATAAAGACCTTCGTAGCCAGGGAGGCACTTCGCCGAAGCTCCTGCAGATTGTGCACCTGGGGAGACATAAAGGCGATGAGTTCTGAGGGTGACGATTCTTCTCCATTTGCCTGGGACTGAGCTCCCAGACATAAGACTTTCAGTGCTAACACTGGAAGAGTGCTAGGAAAACTGGGACAGGAGTTGGTCATTCTGCACGTGCTCCAGGAAGGCAGGGAGCAGCAGATCTGTGGAGCTCACCCAAGAAGATACCTTGAGCTATCCCAAAGAGTTTTCAAAAAAGCCTTTAGAAGCAGGGCCAAAGCTGAGCCAAAATGAGAGGTTCTGGAACCATTAATAGAGCTAGAAACCAAGAACAGCACCCCTTTGTGGCCAGTCTAGGCTCCTCTCTCTATGTCCTTTCATTCATTCAGCAAGTATTGCATGTTGAAACTTGTCAGACCCTTTGAGGAATAAGACTGAAGCCTCAGACCCTGCTGAGTGGAACTTGCAATAGGACGGGGAGTGTGTGTGTGGGGCAGTGGAGCAGATGGAACAGAGGAGTACATGATATGACCATGAACTTGGAAGGAGACTCTGATTCAGGCCAACTTATGGCTCAGGCCAGAGAGAACCACGGATGGTTTCCATGTCACCACAGGAAAGCAAGGGCCCATGAGCATCCGAAATCCCTCAAAGAAGAGTGTGGATTAAGTGGATAGAAGCCAGAAACTGAAGAACTAGCCTTCCTTGGTAGGAAGGAGGGGGCTATTTCTGTCCCTTGTGCTCACCTGTGGACTTGACATTGACACAGACTCCAGCGTTTGAGGGGAGTGGGTGCAATTTCACAGGAGAACCGGCCTCTTCCCTGCATTTCTCCAGCCTCTGGAGAGGCTGCCCACATTTGAGACAAGCATCCCACTGGGTGAAAGATGCCAAACACTGGAACTACAGTAGACACTGAGCCTCAAAGGCAGAGTGAACAAACAGCCAGTTCATCCTGTGTAATTAAGATGAATCTGTTCCATCAGTCAGCTGTCATTTATTGAGTCCCTACTCTTGCCAGGCTCTGAGGACACTGAGTAAAAGACAGTCTGTGAGCTCCAGGGAGGAAGACAAGTAAATATATAATTAATTAGACTGTGATAAATGCTACAAAGAAGTAGCATCTTGCCTAGAAACACTTACTCGGAAAATGCTTCCTGAAGCCTCTGTTTAGTCATAAAGGCAGCCCAGGAGTAGCGGAGGGGGTGCGGGGTGAGGAAGGGGAAGAAAAGGCAACCCAAACAAAGGGAGAAGCTCGTGCCAAGTCGTGATAGCAGAGAATGTGCCCCAGTGGCTTGAGGCAGATTTCAGCAAGACTGGAGTTGGTTTGCAGATTAGCTGAGAGTAGTGAGGATGAGAATAGAGAGGTGAGGGGTAGACCACAAAGAGCTGGGAGGGGTTTCTGCTGGGGGTAGGATTTAAGATGGAAGATACTTGGACTTGCTTAAAAGCTGGCGGGGGGAGGGAAGAACAGATAGAGGAAAAGCTGTCGATATGAAAGAGCAGATAACTGGTGGATCAAGGTGGTGAAAGAAACGAAGCAGGAAAACATGAGATGAGACTTTCGTAACCCAGGTGAACCTTGTTTTATGTAAGAGATGTGATGCCAAGGTATTGATTCAATGTGATCCCAGAGTGATTGGATTAAATGATCTATAAACACTCTTCTAGTCTTAATGTTCCTTGATCCCTCTAATCAGGATTTTAATTGAAGTCCTCTTGGCATCTGCTAGGATCCTATGATAACTAAAAAATAAAGACTCCTTTGGTAATATAAATAAATCATTTTTTATGTGTCTGCTGTCTGGCTAAGGTTTCATAATTTTGTGTTTAAAACGGGGGGGGCAGGGTGGGTGGCAGGAGATGGGTTGTGGCCTTCCTCCCCTTTCTAAGACCAGTTTATAAGAACCAGTTGATCTCCAGGATGAAACCCTCTGATCCTAGAAAGCTCATTCTGGCAGCTTTGTTGGCAAGACGAGGTTGGGGGTTCAGTTGGAGGGACCATTATCTTTGTTGTTGCTGTTGTTAGTTGCCATCCAGTTGACTCTGACTCATGAGTGGGTCTAAATCAAGAAAAGTGATGAGACAGAAAGAGAAGGAACAGTGCTTCCGCCGTTCTGACACGGACTCCGCTTCCTCTCCTCCAACAGCCTCCTGTGTCTGCCTGAACACATATGCACATATGCACACACACACATGCATGTGTGCTTCCATGAAGGTATGTGTCTCTAGACTCCCTAGCTTTCATAGTCATTTCTTCTTCCCACAGGCACACAGCCAGATTAATTCTCAGCATCCCTTGAAGTTAGTGTGGCCATGGGACTGAGTGCAATGGGAATGGGAGTGATCAACGTCACATAAAGGCTCAACCCATTAAAACTAGCCGTTTCTCCATGTCTCCCCCCTCAATGGAAACAGGAAGCCATGTGCTGAAGATGGTGAAACCATAAGATGCAAAGAAAATGGGTTCCTGAATCACTAGCTGCAGGAGAACCACCTCTAATCCGGAACATCTGTCTGGGGCTTTACTGAGTGAAAATCAATTTCTATTGTGTAATCCACTTAGATTTGAGCTCTGGTGGTACAATAATTAAATGTTTGGATGCTAACCAAAAGGTCAGTGGTTCAAATCCACCAGCCACTCTGCAGGAGAAAGATGAAGCAGTCTGCTTCTGTAAAGATTTACAGCCTTGGGCAGTTCTACTCTGTCCTACAGAGTTGCTATGGGTTAGAATCAACTCAATGGCAATGGGTTATCCTAAATAATACAGTCCCATTTCCTATGGGCTTCATTTGATCCATGGGTTCTCAAGTAGCCAGAATGAGAGGGGTTAACATCCTTTCTGATCCCAATCATGTTCTGAGCTGTAGACCACTGTCCTGATTCTGAGGGAATGGGGACCTGCTTCTATCCCTGGAGAGTGTTAGCAGGATATTGAGGAGTTGCTGGAGGATGGTATCAGGCACATTTTATACGTCAGAGCCTTTGTTTCCCAGACCCATCAATAATCGGTGAGGCGCAGGATTTAAGACCAGCTGGCTCTCATGATCCTCTCAATTGATGACATAGTTGTGAAGGGCCAATAAACCATGCTGCAAGACCTGGGAGTAGGAGACCTGGGTGCTAGTCCAGGCTACATGATTGTGGGAAATTCTTCCCTTCTCTGGCCTCCATTTCCTCAACTGGAAAATGAGAAGTTGGAATGAGGTAATCTCTAATCACTTTCCTAGCTCTGACATTCTAGAAGTCTTTATCACAGATTATGGATGCAAATATTTACAGGGGCCAAGCAGTTAAGTGGGCCAGGTGGAGACTGTGAGTAATTAAGAGAACTCACGCCCTGTCTTGCAAAGGCAGCTGATCATTGCCACGTGAGAATGTGAACCCAGGTGGCAAACACTTCTGGTTTTTCAAGTGAAGCTATAAATTCAGATTTTCTTAGTGTGAAGTGTCTTGATTTTCAGGTATTCCAAATAAAAGTTTAAAATGTATAATTACTAAGAAGACCAAATAAAGCACATTTGTAGACAAGACTCAGCTCTAAAGATGCCAGTTTAGGATCTCTGAGTAAGGACTCTCATGGCGTGAGCCCTTGGGCCAGAGCTTGAGCAGAGCTCCAGGCCACCTGCCAACTGTTCAGCTCTCAGCAAGGTGGTGCAGTTTTCGGCAGAGATCCATGACACTCTGGAGTCCCATGAGAAGATCTCAGCACACGTGTATAACTCTCCTGGAGGCCTCAGTGCCCCCGCAAGCCTCTCCCCAGGCATTTCTTAACTGACCCAGACACTTCTCACCTTCCTCAACTCTGCCCCTCTCTTCATCACCATCCATTGGCCTCTTAGCTGCTGAGTAAGGACAGAACCAAGAGGCATTTTACGAGGAGGAAAGAATCAGTGATGCGATTTGCTGGCACCAATTTTCAAACTGCAGTGTGATATAGAGGGGGAGGCTGCCTAGATGATGAGTATACCCCACTGAGTCAACCTGGAGGCGGGGTGGGGGAAGCAAACACTAGAGTGCAAATGAACATTTCCAGGTCACTATGCCCAAGATAAACAGGAAGTCCCATCTGGGCCCACATCTCCATCCTCATTAAAATCATCTGATTCCAAACAGAGGAAAGTTCTACTCTGTCCCGTAGGGTCATATGAGTCAGAATATATTTAACAGCAGCGAATTTGGTTTGATTTTAGTTAATTCCATAGGATGCATTTGAGGCTCAATTCAAAAATCAAATTTACTTAAAGAGCCCATCATGCCCCCCTGGCTGGGGTATGGAGGGACATGAGTCATAGGTAACCAGGGCATAGCTTCTCAGGCTAAGCCAGGAGGCAAGCCCAACCCATTGTTTGCTAGCTGTTCATCCCATGCCTAGGGTCAAGCCTCCAAGTGTCCTGCTGGGATAATGCTCCTTGGGTGCATTTAGAAATCATCACTCAGAGAGCCCCTCCCAGCCAGGCACTTCCCAGTCATCCTTGGCCATCTAGACTGTTTCCTGGGGAGGCCCCTGCTCTTAGTGACACACATTCACAGAGGTCTGCTGCTCAGGAAATGGGTTCACTGCAGCCTTCCAAATGAGGTCAGTGTGTCACTCAGGAGGCCTCGTCCCCCCTCTGAGTTCCTCACATACACTGTCCCCCAACGCTAACTGCTAAACAGAAGTCAGGGAGCAGAACAGACCTGGTGTCCATGCATTGCATCCAGGGACTTTTCATTCATTCTCTCTCCTTCCTGCCCCTCCTCAATACACCTTGTACTGGAGCTGAGGACTTTCCATTCAAAATTCTAGAGGAAAAGTCACAGGGGTTTGGAATGAGGCTTTGCTTCCCCCAACAGGTTTTTCCTGGTAATTTTAACCCAGTCCTAATAGTAAAAAAAAAAAAAAAAGAGAGAATGACTCACTTCATAGCCCAGATAATTCACACATCCTGTGCGTGCCTTGGCAGGACTAAGTCTTCCTCCCTTGGTACTGCCGTCAGTGTCCTTTAAATTACAAAATGGGCAATGCTTGTCCTCAGCACCCATTCCTTCTGGGTGTGCTTCTGAACCTCTGCCTTCAAGCTGACCCCACCAGGCCAGGCAGGGAGCTTAAGTCTGCACACTCCAGTCCTTACTGATCTCTTTTATATCTCTTGCCCCATAAAAGCCCTGTGTTAAGACCTCTAGCACCCTCCTATTAGGCAACACAATTAGCTAATTGGATACATTAACCTTGGGTGCAATAAGGAAAGAAAAGAAAAAGCACTGAGCAAGGAAGCAAAAGACTCAAGTTCTAGTCCTAGCCCGGTCACTCTTTAGCTATATTTTCTTGAATAAGTCCCTGGGCTCTGGTTGCATCATTTGTAAAATGGGATAATGATGCCTTCCTTGGCTCCTTCACAGGAATCAAGTAAGCTTCTGAGTCTCGGTTGTCTCACCTTTTAATTGGGGATAATAATACCATCCTTGCCCACTTCACAGAGTTTTAGTAAGCCTCAAAGGAGATCATATGTGTGATAGTGCTTTGTACACAGAAAGTGCTGTATCCACAGAGGCATTATGAGCAGAGCCTCTCCCAGGGGAGAGCCAACCATGCCTAACAGCAGCCTCCTAGAAACAGTGCCTCAATCCAGAGATGTGAGTCTGATGGTTGGAATCTGCGGACCCTGGCAGCCCTGAGAGGGAGATATGCTGGGACAGACAGGCCTCTGGCAATCCGTCCAGTCACATCACAGAGGGAGCTGCCTTCTCTGCCCACACTGCTGGCCCAGCCATGCCTGTGCAGGTGAAGTTTCTCCTTCCTGCCTGACACCAGCAGCCTCTGCTGCAGTCTGACAGCCTTATCTGGAAGGTGACCAGCTCCTTGAGCACTTCTTTTTTGTCCTCCCTGCTTGTCTTGGTGTCTTTGGCACTTTCTGGGCACCCTGCCTTCCCCTCCACCCTAACATCCAAGCTCCGTGGATATGCTCAGAGTCTGCACCCTCACAGGATCTCAGGGCTGAACTCTCCTCCTAGCTACCTTGCCTTTTCGGGAAACCCCGTGATGCCAAGCAATGGCACCTTGTTCTGTGGTGACCACGACAGCAGAATGATAATAATAAAATACTTGGTATTGATGTCACACTGCTCACCAGGATGCCCAGAGGCACTGCATAGAATGGTTCAAAAGCCTCTGCTCTCCTCCTGTCTTACATGTCAACTGGGCTTGAGATGGGAGAAGGCCGCAAAGGAAATCCACATCAGAACCGGGGAGACCCTGGTGCCCTGGGTTTCACTCCAGAAATTCAAAGAAACTTTCAGCTCTACTGCTGACACGCTGTGTGGGCATGAAAGAGGTCCTCCCCTTCGCCATAGCTTAGTTTCACCGCTTACAAAAGTGGGGACGTAAACAATTCCCATCTTCCTCACAAAACGAGGTAGAGGTATTACTAGACCACCTCTAGGGTTTGAGGGGCTAATTCTGCCATCAGCTAACAGGTTCCTTGGTTCAATAATCAAGTCCCCTGAAGGTGACACACCCATAGGCACAATCTAAAGAAGGCACCTCCCATCAAACACAAGGGAAATGTGGACACTCTGGGACAGGAGTTTCAAATGGGGTGAAAAGAAATGGAGATGAGCAAAAGCAGGGGTCAGTGCAGGTAACGTGTTAAAAGCAGCCATTTGAGTTCTTGGGTTCTTGGCCTAAGGCTGTCTTTGTCCCCTCCCTCCACGAAAGGAAATACATATGTGGAGGTAGGTCTCTCATCTCTTAGCCAAGCTTTGGGGCTCAGAAGCTGGATGGCTGCACTGCATAGCAACAGTGGCTGGCCCACCTTCCCTCTCCTACTCACGCATCCACAACCCTCTGGGGAAGCGGTTCAGGACTTGCAGTCCAGGGGAAGGGGAAACCCCAGCCTGGGGCCCTGGAGAAACCCTGGCTCTAGTGCCAACAAGTGGCGCGGCAGCTGCAGAGCTCAGGTGGGACACAGCGAAGAATGACACGCTACAGGATCAGGGAGGAGGCCTCAAGAGGGGCCCCTGCCACTCCACCCCCCCACCCTCTCGCTCCGGATCCCACCCAGCGAACCACTCACTGCATCCCACCTGCCCCACCCCCGCCACCGTCTCCTGCCCAGTCCGCCTCTAGCGCGGATCTGTTCCCCTGGCAGTCAGCACTGCCTGTTGGCCCAGTGCTCGCTCCCTACCTCGGTGGCCATGTTCCAGCTTGCACCCTGCAGCCCAGAGGTCGAGGGGGCTGTCCGCGGTGCTGACTCGGGGAAGCGTGTGGGCTGCCAGCGAGGTGCGGGCCGGGGCGCTGTCCACGATGCTGTTGCGGACACCGCAGGCCCAGGCGCAGGTAGACTGGTGGGCGGTAGCGCAGCAAGGCACTAGTGAGGGGCGCTGTGCTGTCCGCGGTGCTGAGACAGGAGCCGCGCCGGGGAGGCGAGGCCGCGCCCGAGGCTCTTCACGGCCTGATCGCCCACTGCTGCTGCTCCTGCAGGCAACGGCCTGGTCTATCTTGACGGGCGGCGGGGGCTGGGGGTGAGAATCGGGGGAGGGGCCAGGCGTTTCCGCGGGCGGAGAGGGGGAAGCCGCGGCCCCCAGACTCCGGCGCCCGCGGAGAGGAGCTCCGCCCGCGGCCGCGGCCGGAGGCTGAGTTCCCGCCCCGCTCCGAGGCCCCGCCTCTCCCCCCTGCCCTTCCCCCTAACCAGAGCGCCAGGAGCCCTGCGCTTTCTACCGCAGCCTCCAGGGACTTCGCATCCGGAGGGGAGAGGGGCTGGGTGGTTCTGGGACAAGACACTCAAAGCTGACAGGTCCCCTACCCGATCACAGGCCCCCAAGTGCAGATTCTACTCCCTTACGTTGTTCCCCATCTTCCCCTGGGCTTCCTGTTCTGTTTTTTAATCTTCCTCCCCCCATTTCCTCTCTGTCTGCACCCCACACACTCTCAAAAGCTTACATGGACATTCCCTCTTCTCCTCTCACCTTTTTCTCTGCCTTGAATCTCATGAGCTAGAGAAATATGCTGCAGAAGTCAGAAAATCATTTTCTTTCTCCAAATATGCACCTGCATTTCAGCCCCAGCAATACTCTGAGGTCCCTTCTTTTCAGGGAGCTCCAGAACTTTCGCTCCAGCCTTTTGCTCCTGGCTGTGCCATCTGGCCTTGCCCCCACCCTTTATTCTTCCCTCTCTCCTCTGAAATTCAAAACTTTACACACACACACACACACACACACACCAGCACCGGCACCACCACTCAAAACCACAAGCAAGTGGTGCCAAACCAGAATGCTCACTTCCCGACGATGGAGTCTGGCCTTGGCTGTCAGTGGCCTGAGGACATTACTGCCTTCATATTTTTGACATAACACAGGAGCTCTGGCAGCGTAGTGCCTAGGGCACTTGACTGCTAACCAAAAAGCTGGTGGTTCAAACCCACCAGCCACTCCTCAGAGGGAAGGTTGGGCAATCTACTTCCGTAGTGATACTGTCTCAGAAACCCAAGGAGGGGTCACTATGAGTCAGGTTCAACTTGATGGCACATAACAACAATAATAACACCTTCCATCCAGATGATCTGTTTATGAAGAAAACCCTAGTACAGGTTCCTTTTGCCAGTGTTGAATTACCCTATGTGCAAGGTAAGCATGGGCTTATGTGTGCCCACTTATGAATCTGTAGTGAACAATTTCACATTTTTCCATCACATCAGATTCTGCTTCTATGTATGGCTGGCATCTGTCTCTCCGCAATCCCACAGAATCTTCCTACAGATGCAAAGCCTCTTTTCAAATTTATAATCCCTGACAGGGATGAGGTACCCAGTAAGCAAAGTAAGCATGGGCTTATTAGTGCTTATTTACATCTCTGCAACCTGTGTGAAATTGCTCACTACAGATTAGTAAGTAAGCACAACTAAGCCTGTGCTTATCTTGCTTATTGGGTAACTCACTCCTGCTTTTTGCACATATATGATAGCCCTTGGTCTTTTCGTGGGGAAGCCGAGTATGTTTCTCTGCAGCTCACTGATGCCCAAGGGTCACCAGCAGCAACCCACGCAAAAGAAGACGTGGATAGCCAGGAAACTGGGTTCTCACTCAGACCTCTCCAGCTGCATGACTCAGGGAAACCTCGGGGCTTCACTATCCTCTTCTGTAAAAGATGAGCTCTGGACTTCCCCAGATTATTTCTACAGTCCTTCCTTTTTTTCCCTCAACCTTTTATTTTTATAAATTTCAAACATACAGAAAGTTGAAAGAGTAGTACAATGAACACCCTTATGCTATCTACCTAGCTTCAACAATTTTAACATTTCACCAAACTTGCTTTATCAACAGAAGAAAAAATTCTATGAAATTTTCATCTTCTAATATTCTAGGATTATTTTTTGCTCCTCAAAACAGTTTAATAGCAATGACCCTTCAGAACTTCCTCCATAACTTTTAATAGTTAATATTTATTGAACACTTACTATGTGCCAGACCTATGCTACACACTTTATATGTATTATCTTAAGTATCCTTACAATGACTCTTTGAGGTAAATGCTATTACTCTTCTTTTATTGTTCCCATTTTATAAATCAGGAAACATTAAGTTGCCCTAGGTCAAATGGCTTGTGAGAAGTGGAAGCAGGATTCAAACCCAGGCACTCAGGTTCCAGACCCTATGTGTTGATCCTCTTCATTATATGGACTCCCTCCAGCATTCTACAGAGCATTGACCATCTCTCCTCTGGGCCTATTTCACAGATGAGCATACTGAGACCCAGACAGGATAAGCAGCATGCCAAAGAAGTGGAAGGCAGATGTTTCATTCCACCTTATAATTCCTCAAGGAACACTGAAAATATCTGTGAAATCTATGATGGTCACTGGTGATGAATGAAATGAATAACCTGAAGATTTTCATGCACACTTCACACAATCCATCCAACTTGATTTTTACCATATTAAGTAGACAATCATCTGGAAACCACTTTCTTTATCTGATAACTAGAAACCTGGAGGAATCAATTTGATAAATTCATTCATTCAACATATCATTTGATGAATATCTACTATGTACCATGCACTATTCTTGGAGCTTGGGATACAGCAGTGAGCAAATACATAAAGACCCTGTTCTTACAGATGTTAACACAATAATGGGGGTAACAATCAATACCAAATAAGTATAAAATATGTAGACTTGTGATCGTTGCTAAGAAGAAAAGTGAAGTGTGGTAAGGAAATAAAGAATGATGGAGGAGGCTATTTTAGAAAGAATATTCAGGAAAAGACTTTTTGAAAAGGTGAAATTTAGGCAGAGGCCTAAAGAAAGTGAGAGAACAAGGCATGCAGATACCTGGGCGAAGAGTGACCCGGCAGACAGGACAGACAGTAGGAGGGCCCTAAGGCAGGAGTGAGCTTGGTTATGTTCAAAGAACAGCAGCAAACCCAGTGTACTTAGATTGGAGTGAGTGAGGGAAAGATGGCTACTGAGATCAGACAAGTAGCAGGAGCCAGGTCTTGTCTGGCTTGTAGACCCTGATAAGGACTTTGGATTCTTTTCAGAAAGTGAGATGGCAAGCCTTAGAAGGTTTAGAGCAGAAATTGCAGTTTTTTAAGATCATCTTGGCTGCTAAGGGTAGTGTGGTAGTTCAGGTTGTATGTCAACCTGGCTGGGCTATAATTTTTAGTGGCTTGCAGCTGGATGTAGTTATTCCCCATGATGAGACTGGGCATGGTACAATCGGCTCTATGGTGGAATCTGCTGTGAGCAGTTAATCAGTTGAAGGAGAGATGCCTTCAGGGTGTGGTCTGCTTCCAGTAAATACAGAAAGGATGCTACATTGGTTGGGACTTCATCTCCAGTTCCTGGACTTGAACCAGTAGCCCATTGTATTGCCTTCCAATCTTGGGATTATTGCCTTCACAGCCTATGAGCCAACAATCTGCCATTTTTGCTTGCCAATCTTGGATTTGTCAGCCAGGAACTACATGAGTCAGGAGAAGCCTCCAGCTTGCTCCAGTGGGCTTAGAAGGCAGAGCTGAAGCCCAAGGTGAAGGGCCTCCACCCAGGCCCTAGAGCCAGCACTCTGAACTCAGACTTCTAGCCTCCCAAACTGTAAGAGAATGAATTTCTGTTTGTTGAAGCCATGCACTTGTGGTATTTCTGTCAAGCAGCCCTAGAGAACTAAGATAAGTGTAGAGGAGGCAAGACTAGAAGCAAAAAGACCACCTAGGAAGTTGCTGTAGTAGTACAGCAAGAGATGGTAGTGGCTTAGACTAGAGTGGTAGCAGTGGAGGTGGTGAGAAGTGGCTGCATTTTGGATATAATTTGAAGGTAATGCTGATAGGAGCTACTGATGGGTTGGATGTGTGGTATGAAAGAAGAGTCAAAGATGGGTCCCTGTGTTGAGCCCCTTGAAGAATGGAATTTCCATTTAATGAAAGGGAAGAGTGAGGGCTAAGCAGGTCTGGAGGTGTGGGGAACACAGCTATTTGGTGTGTTTGAGTTTTGTTGAAATTTAGTGAGTACATGCTACATCTAAATGGAAAAGGCATTTGGGGTTCAGGGAAGATGTAGGGATTGGAGATATAATTTTGGGAATCATCTTATATGAATGGCATTTAAAACCATAGGACTGGATGAGATCATCTAGGGAGTGGGTGTAGCTTGAAAAGATGTTCAAAGACTGAGCCTGTGTACTTCATCATTTACAGGTTTGGAATACAAAGAGACTGAGAAGAGTAGCCAGAGAAGTAGGAGGAGACCTAAGAGAGAGTGGTGGCCTGGAAACAAGCAAAGAAAATGTTTCAAGGAAGAAAGCATTACCAAATATGTTGAATGCTGCTCACAGGTAAAGTAAGATGAAGACCGAGAAATGAACATTGAACTTGGCAACCAGAAGGTCACTGATGGCCTTAACAGAGCTGTTTGAGTGGATTGTAGGAACAAGATCCTGATTACAGTGAGTATGAGAGTTAGAATGGAAAGAGAGGAAGTTTTAGAGCTACTGTGAGTATAGACAAATTTTTTAAGGTAGTTTGCTATAAAGGGAAGCAAAGAGTAGGGTGGTGGCTTGAGCAGGAAGTGGGAGAAACAGAGGGTCTTTTTAAGGTGGGAGATATTTAGAGCTTGTTTGTATACTGATAGGAATGACGTAGTAGAGACAGAAAGATTGATGCTTCAGGAGAGAGGGGTGAATTACTCCTTAAGAGCTGAGCAGGGGGTGAGATCTAGGGAAAACATGGAGAGGATGGTATTTGGAGAGGAGCACAGTTTTCCACTACAGTAACAGAAACAGCAGAATAAATAGCCACAGATGTGAGTAGATTGGAAGAAACAAAGACCTGAGGCTCTATTCCTTGAACTTCAACTAGCCAGGTACCATTCATGCAATATGATCCATCTCAACAAGCACATTCAATCAGTATGTATAAAAAGCTTGCTCTATACCAAGCACAGTTCTGGCACTTTCCTGTGTAGTGTAGACAGTGTTCCTTCTCCTTGACACTACAGGACTAGGACATTGTAGAGGGTTTTGAGATCATCACATACGGATGAATGGTTCCTTTTAATATCCAGCTTCTCTGCCAAGAGACAGAATAGCTTCAGCCTTTTATCACTACATTGCCCCCAGGGTTGTTGTAACACATCCCTGACAGACCTCAAGTCTTGGAAGCATCAAAGTGAAGGCCACGTAGAGGAATCCACCTTTGGAACGGAAGAGTTTCACACTGTGCTGACTCAGGCTGTGAGGGATTGTGATAGGTTGGAATGTCCTCACCCTCAAAACACATAGACTTGTAACTCTTGAGACACAGAGGACATGGAGATTTAATCTAATGAATCATTATTACCCATTTGCCTTGAGACAAGCTGGCCATATGCAAGAGCCTAGCCCTTTGATGTTTTAGTCATAAATTAATGAGTTCACCCACAAAATGACATCAAAGAAGATCCACTAACTAATTCACTATTATCATCCTCCTTTTGGGTGCAGTGGAACGTCTCAAAACAAAACCAAAAAAAAAAAAGAGGTGGGGAGGACCACAGCTGGGAAAAAGAAACCAACTAAAAGATTTGGAAATCATGATGTCTGGAAAGATATGAGAGAAAAAAAATGAACTCTTGCAGACTGCAGAAGAGACAGAGCAAACCTCAGGGAAATGAAGAAATACAGCAGGGTGACGAGATTGTCAGCAGTTGGGTCTGTAAGGAAAACAATGGCATGCAGGCGTGAGGGGAAATTGTGGTCTGGAAAGCCTTAAATGGTGTTCTGGTTCCCTAGTGCCACTCTGACAGGAACATACCACAAATGGGATGACCTTAACAAACAGGAGTTTATTCTTAAAATTTGGAGGCTTTAAGTCTGAGTTCAAATTGCCAGGCTCTAGGGGCTGAGTGGAAACCCCTCAACCTTGGGCTTCAGCTCTGCCTCCTGCTCCTGGCCCACTGAAGCTGGAGGCTTTTCTTCACTCAGCTGCTGGCTGCTGAGGCTGACAAGCCCAAAGTTGACAAGTAAAAAGGCACAGTCCTGATATTACCAAACCACACGCAGCAGGCCATTAATTCAAGTCCACTAAAAGTTCCAAGATCAGCAGGGCATGGCAGGCTGATGAACAATGATTCGGCTACATGCAGGGTTCAAGTGTGTTCCCCAAGGCTTCTCCTTATATACAGGAAGCGGACCACATCCCTAAGGCAGGGCTATTCAGCTGCTCACAGTAGATTCCACCATGGAGTTGATCACTAGTCTCATCATAAGAATACTACATCAAGCTGACCAGCCACTCAGCCAGGTCCAGCCAACTTGACATACAAACTTAACTACCACAAATGGTGTCATCTCACAGCACTTTGCAGAAACAATAAGGCAGTGTGTGGGAGGAAACTGTCCCAGGAGTCAGGTGGCATGAATTTGAATCTCAGCTCTGCTATTTTCTATGTAATCATAAGTCTCTATCTTTCTAAGCCTCAGTTCTCTGATCTCTAAAATGGTGGCAATAATTCTCCCCTAGATATAGGTTCCACCCAAGTATAGGAGGCTTTCTCTAAATGTTACCTGACTCTCAAATTTGATCTTTCAAGAGGAAAGCAGGACAAGATTTATAGAGCTGTCTCTCTGGAAGTCTTCCCATGGTGACATTTTTTCCAGCAAGATTTCTTGAGTTATGGAGACAATGTCAGCAAATACACTTCATTTAACTCAGTAAGCAGTTACTGAACACCCACTGTATCCCACACAGAAAGATGACTATGGGATATTTCCAACCCTCCCCCCAAAGGACACCAAAATCTAAGTGATAAGTGCTAGGGTAGACACAGGTTCCTCAGAGTTAGAGTCCAGGAAAGGTTTTACAAATGAAATGATATTTGAGCTGAGCCTTCAAGGATAAGGGTCAGTTTCCCAAACAGAGGATGAAGGAGCAGGGTGTACAAAGGCAAGAAGGCATTCAAGAGGCCTGGACACTCAACCTCTGAAACCTCAAACTCAAGAAAGCAGCTGCCAGGCAGAAACAGGATGTCTACAAAGGCCCCAGAAACATGGAGGCAACCTTCCATGACAATAGTACTATAGCGGGTGACCATGACACATATCTGGAAGCAGTGTCTCTAGGAGGTGACTAAGCTAATGGTGAGGGGAGAGGTGCCTCCCTTTCTTAACTTCATAGTCTCTCTCACTCTCCCTCTCTCCTCTCTCTCTCTCTCTCTCTCTCCCCTCCACCAGAGGAAGTGGAATTCACAACTGTCCCAGGAGAAATTACAAAGGCTGATATGACATCAGGTGACTATTGGCCAAGATGTTTATCTGTCATTACAATGACCACTGTGCAGAGGGACTCCTGTCCTACTAGAGGCTCCAGAGAGGACCCATTGAATGACTGACGTGGAGTCTCACTTCCATAACATGCATAAACTCACTGCTTCCAACCATGACCGACTAGGGGAAGTTAGCAAGGCTTGTGAATACATTATGGAAATTCTCTGAGGAAGTAAATAGGCATGAGCACAAAGGGTAACAGGTGCTTATAAAGCACAGTTAATTATGAGAGCCAAACGGCATCATGCAATTCAAACCAATTGCAGCTGCAGAACCCTTTGTTCAAACAAAATCTTGCATGAAAGTATATCTAAAACAGATAAAAGGGTGTGGGTTTGGATAAGGGGTGCAGAACTTGCCGGCTTTAACACCTCCTCACTCCTTGCAGAAGCCCTCAAGACTCCCTCTCATGGACTCCCGAGGGCTATGTCTTTCTAATAACCAAAGCAACACATGCTTATGATTTTAAAAATCCAAAATACAGAAAAGCTTATAATAAAAAGTGAGAGTCCTTCTGCCTACTGTATCCTATGCCTTCCCATGCTCGGTCATTTCTTTTCCCCTAGAAGAAATGGCTTTTCACTCTTTTAGCTGCTTCTGTTTTAAATTCTTCTACTAGTTATCTTTATATCACTACATGATCTGCCTATGCTTCAATTTAATTGATTAACTTTAGAAACCTTGTCCTGAACCATCCCATTCCTAAGCAGTGGGTCTTGTAGGAGCCTCTCTTATGGCCTTTCTCTTACCCATGCTTTTCCTGGTAAACTCCTACCAAACTCCTGGAACTCTGACCATTGTCCAGATCACAGGTGAGGTTCCAGTGATTGGAATGTATCCCTAGTATCTGGAGTTCTACCAGCCACTGCAATATTCCCTGACTTCATGTCATCTATTCTTTCTCCTAGGCTCTTCAATATCCCAGTACTGGGAGCTCTGGTGGTGCAGTGTCTAAGGCATCTAACTAACCAGAAGGCTGGCAATTCAAACCCATCAGCCACTCCTTGGAAGGAAGGTTGGATTATCTACTTCTGTAGTGATACCACCTCAGAAACCCAAGGAGGAGTCGCTATGAGTCAGATCCAACTGGATGGCAGTGAGTTTTTGTTTGTTTGTTTGCTTTACTTTACAGCTACCTCAAAGACCTCTAATGGTACAAATGTTAAAGTGTTCAATGGCCAACCAAAAGGTCAGTGGTGTGAACCCACTAGCCACTCCATGGGAGAAAGATGAGGCCGTCTGCTTCTGTAAAAGATTTACAGCCTTGGAAACACTATGGGGCAGTTCTACTCTGTCCTATAGAGTCATCGTGAGTTGGAATTGACTCAGCAGTGGGTTTGGCTTGGCTAAAAGGTGTCACCCAGTCCTCACCCAGACCAGAACACCCAGAACTCCTACTTTTCCTTAGTCTATCCCATCTGGTACCCGCTGCTCCCTCCTAACCTTTGCCTCCTTCCCACTTTGCTCCCTCACGCTCTCCATGCCAGCTACAGCCATATTGGACTTTTTTTCTGTTCCTCAGACGTCCTGTGCTCTGTCTCACATTTGAGCTTTCACATGTACTGTGTCTGCAGCACCCTCTCCCCTCCTCCTCACCTGACTAAATCTCTTCAGGTCTCAACTTAAAGTTTATTTCCTTGGGGAGCATTTCCTAACACTTCAACTGATTAACAAAACCAACCTTGACTAGGTGCCCTTTCATGAGCACCCTATACTGTTGTTGTTGTTGTTTGCCATCGAGTCGGCCCCGACTCATAGCGACCCCTCCTTGGGTTTCCGAGGCAGTATCACTACGGAAGTAGGGTTGCCCAACCTTCCTTCCAAGGAGTGGCTGGTGGGTTTGAACTGCCAGCCTTCTGGTGAGCAGTCAAGTGCCTTAGGCACTATGCTACCAGAGCTCCCAATCTTACTTTCTTAAATATATGTATGTTTCCATTCCCCATTAGATCATAATCCCCTTAAGGGCAGGAACTTTGTCTTCTCAGCTGTATTCCTAGTGCCTAGAATAGTATCTGGCACATAGAAGGTGATTAATCAATATTTGTACGTGAAGGTAGGTGGACTTACGGGGATAGGAACCCTCCCATTCAGTTCTCTAATATTAAGCCCCATGCAGGGAGAGAGACATGGTTCCAATGGAATTTACAGTCTTGTAGTGGTCCAGACATCAGGAGCTGCAGTGACTATAGAGACACATGTGGAAAAGCTGAGGAGGGTGTTATCTCAGTGATCTGGTGATTAGTCTTCCCCTAGCCCGAGGGACTGGAGGTGGGTTCTGAAAAACAAAGTGTTAGACAGGGTCAGGCAGGGTGGGCAGCTGGAAGTGAATGAAGTTCTAACTGAAAACAGTGGACTATACTGGATGATTTAAACTATTCTATAGAGAAACAAGGCAGAAGCCAGTTAATGAAGAATGAAGAAAGCCAGGAGTTGCTTGCATGGGTAATAGGGAGCCTGTGAGAGAGCCGAAGCAGTGAGAGGCAGGAGGAAAACAATGCATTAGAACTTTCATTTGGGAGCAGTTTGAGGGATGGGTAGAAGGGGACAGACAGAAGCTATTGTGATAGTCCAGGTGGGGAGAGGCATGAGTCATTGCCTAGGAATGATTCAAGAGACATTTCAAATGGAGCCTCTGAGGGCTGCCACTTCCCATGGATCATAGGAGATAAAGAAGGAGGAGCAAAAGAAGAGGATGTGGGGTCATCCATCCATCTCCACGGCTGGGAGGTGCCATGGTCCAAAGTCACAAAGACAGAAGATTGGATTAACTCTACACAGGCCAGATGTAAGGGGATAGGAGAAGCTTCAGTGATTTTTCAGGACTAAGGGGATAGTGCAAGGCTGTAGATAAAGACTTGAGAGATCTCCTTGTAAAAGTAATGGCCAATACCATGAAAACAGGTCACTTGACGTTGGGGATAGGGGTAAAGAGAGATGAGAAAGGGATTGACTTACCCTTGGTTAAGATGTCACATTCAAGTTGAAGATAACGGCATTCATATCCCAGTTGTGCCCCTCAGTAACCCAGTGGCCTTGGTCAAGTAACATAATTTTTGTAAGCCTGAGGTTCAACATCTGTATAATGGGGATAATATACGAAAGTCACGAGATTTTTTTTGTAAGGAACAAATAAAATGACCTGTGGAAAAAGTCAAGTTCAGCTTCTGGTCTGTGGTAGGTATTCAGCAAATAATTAGCTCATTGTAAGAAGGAAGTTGGTGTAAGGCAAGAAGAGAAGGAAGGTAGATGAAGACCCATGACCCTGGAGCATCATAGAAGCCTAGGGAGATGGACAAAAAGTGTCAAGTGTTGTAGAAAGTTCAAGAGGAACTCGATTGGACAGGAATTATGTTATTGAATCTTGAAGAGCATGATTTGGATGAATAGTACGAAATTGTTGTTGTTCTTATATGCCATCGAGTCGGACCTGACTCATAGCGACCCGTTCTTGGGTTTCCGAGGCAGTATCACTACAGAAGTAGATTGCCCCTCTTCCTTCCAAGGAGTGGCTGGTGGGTTTGAACCGCCAGCCTTCTGGTTAGCAGTCAAGTGCCTTTAGGCACTATGCTACCAGAGCTCCAAAAAGGACCAGTGAAAAGAACAAAAGAAGAAAGTGAGAGGGAGACCTCAACACAAAGGCACCCCTCCTGGTCAAGATATTTGGGCTATAAGTAACAGGCTACCTACTAACATGGTTTGAGTAATAAAACAGCAACAGCCAGTTGCTGTCAAGGGTCTTCCGACTCACGGCAACCCTGTGTGCAACAACTGAACCGTGCTCCACAGGGTTTTCACGGCTGTCACCTCTTAGTGGATTCAAACCACCAAGTTTTTGAATAATAAAGATATTTAATTTTAAAAAAGTCTGTAAAGTGGCAGCTCCAGGATTAATTCAGTGCTTCAACAATGCCCCCAAGACCTTAGGTTTTTTCCATCTTTCCTCCACAACATCCTAAGCACATTAGCTCCTCAGCCTCTGACTTATTGCTTTATGGTGGCAAGATGGCTGCCACAGTTACCAACATCATATTCTCATATGTAAACATCCATGGCAGGAAGGAAGAGAGAGAGACTACTTCCTTTTCTCACGGAGATAAATTTTTCCCAGAAGCCTCCCAGCAGATTTCCCTTGTCTTCTATTGGCCAGCACTGGGTCATTTTGCCACTTACAGCTGCAAGGGAAGCTAGGAAATTATCTGGCATCGTCAGAGTCTATAGAGGGGAGAATGCAAGGAAGAAGTTGACAATAGAGGTTGGGTATGCAACCCACACTGTCTGGCACACCACTCGTTTACAAAGTCTGAAAATAAAATGGACAAAGACAGCAGGGTCAGTATTTATAAGGATATAAGGAAAGAGCTCATAAAGAGGGTGAGGGAAGGAGCAGGACCCTAAGGAGAGGGAAAGGGGCTCTCTCTTGGGAGAGGAGGAAGGCCATCTCCTTCTGTGCCATGGTAAGAGTGGGGGTGGGCATGGAAATACTTTCTGAAGAGGAGAAAGGAATAGGGCCCTTGACCTCAGCAAAGCCACAAATGTTGCCTCTTTGGAGAATACACTAGAAAATCCAGGTGAACAAAACGAGATACTACCCTCCATTTAAGCAAAAATGTAAAAGGCTCACAAAGCAGACATTGGGAAGGCTGTGAAGTAACATGAACACTTCCATACTGCTGGAAGGAGTGTCAGGAGATTACAGCCATTACAGAAAACAAGTTAGGCTTATTCCATGACCCAGCAATCCCACTCTTAGATCTTGATCATTGCATATGTGTGTCCAGCTATAAACAGGGATGTTCATAGCAGCACTGTTTGTAAAAGAGAAAAAACTGGAAACAACCCAAAAATTCTTGGACCAGAGAATGAATAATTACATGGCAATTTAGTCCTACAAAGAAACGCCATACAGCAGCAACAACATGCATGAATCCCAGAAAAATAATGTTGAACTAAAGAAAGCAAATGGCAGGATAATATATTTTGCATGGCTCCATTAACATGTAGTTCCAAAACATGCAACAACTAAAACAATATTTCACTTAGGTGCATAAACATAGGTGACAAATGATATAGACAAGCAAAAAACTAAACCAAAAAAATGGCAAACACAAACTTGAAGAATGTGGTTAGCTCAAGGTGAGGGAGGTGTGTGGAGTGCAGGGACTCCAAGTGGGAACACAATGTTCTTATTTTAAACTGAGCAGTGGGTACACAGGTGTTCACTGTGTTATTATTCTTTATACTTTGCATACATCCAGAAATACTCTTTGTACCTACTGAAATTAATGAAACCATTTAAAAATAAGAAAATCAAAGTGAGATGAACACATACCTGCCAGCCCACAGTGCGGTGGAAGGCCACCATTTGGAGCCTACAAAGCTCAGACAACATACCCCAAACTTGTGATGGGCAAAGTGAGACCAGTTCTGGGAGTGAGTTGTAATGGGGAGGGGATAAGGATTGAGATGTTAGGATATTGCTCCTTGAGGAATTGGAAATGATAATAAATATTGAATAAGAATAATAATTAACAATAAAAATTGTTCCCTTTATGGAGGGTGTGCCATGTGCCTGTAAATGGTTAAGCACTCAGCCACTAACTGAAAGGCTGAAGCTTTGAGTCCCTTAGAGCACCTTGGAAGAAAGACCTGGCGATCTCCTTCCACAAACCCAGCCCCCGACACCCCCTGGAACACAGCTCGGCTCTGACACAAGGTCATCAGGTGTCGGAGTCACTTTGCCAGCTGGTTGGCATGCTGGTGCTATGTGCCAGGCACAGGCCTTTCACACAGATCTCATCCAAGCTTCCAGACAAGCTTATGAAAGACAAATTACATCTCCATTTCACAGAAAACAGAGGCTTAAACAAGTGAAGTCACACAGTGAGTTGAGTCCATGGAAAAGCCACCAAAAAAAAAAAATTTCACACAATGACCCCTCCTTGGTTTCCGAGCGGTATCACTACAGAAGTAGATTGCCCAATTTTCCTTCTGAGGGGTGGCTGGTAGGTTTGAACCACCAACCTCCTGGTTAGCAGTCAAATGCCTTAGGCACTACACTACCAAAGCTCCCTGGAAAGGCCAGGCACTAACAATAATCTATACACTGCTTACCATGCACTGAAGGTCCTGCACCATCTGAGCCCACCTCCCTCTCCCACCTGGCTCATGCCTGCTGGCTTCCCTCCACCAAACTGACCTACCCTCCACCAAATCTTTCCTACCCAGACCTCCACCTATTCTCTCCCTCACTCCCAGGAACTGGCTTCCCCATATCTTCCCCCTGAAAGCTCCTCCCCATCCCACCCCCAGGTCTAAGCTTCAACACCAGCTGCTCAAAGAAGCACTTGTTACTACCTCAAGTGGGGCCCCTCTGTCACCCTCCACCCCCAGGCTCTGTCCTTTGTCCTCACTGCACTTCCGCTGCTCACAGTACCCTGGTGCTTTGCCTGTTGCCTGCCTTCTCACACTTTAGAACATAAGCTCCCTGTGCGAAGGGACTACATGACTGCTCTTCACCACAGTACTTATCCTAGGGTCTGACTCTAGGCCTAGCATGCAGCAAGTGCTTGTTGAATTAATAAAATGATAGGCCAGGTTAGTTAGAGACACTTGCACAGGAGGCATGAAGATACAAACCCCACCCCCTTTCAAAGAAGTCTTCGTCCCCTCCTCTGTGCCCAGGAGGGCATTTGGTGAGGCCTGCTGCCTCTCAAACAGGGGTCTGGACAGCCTTGGGCTTCCTGGAAGAGAGGAGGTGAGACCTTCTAGATTGTGCTGCTATTGGCAGCCTAGGCATAGCTCTGCTCAGTGAAGACGCTCCCTCCCACCCTATCTGCTTCCAATGATATCTGCAGCATTGGGTTCTTGGCAACCACCATTCCAGAAAGACACTCTGAAATTGGAGGATGTTCAGAGACGGAATATCTGAAACAATGAGGGAACAGGGGAAATGGAATAATTAGAACAGATGAAAAGACCCACATTCTGGGCTTTGCCAAGTTAAACAGAATAGGATAATTGCGTGCAAGGCTCTAAGGGGTGTAACGCCCACGAGGGAAGGGAAGTGTTGGGGATGACATGAGAGGTATAATTATGTGAAATGGAAGAAGATGAATCCCTGGGAATTTCAGGCTTAGTGGCAGGAACCATTGCCTGCCAGAGAAAGCTCTGAGGTTGAGCAACAGTTTCCTAACGGAAGGAGTGGGGCACCAGCCGTAATGGCATTTAAGCCCAACTTAAGCCAAGCCCAGGGGACTCTTCAACTACAGTGGTCTCAGTCTAGAAGGCTGGTGCCAGATGTTAGAGGGGCAGAGGTAATCTGATGGCAGTGTGGTGGAATGGTCACCCAGGCTGTGGTTAGAGAGTGCTAGCTTCTAATCCTAGCTGTAATCTTTCTAGCACCGTGAGCAAGATATGTCAAGGCATCTCCACATCCCAGAGTTCCTGCACTTTTGAACAATAGCCCGTGTATTATAAAGTTATTGGGACGATTAAGTGTGATAATATATATACAAGCTGCCGCCACAGTGCCAAGTAAATAAGGAATGCAGTTAAGTGTCAGCTCAAAGCCCTGGGTGGAGAGGCTCCTGGGATCTTGCTGGGATCTCTAGTCTGTCCATGCTGGGGGAGGATACCATGGGACCTCAGGAAACCCCAGACATTGTTGGGCTCTGGGGTGCAACTTCACACAGGAACAAGGTGGGAGTGATGTGCAAAGCTGGTAGCAGGCTCCAGAGCAGACATACCAGTCCTTGGTAGTGTGAGATTTGAGAGCTGGAAACCCTCCAGGGAAGCCTGGTTAGGCAAGTTCAACAGGGAAACCAACCACACACCAGCCTTTTGCTGGCATATTGGCTCCAGGCCCTCAGGCCTTGGGACCCTTAGCCTTTCTCCTTTCAGCCTCCACTGCAGAGATGAAGGTTTGTTTTAGACTATCTGTGCTAGAACAGGTTTGGAGAAAGACCCAGTCACTGGTTTTAAAATATCTTAAGATATCAGAGATGGGCAATATAGCCTCCAGTGGGCTAGGGCAAAGGTGAGAGTTTGGTGAGTAGGATGGCAAAACATGGAAGGAAGCCAAGCCTACCAGACCAGGAATGCGGTAAGACCTCAGGCTGGTGGTCCTGACACAAGTGACGCCGGTTTCCTGTCTGTGGCCTCTAAAACTGACTTGGTTCCCAAACTTCTGGGAATGAAATCAGGGAGGCAGTGGCCTTCATAAGGGCTAAGACTAGGGATATTGGGTATCTTAGAGACACACAAGAGTTACTTGTTGAGGTGGAGTCAATTGCAACTGATAGTGGCTCTATATGATAGAGTAGAACTGCCTCATAGGGTTTCCTAGGCTGTAATCAGACAGCTTTTTGGAGGGCCGGAACTGGTAGGGAAGGCTGGAAAGTGGGAGTGGAGCAGTTTGGAACAGCTAAGAGAGACAAACTCATCGTCAGTTTGTCGTCCTGTGGTGGCTTGTGCATTGCTGTGAGGCTGGAGGCTGTGCCACCAGTGTTTCAAGTGCCAATAGGGTTAGCCATGGTGGACAGGTTTCAGCAGAGCTTCTAACCTAAGACAGACTCAAAAAAAGGAAGAGGCCATTCACTTCTCAAAGAATTGGCCAGCGAAATCCTTAAGAATAGTAGTGAAACACTGTCTGATATATTACTGAAAAATAGCCCTGAAACATTTTCTGATATAGTGCCCTAATGAGTCCCTTAGGTTGAAAGGCACTCAAAGTATGACTAGGAAAGAGCTGCCTACTCAGAATAATTGAGCCAATCTTGATAATGTGGATGGAGTAAAGCTTTCAGGACCTCCTTTTGCTGATGTGGCACAACTCAAGATAAGAAGAAACAGCTGTAAATATCCATTAATAATTGGAACAGAGAATTTAAAAAGAATGAATCTAGGAAAGTTGGAAGTTGTGAAAAAATGAAATGGAATGCAAAAAGATCAATATCCTAGGCATTAGTGAGCTGAAATGGACCGGTTTTGGTCATTTTGAATCAGACAACCACGTGATCTACTATGCCAAGAATGACAAATTGAAGAGGAATGGAGTGGCATTCATCATCACAAACAATGTTTCAAGATCTATCCTGAAGTACAATGTTGTCAATGACAGGATAACATCTATACACCTATGAGGAAGACCAGTTAATATTACTATTATTCAAATTTATACACCAACCACCAAAGCCAAAGATGAGGAAATTGAAGATTTTTGCCAACTTCTGCAGTCTGAAATTGACTAAACATGTGATTAAGATGTGTTAATTATCACTGGTGATTGGAATGAAAAAGTTGAAAACAAAGAAGAATCACTGGTAGTTGGAAAATACAGACTTGGTGATAGAAATGACACTGGAGATCACATGATAGAATTTTGCAAGACCAATGACTTATTCATTGCAAACAGTGGCTATACACAAGGACTTCACCACCAGGTGGAGTACACAGGAATCAGATCAACCACATCTGTGGCAAGAGGTGATGGAGAAGCTCGATATCTTCAGTCAAAACAAGGGCAGGAGATGATTGTGGAACAGACCATCAACTCCTCATATGCAAGTTCAAGTTGAAACTGAACATAATTAAAACAACTCCATGAGGGCCAAAATATGACCTTGATTTTATCCCTCCTGAATTTAGAGACCATCTAAAGAATAGATTTGATACATTGAACATCAATGACCAAAAACCAGAAGAATTGTGGGAGGACATCAAGAATATCATCCATGAAGAAAGCAAGGTCATTAAAAAGACAAGAAAGGAAGAAAAGACCAAAATGGAGGAGACTCTGAAACTTGCCCTAGAATGTAGAGTAGCTAAAGCAAATGGGAGAATCAATAGGATGAAAGAGCTGAACAGAAGATTTCAAAAACCGGCTCGAGAAGACAAAGTCAATTATCATAATGAAATGTGCCAAGAGTTGGAATTAGAAAACCAAAAGGGAAGAACACGCTTGACATTTCTCAAGCTGAGAGAATTGAAGCAAAAACTTAAGCTTCGAATTGCAATTGAATTATTCCATGGACAGTAGGTTGAATGATGCAGGAAACATCAAAAGAAGATGGATGGAATACACAGAGTCACTATACCAAAAAGAATTCGTAGATGATCATCTATTTCGGGAGGTGGCATATGATCAAGAACCAATAGTATTGAAGGAAGAAGTAAAAGCTGCACTGAAGGAATTGGCAAAAAAAAACAAGGCTCCAAGAATTGACAGAATGCCCCCTGAGATGTTTCAACAAATGTATGCTCTGCTGGAGGCACTCACTTGGCTATGCCAAGAGATTTGGCAGACAGCTACCTGGCCAACTGACTGGAAGAGATCCATATTTGTACCCCTCCCAAAGAAAGGTGATCCCACAGAATGTAGAAATTATTGAACAATATCATTGATATCACACGCAAGTAAAATCTTACTGAGTATAATTCAAAAATGGTTGCAGCAGTACATTGACAGAGAACTTCCAGAAATGCAAGCTGGATTCAGAAGTGGACATGGAACACGGGACATCATAGCTGATGTCAGACAGCTCTTGGCTCAAAGCAAAGAATGCCAGAAATGTTTACGTGTTTTATTGACTATGCAAAGGCATTCAATTTTGTGGATCATAACAAATTATGGATAACTTTGAGAAGAATGGGAATTCTACAACACTTAATTGTACCCATGAGGAGCCTGTACATAGTTCAAGAGGCTGTCGTTCAAACAGAACAAGGAGATACTGCACGGTTTAAAATCAGAATGGGAGTTCATCAGGGTTGTATCCTTTTACCATACTTATTTAATCTGTATGCTGAGCAAATAATCCAGGAAGCTGGACTATATGAAGAAGAACATGGCATCAGGATTTGAGGAAGGCTTATTAACAACCTGCCATATGCAGACAACACAACTTTTCTTGCTGAAAGTGAGGGTGACTTAGAGCACTTAATGATGAAAATCAAAGACAGTCTACAGTATGGATTACACCTCAACATGAAGAAAATAAAAATCTTCACCATTGGACCGACAAGCAGCATCACGATAGATGGAGAAAAGGTTGAAGTTGTCAAAGACTTCATATTACTTGGTTCTACAATCAATGCCAATGGAAGCAGCAGTCAAGACATCAAAAGACATATTGCATTGGGCAAATCTGTTGCAAAAGACCTCTTTCAAGTGCTAAAGAGCAAAGATATCTCCTTGAAGACTAGGATGTGCCTGACCCAAGCCATGGAATTTTCAGTCGCCTCATATGCATGTGAGAGCTGAACAATGAATAAGGAAGACTGAAGAAGAGTTGATGCTTTTGAGTTGTGGTGCTGGCAAAGAATGCTGAAAGTACTGTGGACTGCTAAAAGGACTAACAGATCTGTCCTGGAGGAAGTGCAGCCAGAATGCTCCGTGGAAGCAAGAATGGCCAGGCTTTGGTCATGTTGTCAGAAGGGACAATTCCTGGAGAAGGATGTCGTGCTTGGTAAAGTGGAGGGTCAATGAAAGAGGGGAGAGCCCTCAATGAGATGGATTGACATGGTGGCTGCAGCAGTGGGCTCAGGTATAGTAGGGATAGTAAGGCTGGCACAGGACTGGGCAGCGTTTTGTTCTGTTGTACATAAGGTCACTATGAGTCAAAGACGACTTAACAGTACATAACAAAAAAATCTTTGCAGAGCCCTGGTGGCACAATGGTTTAAGAGTTCGGCTGCTAACCAAAAAGTTGGTGGTTCAATCCCACCAGCTACTTGGCATGAGAAAAGACCTGGTGATCTGCTCCCATAAAGATTGATGTTACTCAAAAACTCACTGCCGTCGAGTCAGATCCGACTCATAGTGACTCCTCCTTGGGTTTCCGAGGCAGTATCACTACAGAAGTAGATTGCCCAACCTTCCTTCCGAGGAGTGGCTGTTGGGTTTGAACCACCAGCCTTCTGGTTAGCAGTCAAGTGCCTTAGATACTACGCCAACAGAGTTCCCAAGGTTGACATGAAATTGACAGTGACCCTATAAAGACATAGTGGATCTGCCCATAGGACTTCCTGGGCTGTAATCTTTATGGGAACAGATAGTCAGATCTTTCTCCTACAGAGGTGCTTGGTGCATTCAAACCACAAATCTTTTTGTTAGCCGAGCGCTTAACCATTGTGCTACCAGGGCTCCTGAGAGAGGCTCTAAGCCACTGCCATCAAGTCAATTCCAATTCATAGTGACCCCCATGGGGCTTCCAAGACTATAAATAAATCTTTATGGAAGCAAGCTGCCTCATCTTTCTCCCCCAGAGCAGCTGGTGGGTTCACGGACCTTTCTCTTAGCAGCCAAATGCTTTACCCATTACCATCTCCTTGAGAGAGGCTCTAGCAGATACTAAAGCAGGGTTTTTTAAAAAATTTTGCCAGGAGAGGAGGCTGGCCCGGGACAATGACCAAGTGACCGTGGTACTGCTCTCTCATGTGTGGACTCAGACCAGTGGTAGAAAAAGCAGCTCTCTAGACAGGGACACACAAAGCCAGGAAGGCTTTGGAGAGAGGGCTTTGGAATGGCATCCAGCCAGATGGCAGGCCTGCAGCCTGGATTCTGCTCTTAGCATCTAAATCAGGCCACCGGGGCACCAGGGCTCCCAAGCATGAGACTGCAGTGGGCAGCGGGGAACTTCCCTGGGACAAGACTGCTAGCAGGCTGCCTGCCATTCTCCTTCAGTGCTCACTGGGTTTCCCAGCAAGAAGGGGCCCCTGAGCAGGTGGAGGGCCTGTAGCAAGGGACTAGTCTGTCAACTAGATGCCTGCAGCTCCTGGGCTCTTGCTGCAGAGGGCCTGGAGGAAATGCCCTTACGAAGAAGCAAGGCTTGAGCTCAGGGGGCCCTGGTCTTGGGCTGGTCACACCCAGCAGGGGGAAGCTGGCCCAACCTGATCCATGATCCAGAGATAAATATAAAAATAACAACGTATCTTGAGCACCAATTGTGAGCTCCCTAGGAGCTGAGGGTACAGCATCAGGGCTCAAGTGAGAAATTCCTACCCTCACAGGGCTTATATTCTAACAAGAGTGACAGACAATAAAAATGCCAATATATAGTATGATATACAGGTGATAGGTGCCAAGAAGGGATAGATGAAGGAGAGAAGGGATGTGGGGAGTCCGGGGGCAAGTTGGGATGGCAGGGAGAGTCTCACTAGGGAAGTAGCATTTGAGTGATGACCTGAAGGAGGCAAAGGAGGGAGCTGTGTGGATACTGGGGGAGGAGCATTCCAGGAAAAGAGAACAACTGGGGCAAAGGGCCTGAAGCAGGAGTTGAAGGAATGGCAAAGAGGACAGTGTGGCTAGAGAAGCAAAATAGAAGGGGAGCTCTGGTAGCATAGTGCCTAAGGCACTTGACTGCTACCCAGAAGGCTGGCGGTTCAAACCCACCAGCCACTCCTCAGAAGGAAAATGGGGCAATCTACTTCTGCAGTAATACTGTCTTGGAAACCCAAAGAGGGGTCGCTATGAGTCGGGTCCAACTCGATGGCACATAACAACAACAACAACAGGGCTGGACATGCAGTGAGAGAGGTTAGAGAAGGTCAGGTCATGCAGGGGCATGAAGGCAATACAAGGACTGTAGCTTTGACTATGAATGAGATGAGAGCCCTGGAGGCCATGAGCAGAGGACAGACAAGATCTGCCATATGCTGCTGTGTTGAGAATAAAGGGGAACTAGGAAGCCCAGTTATTGTTACTGTTACCATCATCATGGGAGGCTCTGGTAGCGTAGTGCCTAAGGCACTTGACTGCTAACCAGAAGGCTGGCAGTTCAAACCCACCAGCCAGTCCTCAAAAGGAAAATGGGGCAATCTACTTCTGTAGTGATACTATCTCGGAAACCCAAGGAGGGGTCGCTGAGTCAGGTCTGACTCGATGGCACATAACAACAATAACACCATCATCATCACCAACAGCTACAGTAGCAACAGCCAGTTAATGAACCTGTGTCAGGCCCAGTGCCCTCGTTTTTACCAGCTAGTTTCAACCTCACAACCACCCTGTACAGAGGGTCTTGTTTTTCCCATTTTACAGCTAAGGAAACTATGGCTCAGCCAAAATCAGAAAATCATACAGATTCCCCCTCCCCCATCCAGCCCTGCTCACCTACCCAGTCCCCAGTCTCTCCCTACCCCTACATCTCACCTCCCCAGGTAGCTACTCACAGTTCCCCCACACATCCACTCAGACCTCTGAGCCTTTTCTTTTTATATGCTGTTCCAGCTGCCTAGAACTCTCTTCCCCCCACACCTACTGCTGTGGAAAGTCCAACTGGAGACAGCCAAGCTCTACCTCTTTCAGGGGCCTTGCCTGACTGTCTCCAGCACAGTGGCAACTGCCCTCCTCCCCAGAAACCCAAGGTACAGAGATCTGCAGCTGAACCGCCATGCACCGCATGCACTCAAGACCAGTGACCAGAGTACTGGCCTTCATTTCCCCAACAACCTGTTTTGGAACTAGATAGGCCTCAGGTTCAAATCCTGCTAATACTGTATTGGGTTATCCTAGAATATTTCAAGTTTCTCAGGGAAATTTTAATTCCCATTTCCTTCAGCCATGTTCATTTCTGTGCACATATACCAGACCTAGGAGCCCTGGTGGTGCAGTGGTCAAGAGCTCAGCTGCTAACTGCAGCATCGGGAGACCCACCAGCCGCCCTGCAGGAAAAGGATGTGGCAGTCTGCTTCCATAAAGATTACAGCCTTGGTTGTGTGTGTGTGTGTGTGTGTGCATCCTTCTTCACTTCCAATGCTAGGAGACCGTAAGCTGCATCTTAGATGGCTGCTTGAAAGCTTTTAGGACCCCAGACACTACTCACCAGTGTAGGATGTGGAGCAAGGCTTTTATGTATTTTGTTGTGCCAATTGAGTCTGGTGTCCCCCAGTACTATGGTCCTGAGGCAGTAGATCTATTGGATCTCTCTCCCATGGTGTCTGGCTGTCTGTGAGGGATTACTCCATGTCTGTCTTCTATTGTTTCTGTAAGGACTGCAGGTATTTTGTATCACCGGTGCCTGTGCAAGATTAGCCTCAGCTGAATCTTTCTTTGGTCTAGAGTATGTGTCTGTTCACTGACCCCGTCTGATCTTCTCAGGTGTTTATGTGTTTATCTGTAGAGCCTAGTGTTTGGTGTTAATGGCAATCCAGTAGTGCGGACACATTGGTTGGTATTAGCATCTGTCGCCTATACCTCATGTGTACAATCCAGTGTCCTCCCATTTCCTGATGTTATTATGAAGGTCATATGTCCTTCCCGTATATCCCTCCCTCTACCCAGAAATGACATGGTGAATGGGGAATGAAACCAAATGTACACATTACGTTGAATATAAAATAACCTCAAAAATAAAAATTAAAGAAAAAAAGATTACAGCCTTGGAAACCCTATAGGGTCACTTGCTATGACTTGGAATCAAGTTGGCAAAGGGTTTTATTTTGGTTTGCACCTGACCTTGGGGAGAGATCATGGGCAGAACTTTGGGCTTATGGGTGAGGTCACACTTTATACAAATGATGTTCATGATGGAAGAAAGGTACGTGATATAGAGGGAGCCATGTGGGCCTCTCCTCACCTCTGTGGCCATGAGTAATGGATGTAAGCTGGTCTTTGCTATCTTCATCCATAAACTAGGGAAAATGGTATTCCCTCGCACAGGTTCTGTGGGACTTGGAAACAATGAACACAATGGTACTAGGTGTCCATTGGGAGATGGAGTAACGCCCCCTTGTCCACCCCTTCCCTAGCCCCAGTTGTGCCCTCAGAAGTATCCTGTTCAGTTGTGCTTGACCACTACACTCTTGGGAAGCCTTGGATTCCTCAGGGACCACTGCAATAATTAACTCAAAATTCCAGGCCAAGTCCTGAGGTGCGACTTGTTGCTTCCTGGCAGGGTTTCCTCTGCCCTTGCCTAGTCCTTCACCTCGGAACCCCACCTCAAAGTGGCCCCAGGCCATCCCCAGGGGCAGAGCAGACGTCTACATGCACACTCCCTCCGTCTCCACCCATCACCCTGACTCATTGCTGTGAGGTCCTCCTACCAGATGGTCTAAGCCAGGGACCCAACCAGCAGAAACTGGGAAGTGAAGTAGGAGGAAGGCACCATGAACTCAGGAGGAAACTCCACAGGGGGTGGAAATGGACATTTGGTGCTAGAAATTAGGTTTTCAAATTAATTGTGACCTCTCCCCCCCAAAAAAAAATATATATATATGCATTGGAATCCTAACCCCTATATCTGTGGATATAATCCTGTTTGGAAATAGGTTTTTTGTTATGTTAATTAAAGCACACCCCAGTAGGAAAAAACCAAACTCACAGCGGTCTGAATAGATTTGACTCATAAAGACCCCTCCTTGGGTTTCCAAGGCGGTATCTCTATGCTCTGGTAGCGTAGTGCCTAAGGCATTTGACTGCTAACCAGAAGGCTGGACTTTCAAACCCACCAGCCACTCCTTGGAAGGAAAATGGGGCAATCTACTTCCATAGTGATACTGCCTCGGAAACCCAAGGAGAGGTTGCTATGAGTTGGCCCCGACTCAATGGCACACAACAACAACAACAATTTCTATGGAAGTAGATTGCCAATCTTCCTCCCGAGGAGTGGCTAGTGGGTTTGAACCACCACCCTTCTGGTTAGCAGTCAAATGCCTTAGGTGCTATACCACCAGAGCTCCCGCTGTACTCCAGTAGGGTGGGCTTTAAATCTAATCACCTCCGAGTTGTAAAAAGAGCAGACATGATACAGAGTGATGTGCACATTGGGGAAGACAAATGCCATGTGAGAGTCACCAGGGAACCAAGAACTACCCCACACTACCAACAAGGAAATAATCAACACACTTGGGACCCTGATTGGGACTTTTAACCTCCAGAACTGTAAGAAAATTAGTTTCTGTTCTTGAATGCCACCCACTTGTAGTATTTGTATTACAGCAGTGCTGGGTAACTGAGACACTAGGCAAATACCCTCGCTTCTGGTCTTTCAAGGGATTATAATATGCAAGTCAGGGAGATACAAAGATCCAATTCCCTCACTGTATAAATGAGAGGTCAGAGAGGGGAAGGGACTACTCAAGGTCACACAGCAAGTAAGGTGAGGCAGGGAGTCAGATCCAGGCCGGAGATTTACCAGTGATCACTGCTCCCCTGCTCCACGCTCCATGCAGCAGGGCCTTAGCTCGAACTGGACTAGCTAGCAGGAGTAGAGTGGCTTGTTGAGGATACTTAGTCCTGTTTGCTTCAACAGAGACCAAAATTCTTTCAGCACAGGAGTCTCCAGAAGTATGGTACCTGCCCTCAGTTTCTCTAATAGACTCCAAGGAAGCCATTTGTCCAGGCTCTGTGGCACCTGCCAAGGCAATTGATTACCTTTCATATTCACAGTCTCCCGGGGCAGTTGTTTGTCCTTATCTATTGATTGTTACTAGGTTAGTGGTTGCAAAGTGCTTGAAACTTAAATGACAACGTGTCATGGTATAAGGGTAAGAGAAGCTGGAATGCATTCCACCCAGCATTCTGAGGTCAGCACCACAGAATCAGGGAACCTAGGGCCCCTAGGGCCACAGGAAGCATTGAAGCCACAGAACTTAGACATTCCCAGCCCCACCCCCCAAGAGTTCCATTCAGTAGATGGGGGGTGTGGTGTAGTAAATTACCTGCTATGGCTTTTCTACCCATAAGTTTTTGTAAACTCCATGGTAGAATTTGCCATGAGCAACTGAGGAGCTCCTGATTGCTAAAATTATCCACCTGGGGTATTTCTGTTGAGAGTGGCACAAAGCAATGTTCTGGGAAGTTCGCTCTCTCTCAGGTGCTTAGAATTCTGATGTTATGATTGGTTAGTTTGGCCACAATGCCAGGCTCAAAAGGAGCCTCCTAGAGACAGAAGGAGTCTCTCACTGCTAGCTGGGAGACGCGAGAGACACATGCTGCTGGGAGAGAAACTGAGAGACACGCACTGCTGGGAGAGAGACTAAGAGAAACTGCCAGCTGAGAGACGGCAGGCTGAGAGACTGCGCATGTTCCTGAGTTTGAATTGTAGCCTGGTGCTTCCCTAATAAACCCCATAATCTGTGAGTTCTGTGTGGCCACTGCAGCAAATTATCATACCCAGCAGAGAGGTGGTGGGTGCTGCGGGAGGAGCGGCTGGTGCCGGGTTAGGGAAATGGCTGGAGGGAGGCACCATGTCTGGCCTCGCAAGAATAGGCCTGGGGCTGCTGATGGTGATTCTGTCTTCCTCTTATGGGGTTCGAGGAGGTCAGAAGATATGGCCTCTCTGCCCCTTTGGCAGGGGGAGACTTGAAGATGGAATTGTTCATTCTCTTGGCAGTCTATGGTATTTTTGGTATTCTTTGCCAACACCACAATTCAGATGCATCAATTCTTCTTTGGTCTTCCTTATTCGTTGTTCAGCTTTCACACGCATATGAGGCTATTGAAAATACCATGGGTTGGGTGAGGTGCACCTTCAAAAGGATGTCTTTGCTTTTTAACACTTTAAAGGGATCTTTTGCAGTAAATTTGCCCAATGCAATTCGTCCTCTGATTTCTTGACTATTGCCTCCATGAATGTTGATGGTGGATTCAAGTAAAATGAAATCCCTGACAACTTCAATCTTTCCTCCATTTATCATGTTCTTGTTTATTGGTCTAGTTGTGAGGGTTTTCATTTTCTTTATGTTGAAGTGTAATCCATACTGAAGACTGTAGTCTGTGATCTTCTTCAGTAAGTGCTTGAAGTCTTCTTTCAGCGAGCAAGGTTGTAGGTTGTTAAGGAGTCTGTCTCCAATCCTGATGTCACATTCTTCTTCATATAGCCCAACTTCTTGGATTATTTGCTCAGCATACAGACTGAATATGTCTGATTTAAGCATGTAGTATCCCTTTCTTCTATTTGAACAACTGTCTCTTGGTCTTTGTATAGGTTCCTCATGAGTACAATTAAGTGTTCAGGAATTCCCAATGTTATCCATAATTTGTTCTGATCCACACAGTTGAATGCCTTTTATGATCAATAAAACACAAATAAACCTCTTTCTGGTACTTTTGGCTTTCAGTCAAGATCCATCTGCCATCAGCAATGATAACTCTTGTTCCACATCTTCTGAATCCAGCTTGAGTTTCTGGAAGTGTTGTCAACATACTGCTACAGCCAGTTTTTAATGATCTTCATGAAAATCTTACTTGTGTGTGATATTAATGATATTCCTCAATAATTTCCACATGCTGTTGGATCACCTTTCTTTGGAATGGGCACAAATATAGATCTCTTCCAGTCAGTTGGCCAGGTAGCTGTCTTCCAACTTCTTGGCATAAAAGAGTAAGTGCCCCTGGGTAGCATCTGTTTGTTAACACATCTCAATGGGTATTCCATCAATTCCTGGAGCTTTGTTTTTTGCCAATTCTTTCAGCATAGCTTGGTTTTCTTCCTTCAATACCATCAGTTCTTGATCATATGCTACTCCTGAAGTGGTTGAATGTCCACCAATTCTTTTTGGTATAGTAACTGTGTATTTCATTTTCTTTTGATGCTTCCTGCATCATTTGATATTTTGCCCACACCAAAAAAAAAAAAAAAAAA
>NW_006921651.1:9563053-9566252 GCF_000298275.1 Orycteropus afer afer
AGACTGCCTCCTCCTTCTCCTGCAGAGCAGCTGGTGGGTTCTGTCAGCTTTTGGTTAGCAGCTGAATGCCTTAATCACTATGCCACCAGAGCGCCTTTATTGCACTAACCCAAAAACCAAACTTACTGCCATCAAGTTGATTCCAACTCCTAGTGACCCCCCTTTGGTTTCCCAAGGTGGTAAATCTTTACAGAAGTAGATTGCACACGTTTCCTTCCAAGGAGTGGCTGGTGGATTTGAACTGCCAGCCTTCTGCTTAGCAGTTAAATGCCTTAGGCACTATGCTACCAGAGTTCATTTATTGCACTAAAGTAAGGCTAAATAAAAACCTTACCCACCTGTTGCAACTTACCCACAAATTCAACTTAAAGACAACTTAGGAACTGGTCATGTTTGGAATTCAGGGACTGCCTGTATACAGTTTACCCGATAAACAAATCTCAGTACTGATAGGACTGTAGGGTAGGTGCAGTAGCACCTACCTCATTTTACTGATGAGGGTCCTGAAACCCAGAGAAGAAAAGGGAGAAGTCCAGGGTCACACAGTGAGTTCAGCCAATACTACCTGTTCACCTGGTCAGGAATCTGAGGCTTCCCCAGAAGGCCAAGGCATTGGCAATACCATATATTGTCATGGCTAAGAGGAGGGTTCCTTGGTGCCCCAAAACTGCTGCCGTGCCAATTACTGGAAGACGGTAACACCCTCTCCCAGCGTCCCGGTCCTGGCTCCTGATCAGCAGGTAGGAGCATCTGCCTTGGACATCTGGGAAAGCCCTCAGGCCCTCAGTGCCTACCACCCTCTAGCACAGCGTGGGGGACATGGAGGCGGACAGCCCAGGTTATTTATAAAGTATTCTTGGATGAGTCAGGAGTGAGCTGCCCAGTGCTGGCGGGGACTATTCCTGATGAAACACTATACACAATTCTGGGCTCTGGACTCCCACCCCCGACCCCTAAAGCCTGCGCTTAGGGCAAAGGTAGAGGCAGGAAGCTGGGACTTGCAGGGTGTGGGGGCCTGTCATGATGTCCCCTGCCCATGGCCTGAACCCCAAGCAGAGACATGAACCCTGGCAGGCCATCTCAGTGGCATCACTAGGGGGCTGTAAGGGGACGTGGACCACGCCAGGTAACACTGTCAAAGTAAGTGACACCAAAATGTTTCTATAAGATTGTTGTGCAATATTTCAGCAGAAATTTTTTTTTTAATAAAAACGTCCTCGTAGTTAAGTATAACAAAAACATTTTCATAAGCTCAACTTCTATGTATCAATATATTTACAAGGCTAAAATGATATTAATTTATTTTTTTGAACCTTCTAATGTGCTCTGGTCAGAGCTGTCATTATTACTCAATTACAATGAAACTTTGAACATGTGGTTTCATCTGCACACACTACAAATATGTGCTGTTTTCATTGCTGCCAGTGTTTGTATACTCAGTGATTTTGTCAAATTTTCTAGTGTTTTAGCCTTAATATTGTAGTAATTACTATCTGTGAACTTATTATCAATAACTTTTTTGAGAATGAAGTAGTAATCAAAAAAGATTTCTATTTCTATTCGGTTACTAATAATGTTGTAACTCAGTGTAGAAAGATTTTATTAAACTATTTTCTTGTTAGTATTCATATAATCTAAGAAATAGTACATTCGTGCAATTTACAATGATATCACATATTATTCTATGATTAAAATTGATAGTAAACGTTACTGAGGATTCTGTGTGGTCTGGTACAGGAGGCCCACGGGGGGGCACGGTGACACCATTCCTAGTGATGTCACTGGGCCAGCTTGTAGGGACAGATGGGGGAGCCCCAGGAAGGAGAGAAAGAAGGGCCTTGGACTGGACGCCCTCCCAGCCACAGACCACATGCCCTGTCCCCACCAGTCCAATTCCCCTTCACCTTCCCAAACCAGACAGACAAGCAAAAGACGACGCCCCCACCCTCACACTCCCCAGCGCGGCTGCTCCCACCTCTATTCTCGTGTGTACTGCTCGCCACCTCCGCCAGCAGACCCAGCTATTTATATCTTTCTGGAGCGGTCGCCTCCCAGCCTCTTCCCACTTCCTGCTCCTGACAGCACTCTAATTACTTCCTCAGCTGGGTGCTGCCTGCCTCGGCCCCCTGGCCGCCGCCATAAATAAATGAACCTGTGTTCACATGCGACTTTCAGGGAGGCCCAGGCCCTGCAGGAAACATGCTGACCAGGCCCTAGCCCTCAGAGGTTGGCTTCCCAAAACCAGTCCTTTTATGAGCCTGAACAGAGGCGCTGAGGGTCTTTGTGACCCACCCTGTCCACTTGCAGCCTCAGCCACAGCCACAGAGGGGCTACTTGTTTATTCACAAACCTACTGTGTGCCTGGCAGGGCTGGCTCTGCCCGGTGAGGGGCGGGGAGAGTTTGAAGATGAAGAGCTGTCCACCCTCAAGGGAGCCAAACGCATAAACAACTGATTATGCAACACGGAGGAGTGAAGTAAGTGCTAAATTAAGGTACAGGCTGTGTGCTCAGCCTGCAGGCCCTCAATTCTTCTTGACAGAGGGTTTTATTATTATTATTATTATTATTATTAAAAAGTAATTCATATTCATTTTACAAAAATTTATAAATGCAGATAACAAAAGAAAAATGACAATACATTCATGGTTCAACCACCTAGGACAGTCCTGTCCACACCTGAGTCCAGACTTTCAGACATTTTTTAAACACAATGAGATCAAGTTTCAAATCTGAGGGTCCTTCCTCCAGGGATCCTCAGCCTGACTCTGGGATAGTCCTTGGAACCATCAAAATTCACAAGAGATGTATAGAAAGATTTCAAAGCAAGATAATATTGATAATATTTAAAACAACAACAACTGTATGAGTGCCTTGGAAAGGTCTGGAGGGATAATATAGCAAAGGGTTAACACTGGTCACCCCAGGGAAAGGCATAGGATGGGAGTAGGGGAGCAGAAAAAAGGGACTTCCTTTTCTTCTAGAAATTATTTTTTGTTTGAATTTTTGTTGCAGTAATCATTATTTTTTATATAATTTATCATTTTTAAAAGTTACTTTAAAACTTCTTTATTCAATAATTTCCATATTATTTATGATGTAACATTATTTTTGCACTGAAAATAATATAATCTTAAAACTAAAGGGACCCTCTCCCAAAAAATAAAATAAGGAGCCCACCAAAGTTTACCTCCCTTGGCC
>NW_006921651.1:9566877-9578846 GCF_000298275.1 Orycteropus afer afer
AGGGCAATCAGTCCAATGTCTGCCAAACCACTGAGAATCATAGCCTAGCCAAGTTGACACATAACATTGACCATCACAAGGGTCAAGAAGGAGAATCCTTGCACCTGCAGAGCCAGTGGCTCCAAGAAGGCCATGAAGAGTTGGGAAAGAGGGGAGGATATTTCAGAGTGAGAGAGGAACAAACAGGGCTAGGTGTGGGGGCAGTGCAGAGAAGAGGCATAGACATGATTCTGCCTCTTACGTCAGCACTTCACTGAGAGCTGCCTCATTTCCATGGAACCTACCAACAACCCTGAGGGGATCAGTACTATTATCCCATTCTCTAGATAAGAAAACCAAGATTAATGGGACTCACAGACAGGGCTGGGTCTCAAACCCAGACCTCCTGCCTGCAAGGTTCAGGAGTTGTGAATGATAGTCAAGAGGACCTGACTATCACTCCGCAGAGCTGGCTCCTTCCGGCTGGCTGGTCCCCAACCCTCAACTGATGGCCCCTGATGAAGGCAGGTAAGGGGGAAGGGAAGGAAAAAGAAGGATGAGAGGAGTACAGGGATAGCCTGCCTGCAGTAGAGGGCTGAGGACCTTGTCCTACCTCATCCTCTCTCCTTCCTTTCTAGATGGGGTTCCTTGGCTGGTTGAGGCCTTTCCTTTCCCTCACCTCGAGGTCAGGGTGTGTTTAGGACTCTGGCTCTGGCCTAAACTTATGGGCTCAACCATGACTCAGTCGTGTAACAGCTCTGTGATACTGCGCTTCCATTTCCTCATCTATTCAATGGGAATGATGAGGTCAGTCCCAACTGAACAAAGCAAATAAATGAGACAACGCTCAGAAAGGACTTGACACAGTAACCGCTCAGCATGTTGCCTTTCTTTTTAGCCAAGCATGTGCTGGGATTACCACAGCTCTCTGGCTCATGGCAGTGAGGCCCATTGCCACCCTGTTTCTCCTCCTGTAGCCAAGGGAAGCCCCCTTGTTACTGCTGATTCTGGAGAACTTACCTAGCCTCAGAAGTGCCAGCCCAGGCACCAAAGCGCTGGTGCACCTGGGCCCTGCTACTCCAGCTAGCCCTGCCCTGGCCTGACCTGCCCTCCTCAGAGCTGCTGTCTGCATTTCCTCTTCTTCCCTGCAATTAAAAAGTTCAGACCCTGATACCTGGCTCTTTGTCAGGGTTCAAATGGTCCTGTTGTTTTTATTCGCTGTCAAGTTGATTCAGACTCAAGGCAGCCCCACATACAGAGTAGAACTGCTCCATAGAGTTTTCAAGGTTAAGCCCTTTTGGAAACAGATCTGCCAGGACAGTCTTCTGAAGCCCCTCTGGATGGGTTCAGATAGCCAGCATCTTAGGTAGTAGTCAAGTTTAACTGCTTGTGCCATGCGGGACTTCTATGCAAACAGTCCTACTTCTAATAATTAAGTCCAATTACATCTGTCTCATGTTTTACAGTCTACAAAGCACTTTCTCGGGTATTACCTCACTTGATCCTTATCAAAATCCAATAAAGCAACCACCATTTTTTATAGGTGATATAGATAGAGATATCTCCCCGGTAATATTCTTGTTCTATAACGTACTTTGATATTAACAGCCATTGCAGCTTCCTTAGGACAGCATTCATGTGGCATCTTTTCCCATCCTTTTACTTTTAACCTATTTGTGTCTTTATATTTAAAGTGTGTTTCTTGTAGGCAGCATCTAATTGAGTCCTGCTGCTTTGGGCATCCAGTGTGACGGTCTCTAAATGGTGTGTAGACCATTACATTGAATGTGATCACTGTTGTGCTTAGGTTTGAGTCGATCATCTTGCTCTTTGTTTTCTATTTGTCTGATCTGTTTTTTGTTCCCTTTTTCCTCTTTCTCTGCCTTCTTTTGGATTATTTTCCTGAATTGCATTTTATTTTGTTGACTTTTGTTATTTTAGTGGTTGCTTTAGAGTTTAGAGTACACATCTTGAATTTATCACAGTCCACCTTCAAGTGACATTGAACCACTTCACATAGCATGTAAGAGCCTCACATTTCTCCCCTCCCTGTACCACGGCCTGGAAACTCTCTCAAGGCAGTAAGCAGGGACAGTCTGGCCTCACTGAACTTTACAGGCTAATGTCCAGTGTCTTGAAAACTACTGCTTCATGTATTTTGTCTGGTTTTTCATTGTTGTTGTTAGTTTTGAGGGTTTGTTTGTTTTTTTTTTTTTAATTTTTATTTTGATTTGGGTGAAAGTTTACAGAGTTCACTTTCCATGCATCAGCTCATATATTGTTTCATGACATTGACTACAATTTCCCATTGAGAATGCAACAGTTCTCCTCCCACTTCCTCCCCATAGTTAAGGCTTCCCTGTGTCCTTCCCTCCATGCACTCCTGCTCCCCCAAGCTGTCTCCCTATGCATGCACAGCCCTTCTATTCTCCCATGATTGATCTCTCTGTATTAGGCTGGGTTCTCTAGAGAAGCAAACCCAGTAAAGCTTATAGAGAGAGAGAGAAAGAGAAATTTATCTTAATAAAATGGCTCACATACTTATAGAAGGTGGCAAGTCCCAAGTTCCTGGATCAAACGTCAAGCTGGAGGCTTTTCCCAACTCACGCAGCTGCAGGGGCCGATGAGCTCAAGGTTGGCAGGCAGTGTACTGGCTGTTGACTCTGATGGATGGTGAATCCAAGATCACCAGGCCAAAGGGTGGATTGCCCACTCACAGACAGTTGTAGGCAGCACAATAGGATCCAGATCCACCAAAGAGTCTGTTTTTTTCCCAGGATGTCCATATATATATTGGAAGCAGGCCACACCCCTAGGGAAACTCCCTTTCAATGGATTGGCTGCTCAAAACATATACATCCAATCTCATCATGAGAAAAACCACATCAGAATTGCTTAAACCACTCAGAACCATGGTTGAGCCAAGTTGACACACAACCCCAACTATCACACTCTCCAAGGAGTATATCTACCTAATATAAATGTTCAGCTCATATGCCTGTCTTTTGTTTGGTTGCAAGCCACAGGAGTGGGTTCAATTCCAGACCTGAAGTGCAGCTAGGAGCCATAGTCTCAAGGGTTTCACCAGGATCTATCAGACCAGCAAATCTGGTCTCTCCCTTTTTTTAATGACTTTGAGTTTTGTTCCACCTTGTTCTCCCACTCTATCCAAGATCTCCTACATAGATACTCCTCCGAGTGGTTGACAGTGGTAGCCAGGCACCATCTAGTTCTTCTGGTCTCAGGTGATGCAGGCCATGCTCCAGAGAAACTCCCTTATATGGGATCAGAGCTGTGACCTAAGTGTTGCATCCCACCCTAATCCCCTTGCAATGGATTGACTGATCACATCAGACCACCAATGGTGGCTCATTACACAACCACCAAACTGCATGTTACATAACTGCCAAACCACTGAGAATCATGGCCCCGCCAAGTTGAAAAATAGTTTTGGGGGATACAATTCAGTCTGTGACAGAGGGTAAATGTTATTCCATCTTGGCCAGGAGCAAAAGTCCTCAATATGTCCATGAGGAAACCAAGACTGAGGAGCTAGGCCCCTTCCCCAGGTTGATGTAGTGAGTGAGCAGAGAAGGCCTCAGGAAGGTCTCCCAACACCAGGCCTGGTGCTTTCTTCTCTGGCCCCCTGCTCCTTCCTGACCCTCCCTGAGAAAGCAGAAAGAGCTGTCAGCAGGGTAAAGCAGACTTTTGCCCACACCACAAATAGCTGCTCACAGCATTGTCACCTGCTTCGGAAGCCAGCGTGACAATTATTTTCCATAAAGTTACCCAGCAAATAGCAACTTTCAGCATCTTCCAAGCTTCACCTTAAATGCTCTCTCTGCATCTTCAGAAGCCTCAGTGGCATGCTCCTGCAAAGTCTGCTGCCTGCCAGGATCCCAGGATCTGCCAAGGATGCTGGGACTGTTCCCCACAAAGTTATGAAGTAATCCACAACATGATGTGACTGACTGAATAAAACCTCCCCCATTTACCCTCCACGAGTATTTTCTTCTTGAATCTAATACCTAATCAGTGGAATTGCAGCAACTCTGCAAGTATGTGTGTATATGTGTGAGTGTATGCACACACACGAAGGTGGGGATTTGATGACAGGTAGGGTAACCCACTTTCTGTCACACTCTTCTGTTTTAGGTCCATAAACCTATATGGCTTCAAGGAGAGACGGTGGAATCTTTCCTTAAAATGACAGGACAACTAGCTCTGACCAGGCTCCACACAAGATGGGAAACTAGAAAGGATACTAGAATAGCCTGTACTTCCTCCCACCTTCTCTCCTGCAGGCAGGGAGGCACTGGGGCTGGATCTTTCCCAAGCCCTCTCCTCCATCGGCCAACCCCAGAAATATTTTGTCTGGGAAATCAGTCTGAAGGCAATTGTACTGGCTTCCATTCCTACCAGCTGCTTATCACATGTCAATTTCATTTAAGACCATCTCTCATCCCACCCCACCCACCCACTGAGCGTCTGGCTGGACTAGTCCACAGCTGTGGAGTGCAGCCAACAGCTTTACCCTGGCCAACACTCAGGCTCCTCACCTATAAACTGAGCCCAGAGACGGATTACCCAATAAGCAAGGTACACACAGGTTTCATTGTGCTTATTACTAATCTGTCATGAACAATGTCACCTGGGTTTCACCATGTCAAGGCTCTGATGAAACCCAGGTGACACTGTTCACGACAGACTAGTAAATAAACACAATTTAGCCTGTGCAGACCTCGTACCTCACTGACTGTAAGCCAGTGCATACTGCATATCATGCTTACTGGTTAATCCTCATCTGTCCCTGACTGAGCCTGATGGCATCAACTTCCCAAGGTTGTTGATTGTTAAATAACAAGCATGATGCCTCAGGCACAGATTGGAAGCTTGAACATTAGGCTTCTTTCCATTATGCCCATATCTCGCTTCCTTTGCTGTAGGTTTTCTCATTTTGCCATAGAAGTCTGCTATGCTTGTTAGTGTGCTGCTCTCGGGTGACAGGTATAAAAGGAGAACCAATGAGAGGCACCACACCCTGCACTGAGGTTCTCAAACTTACCTGCATGCCGGAATCACCAGGCGAACTCTTAAATACCAATGCCCGGGCTGCACCCCAGACCGATTAAATCAGAATCGCAGGGCTGGGGCCCAGATATTAGTATTTTTTAAAGCTCTCAGGGGCTTTAGCAAAGTTGAGAACCAGTGGTCTTTCCAGAAAGGTCCCTAAATGCTCTCAACGTCCCATCCTCTCCTCCTTTGCCTGCAACCCCAGCACCATTGCTCAGGCTCCATGAAGTGCAGTAATGGGGGATGCGGGGCTGGAACTGAAGGGAGGGAGGGGGCAGGGTGGGCACAACCCTGAGAGTCAGCACCTCCTTCAACTTTGCTTCCCATGTACCTCCCGCTTTAGGAGGCATTCACGCTCAGGGGCGTGCAAGTGTCCATCCTTCACCTGCAAGAAACCTGGAAGAACTGCCTCCTTACCCACCTCACCTTAGCCCCTGCCCTGCCCACTCCCATAGATGAAGGTTCCAAAGGAAAAAGGAAACCAAGGGCCCTAAGCTACTCACCCCCGACACCCCAACTCAGGGAGGCACCTTCCAGCTTCAAACAAATCAACAGATCCCTCCCTGCACAGGGCCATGGTTCCACCCCCCTGGCCAGAGCCCAGTACTGTCAAGCCACCTGGTTAAGGAGGGGGCAAACCTATCAAACGAAAAGGGAGACTGTGGCCTTTAGCTGCCAGCCAGCTACTGTCCCATTCCCTGAAGTTGGCCTCCGCCTGGGTGAGCGTTTAAAGATTCTGGGAATGATAAGGCATGATAAAGGTAAGCCTGACCTTTCCTCCAGGTGCACAGGCAGGGGTGGGAGAGCTGAAGATGTTCCTCATGCTCTTAGCCTGGTGGGGGCCTCGGCCATGCCCAGGAGAGGGTGCTCAGAACAAGGCTCCACCAGGGAGACTGGAAGCAGAGTCAGGTCCCTGGCTTTGCCCTAAAAAAGACGATTTGTCTCACCCCACTGCCTCCCAAGGTTCAGCCTCCTCTTCTCTGTGGTTCTTTCACTAGTGTGAGCGTGGCAATCACCCAGGGGAAACTTCCTCCAGATTCAGCTGCAGTGGGTCTGTGTTTTGGACCAGCACTACCAAGTGATTCTGATGCAGGTGGTCCATCCTGTGGAAACCACCTCCATGGGCCTTGGTGGTATCATCTCAGCATCTGGATGGCCCACTCAGTCCCCAACCTACATTATCCATCCTTTTTAAGGGAGGGTCTGATGAACTCATTTACCCTGAAGAGTAAGGGACTGAGAAGACTCTGGGAGTGGATGCACTCTAAAAGGAGTTCAAGCATCAAGGCTCTCCTCTGTGAGGCCTTCTCCAATCCCTCCAGCTCAAATTAGCTTCATTGTCTACTGGGGAGCCAGCCAGGTAAGACCAGGTGCAATGCCATAGGGAGTAGTGAAGACTGTGGCAAACTGGAGAGAATGTGGCCCCTGGGAGGGAGGCAGTCCATGCTTAGCTCCAGCCAGACGCTGCCAGGCGGGAGTGCAGGGGGTGCTACCAGATCTTCCCATCTGTCAAGAGAAGCCAGAAACCAGATCTTTATGGGAAATTTTCATATTTCTACACTATGGGAGCCCAAGTAAGCACATCTGAGGGCCAAATTGTGCCTGAGGGGGATCGTTTGCAGCCTGTTCTAAATAGGGAGCCCCATAGGAGGAGAGACCTCACTATCATCTCTGTACATTGCCTAGTAGCACAGTCTATAGGTTCCAAGGAAATGTCTCCTGCATGAGAAAATAAATGAAAATATGGTGCTGTGGTCAAGAGAATAGATATTTGAATGGGGAAGGGGGCTTCCTGCTCCATGACACCTAAGATCAGCCTTGTCATCAGTCAGCAGGGGTAGGCAGCATCTCTGGTGGCCCTGTTCCTCTAACTCTCAGAGGAGGCCCAAGCTAGTGCCTAACTCACCCATACCTGGTAATCTCCCTTCAAGCATCCCTGCATGCTCTGTGAGCATCCCCTGTGGGTCCTCTTGGGTCTTCAGCTTTATCCACTCCCTCCCTACATCCTCCAGCTCTCCTGCCACCCCCAAGACCAGGACTCAGCCCCTTGAGGCCCATCTCCTAGAACCTTCCCTCTTGTCTCACCTCAGGCCCTTCTCAGAAACTTTTGCTCAGGACACCCAGCCACTAGCCATGCAATGCAAGAGCTAACAAAGTCTCCCAGCTGCCCTGGGAAAAGGGAGAAGGTCAGTGCCCCTGCAGAGCCCGTCTGGATGCTACTAAACCTACTACTGGATCCGACTCATAGCGACCCCTCCTTGGGTTTCCAAGGCAGTATCACCACGGAAGTAGATTGCCCAACCTTCCTTCCGAGGAGTGGCTGGTGGGTTTGAACCGCCAGCCTTCTGGTTAGCAGTCAAATGCCTTAGGCATTACACCACCAGAGGATGCTACTAGGGTATCCAAATCTCCCAACTCCCTCCTTCCTTGAGGAGGCCCACCCAAGAGTTCTGCATATCTCAGGAGAAGAAAGCAGACTGCTATGGCGATTTGTCTGAAAGGAGGAGTGCCACTCACCAGGAAGAGTGGCTGAAAGGCTACTTAAAATTGATCTTTAGAAGAAGAACAGAAGAAGTGAAGGAGGAGGCAATGCAAAGTACATGATACATAATGCCACTCCACATGAAGTTCAAGAGCAGTTATGACTGAAGTGATGACAAGCTGCATTAATGGGGGAAGGGGTACAGATGGGGAAGGGGATGAGGGCCTTCTGGAGTGATATAAAGTTTCTATATCTTGATCTGGGTGGTGCTTACATAAGTGTAACCAAAACTCCAAACCAAACTCACTGCCATCAAGTCCATTCCAAATCATAGTGACCCCCCATGGGGTTTCCAAGGCTGTAGATCTTTACAGAAGCATACTGCTTCATCTTTCTTCCATGGAGCAGCTGGTGGGTTTGAACCAGTGACCTTGTGGTTAGCAGCCAAATGCTTTAACCACTACACCACCAGCGCTCCTTACACAAGTGTACAAATATGGAAAAATACATAAACTATTTTGAGGTTGTTGGTTTACCATCGAGTAAATTCCAACCCATGACAACCTGATGTATAAAAGACCAAAATGTCGCCCCAGTCCTGTTCCCCCTTCATGATTGTTGATATGTCTGAGTCCATTGTAGTGACTGTTGAGCTAATCCCTCTCATTGACGACACAGTACATGTAAAGATGTATGGCCCTTATGTATGTAAAATTTATTTCAATAATAAAAGAAAAAATAACAAAGAAAGAAAGGAGGGGTAATGACTCTCACAGGTACAAATTAAGAAGCTGGACACCTGCTACTGGCTGTTTGGGAATGCTTAGAACAAAGGCCAATGAGATACAAGAGTCTTGTTCCCACATGGACCATGGTCTTGATTTCTAAAACAGAAAATTAGTCAGTGAGCAGGTGGCCAAGTCCAAGTGCAAATATGTAATTGAAAATCTACCCATGGAAGAGACCTTGCAGGCAAGAAGTAATGAATGTGCCTTACAGCATACAACTTTCTCCATTTAAAGTCTTTCCACCTCAATCAGCCCAGTTCATCCTCATAGTGACCCTGCAGCAGCCAATGTTTCCAGTTTTAGAGCTGCATAAACAGAGGCCCAGGGAAGTTCAAGGACATGCGCAGGTCACCCTGACAGTGCCAGGACTCATCCTCAGCATTCGACTCCAGAGTCTGTGCCCTTCCTTCTGCCTGCACAAGAAAGTGTGCACCCCCTAGGCCATCCTTCTTTTGAGAGCAATTCAGGAATGTGGAATTCTTTACTCTAACAATAGTCAATTACTGGGACAGTCATTTTACCCAAATTTTGTTTGGGGGATAATTTTGTGTGAAGGCTAATATCTTTCCTGTCATAAAATTCCTGCTCTCATGAGGCAGCAGTCTAGAAGCTCTGTTGAGGTGAGCACTGTCTCTATCTCATTCATTTCTCTCATCAGTACCTTCAACAGACCTGGCACAGAGAACAGCTCTATGAGATTTGTTGAAAGAGGGCATCTCTTCCCTTACAGATTTTAAAACAAAGCCCGGAGAGAGTAATAATGGCTACAAAGGAGGGTGTGATAATGTAGGGAATAGTCTACACCTTTGTCAGGACCTGAGGTCTCCACAGAAAACAACAGGGTGGACATGATAGCTCCATGCCAGCAGGTCAGTAGTGACAACAGGAGACAGAGATAGTGATGGACACTATTAGTGCCTACCCTAAAGCCATTTTCCTCTCTTCCTTGCTATAGAACCTGATTTTTTTCCAGCCCCAGAAGATGAATCATTACTGGGCTAAGCCTAACACAGCAATCTCACCTGCTTTTCCCACATTCTCATGTTCCCAGCTTCTCTTCCTGTTGGAATACAGTTCTAGGCAATGAGACATAAGGACAAATCTGCTGAAGGGCTTCTTGTGTCCTTATAACGGAGATAGGTGCTTCCCCCTCCCTCTCCTTCTTGGCTTGAATGTGGTTGTGTGGTGTGATGGCTAGAGCTGTGGCAGCCATTTTGCCATGAAAAGGTGACAAGCTTAAAAAAAAGCAATCACAGTGAGAATGGCTGAGCAAAGAGATTAAAAGAACCCAGGGCTACGCTGCCAATTTCAAACTGTCCATCAGCTCTGAATCAGTTTATCTCCAGGCTCCTTACTGAGATAATTCAGTGTCACATTGTGGTTTTAAGCCACTATCCATTGGGGCTTCTGTTACCTGAATCCCATCTGATTCAAAGGGCAGGGGCAAACAGACACAGTCTGCAGGATTCAAGTCACATGAAAGGGACCAGGTAGGAATTAGGGACAGACCAGTTGAAGCCATGGAGGGAAGCAGGAGGAAAAGCCCTGTAGCATCACCAAACCAAGGAGTAGGAGTACTTGCTTGGCATTTTCTTTGCTATCTGGTCTACCAATAAAAGCCTGACCATGCCATGCTGCATTGGCCCGTCTTCTTATGGTATTCAAGGTATCTCTTATTGACGATTTACCAATGCCAGCTCATAAAGAACTGTTGCCCTTTATAGGGTCAGAGTTAATGCACCTGGGTTTTTGACATATTGTAACCATGGACCTAAGAAGAGAAAAGAAGCTGACCAGTTAGGCAATATGCTCTCTTTTCAATTCAACCCAATACTACAAAATGGCTAGGTAGATTGTAACTGCAGTCCATGCACTCATCAATAGGGCAACAATGAAAGTTCTCTGTATTCTAGGGCAGTGTTTGCACAGGGAGATAGCTCTGGGGGGTGGGGGTGGGGAGGGTGCATGGGAGGAAAGGACACAGGAAAGAGGTAACTCTAGGGAGGAAGTGGGAAGAGAGTTGTTAGACTGTGGGGAATTGCAGTCAATGTCATGAAACAAAATGTGTATGAACTGCTGTATGGAAAATGAATTTGCTCACCCAAATGCAATAAAATTTAGAAAAAAAAGAAAAGAAAAGAAAGTTCTCTGTATTCTTTCCTGATGGTAAGTTATTTTAAACTTTTTATAATGACCTGTTAAAGTCAGGAAGTAAGCTGCAAAATCCACATGAATTAAAGATCAGACATGAGGCCTCAGGTACATTTCTCACTTGTGGCAGACTTGAGCATTGTTCACACTGCTCTGTTGTCAGGGATGCTTTGGGGAGAGAAGCTGTGGAAGCACCAATCCACAGCAGCCTGCAAGCAATTGATCAACAGGGAGATCTTATCCACAGAGCATCCAACTAGGTAGGTCAGAAAGGGCAAGTCAAGATCTGCGAGACAAGGGAGTCCAAAGCATTAATGGTCAGAAAAAAAAAAAAGGCACACGTCTCAAGACCAAGTCAAGATCAATAAAAAAACAAACCAAACCCAAGGCCGTCGAGTCAGTTCTGACTCTTGGTGACCCCATGTGTCACAGAGTAGAAATGACCTCTGTAGGGGTTTTTGGGCTGTGGTCTTTTTACAGAAACAGAATGCCAGTCCTTTCTTTCACAATGGGTGTGTTCGAACTGCCAACCTTCTGATGCAAACTATTTGTACCACCCATGGACCTTTAGGACCAAGTTGTTGTTGTTATGTGCTATCGAGTCGGGCCCAACTCATAGCAATCCCTCCTTGGGTTTCCAAGGTGGTATCACTAGGGAAGTAGATTGCCCAACCTTCCTTCCAAAGAGTGGCTGGTGGGTTTGAACTACCAGCCTTCTGGTTAGCAGTCAAGTGCCTTAGGCACTATGCTAACCAAAAGGAAGAGTGAAATCTGGGCTCAGGTAGAGCTAAGCGCTGAAATTCAAGACCATGAAGAACAAGATCATAGCACAAACAAGAAACAAAAACATCCTTAGAGAAAGATCTGCTTGCCAGGGAGTTTCTGTACACCCACCTGCAGCAGGTAAACCTGGACCTGCAGAAGGAGGAAAACACTCCAGCTGGTTAAGGGCAAGGTGACAGGAGGGTGGCATAGCAGGGTTCTCACAGTGGTTCATGCCTCAGGAAATAATCATTGCATTGGCTTTTATATGAGAGCTTGTTACATGCCAGGTACCACGCTAAATGTCTTTTCAGATCTCCACAAAGCCCCATGAATTATGCCTTATTACTATCCCCACTTAACAGAGAAGAAAACCAAGGTCAAGAGAAGTTAAGCTGGTTTCCCAAAGTCTCACTACTGGTAAGTGGTAGGGACAGGTTTCAAAACCCAAGCCCTGAACTACTGCCAAATCCCAAATCTGGCCATTCTTCAAGGCCCCGTATAATCCCTCCTCTTCCATGAGCTCTTCCCAAACTTGATGGCTCTCACTGACTCCATGCTTCTCTCCCCGTACATAGTGCCTATAACAATGTAGTTAATGCTGAGTTATTTATTGCTGCCATGTGGTTACTTACTAATATTTGAGCATGCACTTTAATTTCACAGTAGCACTGTAAGCACTTTAAAAACCATAACAACTAGGAATGCTTTTAGCTGCAAGTAAAAAAAAAAAA
>NW_006921651.1:9579076-9602040 GCF_000298275.1 Orycteropus afer afer
GATTCAGTTGGCAAGGAAGGGGGCTTGGCTGTGAATGGGCAGCCACAGGATCTCATCCAGGGCTCCTCCCTTGTGGGCATCTGATAGGTGTTCACTGAACACGGGTGGTGCTCAGCAGAATCAGTTGCTCTCAAGGGTGGTCTGAAACATCCTCTCCCCTCCCAGGTAACAGTGATTTCAGTTAGTGTATTTCAAGTTAAAAAATGTATTCCCTTTGATGTAATTTGGTTGTATTTTTCATAAATACATATGTAAGTCATATTAGCTAACAGCAGTGTCAAGCTCAAAGAATATTATCAATGATTATACTAAACAATATTTCCTTTGGGTGCTTACTAAGTGGGAAGGCAATATTTGGCATAATGGCTGAGAATGTAGGCTCCAGGGTCATATCCTAGCTCTAGCACTGCTGTTGTGGGCCTTAGGTATGTTCTTAACATCTCCAAGCCTCAGTTTCTCCATCTGTAACATGGTGATATTAATAGAAATACCAGAGCTCTGGCTTTGGTGTTGTAGCCAGCTTTAGGTTCAAATCCCAGCTCCAGCACAAACTAGTCATACAACCTTAGGAAAGTTGCTTCCCTTCTTTGGCCTTGTATTTTCCTGATCTGTAAAATGCGGCTAACAAAGCCAACCAGGATGTGGTGAGGATTAGATGAGAATACAAATAAAGTCCACAGCACAGAATCAACATTCAAGAGGGTACCCAGAATGGCAAAGTGTCCAGGAATCATAATAGATAAAGACTGCTGAAAGAGTCAAGGATCCTGATGTGGCAGCTGCCTTCAGATGTCTAGGAGTGGCCTTAGGCTTGCTCGGGGTGACTCCAGAAAGCAGAACCAGAGCCAGAAGGTGGCAATCCCAGGGAAGGAGGTTTAGCTTTAAGTAAGAAAGAGTCCTCCTCTCCTGGAGACCTGGATACCACCAGGCAGAGGCCAGCTGAGCCAAGAGCCTGCTGAGTGATAAATGCATGAAATCCAATTAGGAAGACCTGGCCCCAGCTCCCCATAATGTTATGAAGCTTCTATTTCTGTGTGCATAAGAACCACTTGGGGAGCATGTCCAAAAAAGCCCACTCCTAGAGATTCAAATTCAGTATATCCAAGATGGAAGTCTGCAATTTTAACAAGCTGAAGCAGGCTCACATGGTCCAAGGAGCAAACTTTGAGGACTCCTGCCCTAAATGCCCACTTGTTGCTGTTTCCAAAGCCCAGGATTGGGCTGAGCCCACAATTGGAAGCACAATACATACACACAGAACCACTGTGAGCTGAGAAGACAGACCCAGGGGAGTCGTCCCCACCCTTGAAGGTGCCCAGAAAGAGAGCAAGGCAGGTGCTAATGAATTCTGGTCCTAAATCAGGAGGTGTGGCACACAGGCACCTGGAAAGGAGAGAAGTTATTCAATGTGATCTCTAGAAAGGTCAGGGATGACACAGTGCATCAGGGTGCACTTCAACAGCACCCCTAGAGCCAGCCCTCAAAGGGGACTTGACTGATACCATGAACTCAGTGCCAGGGAAGAGTGGTAGGACATAATCCCAGTGGTGGTAGGGAGGAGGGGGCATCACTCACTGTGAAGTCTTTGTGAATGGCGCCCCCTAGGGTTGCTCAATGCAGTATCCCTGAAAATGAGGCAAAATGCACAGTCAAATCATTTTGTGAGCATTCAAAGCCCCTCACATGGGTCCCCAGCTTACCCTTTGAAAAAAAGGTGCTGTTGAGTCGACTGACTCCTGGCAACTCCAGTGTCGGAGCAGAACTGTGCTCCACAGCGTTTTCAATGGCTAATTTTCAGACGGACATCACCAGCCCCTTCTCCCAAGGTGCATCTGGGTGGGTGCAAACCACCAACCTTTTGATAGCAACCAAGTGCTTAGCTACCTGCACCCAGGGACCAGCTCACCCGAGATACACATTTTGCCCTGAGTTGGCCTCTCCTGAAGCTGGCTTTGTTTGGGAATTTTATGAGCACATTGCACACTCCCAAAGCCTCCTCTGCTGCATACACATGGTCTTTCATACTCTGAACTCACCCAGCTCTCTCTCACTTCCAGGCTTTTGAACAAGTGAGTCCCTCCCCAAGTCTGCTCCTGTGGTGCCTGGGTGATTTGTACTCAACATTAAGACCCCATCAAATGCCTCCTCTCATATGAATCCTTTCCCGGCGCCCAGCTCCTGGCTCCCCACAGCCCTGAATGGTATTCAGAGCAGGACGTACACCACAGTAGGGCAGGGGCTTTGCCCGTTTTGTATCCCAAGTCCATAGGACAGTGTCTGGTACATAGGAGGCACTACCCGAACAGTTGTTGAATGGACGAGTGAACTTGGCAGGACAGGAGCTGCCGACCATTCAACAAGGTGAACCAGCAAGTTCACCCTGGGGCTGATATTCCCAGCTGGGGGAAGAGACCCCAGGAACCCCTCTTGGCTGTGTAAGTAGACATTCATTGCCCAGGACCTGATGGCCTGACACAGATCAGGCTCCCAAGCCCCTCTGATACACAGAAGTAATTACTGGGGAGCAGGTAGGCAGATTTGCACAGAGTCCCCAAAGTCTCCTGGGAGGATGTCCGGCCCAATCCCTGCCTCCTCAAAGAGGAGCGTGGAGAGAAGTTCTCCAAAGAGGTTTGATGCTGACTAAGATCAATTTGCTAGGAATCACACCAACAGGCTCCAAAGGGAAGGGGCGTGTGGATGTCCAGGGTCTAGTACCAGTGCCAGCTGTTGTCAACTCAATTCCAACTCCTGGTGACCCTGTGTGCTGTTGAGTGGAAGGGCGCCATAGGGTTTTCAGTGGCTGTGAGCTTTCAGAAGTATGTTGCTAGGCCTTTCTTCCAAGGTGTCTTTGGGTATATTCAAACTGCCCATCTTTCAGTTAGTAGCCAAGCATTTAACCATTTGTGCCACCCAGAGACTCCTTGTCCTGGGTCTAGCCTAGTCTAATCCCAGGCCAGGAAGTGTCAGGGGTGAGTTATGGCTTGGGGCCAAAGCTAACTGCCTCTTAGGACCCATGGGCTAAAAGACCCAGGCTTTCAGGAGCCTGAGAATGGGGCAGCCCAGCAGCCAGCACCAGAACCAGGCCAGAACATCTCTGGGCACTGCCTGAGAAGCTGTAGGACTGCTTCCAGTGGTCACAAACCCTGAAAGCTGGGCCTCCCAAGTAGACGGAGCACCCTCTGCAGACATCTTCCCACCCATTGTTTCAAAGCACTACTGTCCCTTTTGGACGGAGTAAGTACCACAGGTTCTTGGGTAGTTTAGGGTTGGAGATGCCAGCTTTCTAGCTAATGCAACAAATGGACTTGTGTGTGTGTGATTAATTGGAAAAATAAGAGTCGTGATTGCACTTTGGCAAGCTAATAATTTAGCAGCCATTCCAACCATTGTTTTTCATTATTTATGCAACATGTATTTAGTGAGGATGAGGAGAAACTAGCTTTCTCTTATAAAACTTGAATACCTTTCTTTAGGTTCAAAATCATGGATTTATTACACGCATTTATTACAGGCAATTTTCTAAGCCAGACAGCTTCCTGGGAAGCATAGACACCAGTTGAAATTTAGATGCTAAAATAAATCACTTGTCCCTGGTAAACAGAACTGCACAGCCATTAATCATCTTCACCGGCTCAGCTGATGTGACCGCTGGCTGCGGTGACCTGCGGAGGGTGGGTCTCGGGTGGGGGGGTAGGACCGGCTGCACCGCGTAAGCAGCGTGTACTCATCATATCAAACCGCCTTTGCCGAAGCAGATCAGCACTGGTGAGCGGAGTCGCTGTTCTGTTGTTCTTTTCCTCTCATTTGAGGACCCTGTCTTCTTCAGTCAGAGCAGAAGCAATTCATTTAGGCCAGGGCTCGGCAAACTTTTTTTGTAAACGGACAGACAGTAAATATTTTCAGCTTTGTAAGCCAAGAGGCAAAACCGAGCAGCTGTTATTGCCAACAAGCTAAATAGCGTTTTCAAAAATATGGAAACTATTTTTAACTCTTAGGCGGTGCAAACAAGTGGTGGGCTGATCAGGTCTGCAGCCCTGTGTGTCTGCTAGCCCCTGGTTCACGCAGTTAGGGAAGGAAATGTGCAATCCAGAGTCCCCAAGCCCACGTGTATGACTTTCCATCGTGATATAGGATGCCTTATCAGGGCACTGTCATGACTAATACAATTTGGAGGAAAACAATGACAGTACCAGATGTTTGCCCAGCACTCTACCATGTCCTCTCCATCTCAATAAATACCACCATCCCCACGGAGCCAAAATAACAAGAGTCCTCCTTTTTTTTTTAATTGAGGTGCGATTCACATAATGCAAAAGGAAATTTTAAAGTGAACAGTTCAGTGGCATTTAGTACATTCACAAGGTTGGATACCCACCAGCTCTATCTAGTTCCAAACACTTGGAAAGAGAAACCCTGTACTCATTAAGCACTCACTCTCCAGACCCCTCTCCCCAGCCCCTGGCAACCACCAATCTGCCTTCTGTTTCTGTGGGTTTACCTATTCTGGAGATTTCATATAAACAGAATCCTATGTACTGTTGACTTTAAAGTTCACTGTAAGCTCTCTAGTCCTGAGAAAAATGCCTGGCACAAGATCCAAAACCAAACCCACTGCTATCATTTCCAACTCACAGTGACCCTAGAGGACAGAGTAGAACTGCCCCCATAGGGTTTCCAAGGCTGTAAATCTTTATGAAAGCAAGCGGCCCCATCTTTCATTTGTGGAGCAGCTAGTAGGTTCAAACTGCCTGCCTTTTGGTTAGCATTGAGTGCTTTAACCACTGCACCACCAGGGCTCCTCGTTGGCACAAGATAAATCATTGCTGATTGGATTTGTGTTGTTGCTGTTATGTGCCGTTGAGTCGGCCCCGACTCATAGCGACCCCTCCTTGGGTTTCCGAGGCAGTATCACTACGGAAGTAGGATTGTCCAACCTTCCGAGGAGTGGCTGGTGGGTTTGAACCACCAGTCTTCTGGTTAGCAGTCAAGTGCTTTAGCCACTATGCCACCAGAGCTCCTATATGCTGATTGGATAATGAATGGATTTACAAAGAGTAGTCAAACCTCTTATTCAATTGGTTCTAACTGATAGCCTGTGATGTAATCAGGATAAAAATATTGAAACCATTTTGCTGATGAGGGAAAGGAAGCCAGGAGAGGTAGAGTGGCTTGCAGCTAAATTAGCAGCAAGTATGTCTGTGTGACAGAGTGTGACCGATGGACCCAGTCCTGGCCTACACCTTCTGTGTGACCTTGACCTTAAGCTCTCAAGGCTTCATTTCCTCTTTTAAAGATGAGGCTAACAGTGTCTTCCTCTAAAGATTACTGGGCAAGGAGAGGAACTAAGGGAGACAGTTCATGTACAGCACTTGGCATGATTAGTAAGCACTAAAAAAAGCATTTGGCACATAATAAGCACTAAAAAAAATTATCCTCATTATTAATTCATATTTATTATTCACCGACATCTACAATGATAGCACCATAATGTTGATGTTAGTTTAAATATTGCACTCAATGGTAATGTATGGGAGGGCCAGGACTGGCACTCGGGTCTAACATCAGACCCAGCACGTCCACCAGAGGCCCCACTGTCCCTTACCCCAAGGCCTCACAACCCCTCTCCACCCCCAGGGGCCAGTGAGCCAAGGGCAGGCAGGGGTGGGTGCTGTGGAGAGGGATAAGAGGGGCCCCAAAAGCAGCCTTCAGCTCCCAGCCCTGCCTGCCCAGCCCAACAACAACCAGGTCAGGACCTGACCTGCTGCCTAACTCAGGGAGGCTGTTCATGGGCCCCTCAAAACCTGCCTACCCATGGGCTGGGCAACTTCCACGAACATTTCACTGGCTGCTGAGCCACCTCCTCCCTCTGCCTCTCAGACAAAGCTAAAGACAACCATCTAATCATGCAGGGTGGCTTGCATCTGCACCTGTCTTCGCTGAAGCAGGTGGCAGGAAGGGATGTACTCTGAGCATCTCAACCCATGGTGGGCTCCGTTGAGGGCTCCAGGCAGTCAGGTGTCCACTCTGAGGCCTGCAGGAGCCCAGCATGGCTCTGCTTACAATGTGGCCTCAGCTGGTCAACTCCTCACCCCATTCTCCCCTATCTGTTTCCAAGGTCACTGACCCATGCCCTGCTGTTTACCCAGCCTTGGTAAACATTGTGAAGCTTTCTACACAGGAGCTGAGTAGCCTGAATCCCCCCTCTTCTGCCTCCATCCTGTCATCCCCAAAACCATCCTAGCCCCTGGGCAGAACAACCAGACCCAGGGCTGCTGCTCCCCTCCCAGGGAAGGGGGGAGGTACAGAGTTTGGTAGGCAACCTGCCCATGCTGTGAGACCTCCCTGGAAGGGTAATGGGTCGCTTAAAGTCTCTAAGCAGCTGCATTGTTTGCTCCTGAGTCTCAGGACAGAACAAAGAAGAGGGATTCACCCAGAATAGCAACAACTACCAATTATCTCTACTCACAGTGACCCCCGTTGGGTTTCCAAGGCTGTAAATCTTTATGGAAGTAGCTCGCCCCATCTTCCTTCCATGGAGTGGTGCTGACCTTCTGGCTAGCAGCCAATGCCTTATCCACTACCCCACCAGAGCTCCTTAGTTTACTAGATGCCAGACAGTGTTCTCTGTACCCTAAGCCTCACAGCAAAACTGTGAGGTCTGTGCCATTATTATCTCCATTTTGTAGATAAGAGAACAAACAAGACAGAAAGGTTAAGCAACTAGTCCAAAGTCACACAATTAAACAAGTGTGGGAACCAGGTTTGGATCTAGCAGCTTAACCCTCAAGCCTCACTTGACCACTATACCTACCGCCCCATGGCCCTCTTGTTGCCATTGGGCTCACATCTTCTTCCCTCTGGCCCCATCAGAACCCACTGGGGCAAGCGCACCATGATCCACTCAATTGCCTCCCCTGGGGCAGGGACTAGGGACAAGAAGGACCCAGGCCGGGAGCCCAGTGCCCCTTGGGGTAGAGAACCTGCAGGAGAGGAGGCAGAGCCCCTGGGCTGGGGCCCATGTCCCAAGGTTCCTGGTCTTTGATCAGCCAGCCAGAGGTAGCATCTGCTGCCCTAAAGGTCAGGCGGGCCCCACTTATAAGGTCCCGCCAATGGACATGAGAGCCTCTAATGAGGGCATCATGACAGATGAGGGCCCAGTGTGCCAGCTTCTCGGGCGATGCCACTCCCTCCCTCTCGCACCAGGGGCATGGTGAAGAGACAGGGGCCCCATGGGACGAGGTGTTCTAGGTTCCTGCCTCTACTACCTCCCATTCCTTGGGACATTTTGTCCTGGCTCTTCCTTAGTTCCATACCTTTTTTTCTGATCATCTAGAGGCCTTGACTCTAGCTGCATAATGATTCCCTCCTACTCCCCAAAGCCAGAGAGGACTGAAAAAGCGGACATTTGCATTCATTCGCACCCTCCCCCTGCCCGTTTGACAGATGAAGCTTCCGAGACCCAGGAATCACACTCTCACAGACGCCCCTGTTAGAAGGACTTCAGAATCAGGTTGTCCAGGGGTTCTCAACAGGGAGGAGGACCATGCCCTGGTGCATGTGGAAAAGTGTGAGGTTGCTTTGGTGGTCATAATGCCTAGGGGCACTAGTAATACTTAATATGCAGGGCATAGGGATGCCAAAAAAAAAAAAAAAAATTCACTGCCATCAAGTTGATTCCGACTCACAGTGACCCCCATTGGGTTTCCAAGGCTGTAAATCTTTGTAGAAGTAGATCATCCCATCTTTCTTCCAAGTGTCTGGTTGGGTTGACTGCTGACCTTCTGTTCAGCAGCCAAATGGCTTATCCACTACACCACCAGAGCTCCTTGAGGATGTCAAAGATCCTGCAATTCCTAGACAATTCTGCACCGTGAAGAAATGTACCACCTGAAATGCCAATCGTGCCTCCCCCATCAATTCCTAGGAATGAGGAAACCGAAGTCCAAAGAGGACAAGTGATTCAATCACAGTCATTATGGAAGCAACTGCCAGGTACCTACTAATTTCCCTTGTTTTCATCTTCCCTAGAAAAGGAGCCCTACAAACAACCCTGTGCCACTGAGCTCAATGACTCTATTTCCCCACTTCTCTCACAGCAACGTATGCGCAATATGCAAAGGCTGGTGGGTGGGATTAAGCAGATTCAACAGATGATGGTCCCTGGGTGCCCCGACAGTTAGGCACCACACTGGCTTAGAGGTGGGCAGTTTGAACCCACCCAGACGCGCCTTGGAAGGCAGACCTGGCAATCTGCTCCCGAAAGGTCACAACCTTGAAAACCCTACAGAGCAGGTTTAGTCAAAAGACTTTGCCAAAAAAGTGAAAAGACAAGCTACTGACTGGGAGACTATCTTCAGAAAACATATATCTAACAAGACTCTGATACCCAAAATATATATAAAACCTTGATCACTTAACAACAAAAGAACGAATAACCCAATTATAAAACGGGCAAAGGACTTGAACAGACATTTCACCAAAGTTGTTGTTGTTGTTGTTGGGTGCCATCGAGTGGGCTCCGACTCACAGCAACCCAGTGCCCAACAGAACAAAACACTGCCTGGTCCTGTGCCAGCCTCACCATCCTTGCTATACCTGAGCCCATGGCTGCAGCCACTGTGTCAGTCCATCTCGTTGAGGGCCTTCCCCTTTTTCATCAATCTTCAACTTTACCAAGCATACTATCCTTCTCCAGGGAATGGTCCCTTCTGACAACATGACCAAAGTAGGTGAGATGAAGTCTGGCCATTCTCACTTCGAAGGATCATTCTGGCTGCACTTCTTCCAGGACAGATTTGTTAGTTCTTTCAGCAGCCCATGGTACTCTCAGTATTCTGTGCCAGCACCACAACTCTAAAGCATCAATTCTTTTCATCAAAGAGAACATTCAGATGGCCACCGAACACATGAAAAGATGCTCAATGTCATTAGCCATGAGAGAGATGCAAATTAAAACCTCAATGAGATATTATGTCACTCTTACTAGGGGGCTAAGTTTTAAACAACAACAACCCAAAAAAAAAAAATTAACAAATGATGAGGATGTGGGAAAACTGGAACACTTACCTATTGCAAAATGGCTATAGCTGTTGTGGAAAACAGTGTGGCGATTACTCAAAAAACTAAAAATAGAACTACCATATGACCCAGCAATTCCACTTCTAGGTATATACCTGAAAGAGTAGAAGCAGAGACTCAGAGACTTGTACACCAATATTCTTGCAGCACTATCCACAACAGCCAAAAGGTGGAAACCTAAATGACCTCCTGACCCACAAATATTGTCCATCAGCAGATGAATGGTAAGCTCAATGTGGTACATGCATACATACCATGGAATACTGCTCAACCGGTAGGAGAAATGAAGGCTTCAGACATGCCACAATATGGATGGAACTGAAGACATAATGCTGGGTGAAATAAGTCAATCACAAAAGGGCAGATGATACATGACCTCATTTATATAGAAAGATAAGGAAAGGCAAATGGATAGAGAACAAAGTGTTTTAGTGGTTACCAGGGGCAGGAGGGAGGAGGGAAGGGGGTTAATAGTGATGGAAATAATACATTGATTAAGGGCAGGGTTGCACAGCCTATTATTGTAATTGTTGTCAATAAGTTATACACTTGTAAAAAGTTGAATTGGCAAAAGATGTGTGATAGATGTGTTTATAACAATGACTCCCCCCTTCAAAAAAAAAGGGGAATAGCTGCTGAGCCTGCTGATATACAATCAAAAAACTCATGGGATTTGGTTCCTTGGTTTGGAAGTTTAGGGTCAGAGTTTCATGGTATATCTCAGTTAATTGGCCTGATACCATGTTTAGTGCTTGTATTTTACCTCTTAACTCACTGCATAGTGCCTGGGGTCTTGAAAACTTGTAATAAACAGCCATCCATTGGTGTCTATTCACCTGGAGCATCTGAGGAAGAAGGAAAGTCAGGAATAGGAGGAGAATACAGAATTTGTGGCTAACTATCTCCATGAATAACTGCCTCCTTTGTCATGAGACCAGAAGACTCAAAATATTGATGCCTGGCTACCAATACTGAACATTTGATTAAAGATTCCACAGAAGAATGTTCATCAAAAGGGGTAGAAATGCAGAACATTAATTTCAAATTCTCATGGACTCCAAACTTTCTGGAGCCATGAGGGCTGGATGGAACCCTGAAGCTATTGCCCTGAGATAATTTTTAAATCTTAAACCAAATATATCCCATGAAGTCTTTTTAAGAACAAACCACAGTTTAGAGTAACTAGTAAAAATGTCTGCTTTGAGCATTATGCTCTTTGAAGAACTATCTACATAGTATCAAACTGACAAGAGTAATTCAAAACCTCAACATAAACCTTAGTGACTTTATGTTAATCAGGGAAGAACTTAGAAAAGGAGGGTGAGAACAGTTACACAACTCAAAGAATGTAATCAGTGTCACTAAATGGTACCTGTAGAAAGTGTTGAATTAGTGTGTTTTGCTATATATATTCTCAAGAACAGATAACTAAAAGTAAAAAAAGAAGAAAAACCAAGCTTGAAAAATTTGTCAGGGAAGTGGAAACTTATTTAAAAAAAAAAAAAAGTGACAGAGATGGTTGGAAAAATAACCAAATAAAAAGTTTATCACTTAAAGAAAAAATGAAATTTGGATCTCAAGAGATGGGTTTAACAGTGGATTAGACACATCTAATAGAGAATCACTGGGGTTTAAATTAGAAGACGCTATCCAGAATACAGCACAAACGTAAAGAGGGAGAATACAAAAAAAGAAAGTAAGAGACACAGAAAACAGAATGAAAAGGTGTATCATACTTTTAATAGGAGTCCCAGGAGGAGAAAAAGCAAGCTCATGGCCAGGGCCTTCCTCTTGTGAATCCAGCTTGTGGGTTCTTTTTTAGTGTTGTTGTTTGCCTTCCAGTGGGATCTGACTCAAAGCTCCAGTGGGATCTGACTCAAAGCGACCCCTCCTTGGGTTTCTGAGGCAGTGTCACTATGGAAGTAGATTGCCCAACCTTCCTTCCAAGGAGTGGCTGGTGTCTTTAATAGTACTGAGGTATTTTTGCCCTTAGGCAAGAACTGTTAACATGGCCTTGTGAAAATGTGACAGGCTGTGCAAAGATAAAAAATGCCTGGGTTGTTAGCCACAGTGGACCAAAGGCAAGGCAGTAGAAGTGGTCCACCCTAGGTGCAGGCTTGTCAGTGACCTTTCTATTATCATCAAGCAGCAATTTTAGATTTTATCAATGATAAAATACTCCTTCCCTAAAAAAATCTTTTGTCAGACTACACCAGTGCTTACCAGTGATTACTGTTAGGTTTTAATAATACACATGTTAACTTCAAATGAGCAAATTTTCATTATTTATCCCTTAATAAACATTATATTTTATATGACAGTTAATTTGGAAAGTTCCCAGCTATTTGGTCAGCTTTTTGATACTTACAGACTTAGTAACACACATGTGGTTCTAGGGTAAATAAATTCAAAATAAAATGATAGCCCACTGAGTATATATTAAAAAAAAAAAAAAAAAACTTGAGTAACTTTAATTCTGTCATTTTATATGATCACTTGGAGTTTAGGTTTAAAGTTAATAATTGTGATGCATAGTGTGAACTGAGATGTGGGATGTTTTGTAAGTATAATTTTGAATTTATTTGTAAAATATTTTACTAAATTCAAATAATTTCTTTAATTGAAATGTCTCATTGTTTATCTGTTTCAAAAGTAAAGAAAAAAATTTTAAAAATAGTTATTACTACATGATTATTAGTGAAAATATTTTTGTCATATTGAGAATTCTAAGATAGCCTCCAAGGTTCTGGCCCCCTTCTCCCTAAATGAGAAGAGGGCAGGGAAAATAATGGGTTGTCACTTCCATTATTAAGTTACTAATCAGCTGAGTTGGAGTTCATGACAAGAGATATTATCCTGGGTGGGCCTGACCTAAACAGGTGATCTCTTTAAAAGAAAGTAACACATCAGCATGCTCTCTCCTGCTGACCTTGAGGACTCAGCCTCCACCTGTTCTACAGTCACAAGGAAAAGACTTCCGTCAACCACATGAGTGGGAAAGAGGCCTCCGAGCCTCAGAGGCAATCCCAGCCTTGGGGCTGCAATCCTGTAAGACCCTGAGCAGATGACCCAGCTAGCCCATATTCAGACTCCTGACCCACAAATATTGTGAGATAATAAATTTGTGTTGTTTTAAGCCACTAAGTTTGTGGTGATTTGTTACATAGCAGTAAAAAACTAATATACGCGCCTAAGGCCTCACAGTTTGTAAGAGGCAGAGCTGGGATTAGCACATCACAGTCCACACACCATGTAGGAATCCTTATCACTGCTTTGCAGACACTGAAACAGAGAAATGAAGCGTCTTAGCCAAGGTCACAGAGTTGGTAAGTGACGGAGCTAGGCTAAAACCAAGACATGTTCCACTCCAGGGCTTCCAATAGATTTGCTCCTGGATGATTCTGCAGGTGTCTCTGGTATAGTAAATGTCTTTCTTGCTATCATTTCCCACACTTATGATGACTTACAAGGAGCCCTGGTGGTGCAACCAAAGGGTAGTGGTCCTCACTCACCAGTGGCTCTGGGGAAAAAAGAACTGGTAATGTGCCCTTATAAGGATTGTTGTTAGGTTGTTGTTAGGTGCCATAGAGTTGATTTTCAACCCACAGTGACCCCATACGACAGAGTGGAACTGCCCTATAGGCTTTCTAGGCTGTAATCTTCCCAGAAGCAGGTCACCAGGTCTTTCTCCTGTGGAGTCGCTGGGTGAATTCTAGTCACCGACCTTTTGGTTTGCAGCTAGAAACAAAGCTTAACCATTTGTGCCACCAACACTCTTCCCTAAAGACTGTTGTTATTAAGTGCTGTTGAGTCACTTCCAACTCATAGCAACCCTGTGGACAACAGAACAAAACACTGCCTGGTCCTGCGCCATCCTCACAATCAGCGCCATGTTTGAGCTTATTGTTGCAGCCACTGGGCCAATCCATCTTGGTGAGAATCTTCTTTTTTCTCGGAGCCTCTGCTCCACCAAGCATGATGTCCTTCTCCGGGGACCAGTCTTTCCTGATAACACGTCCAAAGTACGTGAGACAAAGTCTCACCACCCTCCGTTCTATGGAGCACTCTGGCTATACTTCTCTCAAGACAGATTTGTTTGTTCTTCTGCAAGTTCACGGTATACTCAATATTCTTCACCAACATCATAGTTCAAATGCATCAATTTCTTCTGTCTTCCTTATTCATTGCCAATCTGCTCCCAATCTGGTTACAGTGGAGTCTATAGTTTGGCCTAGAATAGCCTATGGGGCAGTTCCACTCTGTTACATGGGGCTTTTATGAGTTGAAATCTACTTGGTACCTAACAACTACATGACTTGTGATTTCTGGAACAGGAGCCAGTAGCTGAGAAGGGGATCCTGAGGGTGGCCATGCCCACTCCCAGACTCTACTTTGATCCCACACTGGCCCTCTAGGTGAGCAAGTGGGGATGTAGTTCCCCTAATTATCACTATCTCAGCCCCCTGTTTATTTCTATTGCATTGCAGTTCGCAATTATTCCATTTACACATTTGGCTACCTGACTTTTCCCAGTCTCCCCACTAGAAAAGACCAGTCTAACGTGCTGTCCTCCCAGTGCCTGGCACGGGCCCTGGCACTCCTATCAGTAGAATTTACTGAAGGGATTGCTGAGTGAAAAACCCCGCTCCCGACTACCACCGGAGACAACAGCTGAGATCTCGGATCCAGGAAGCTCCACCCCTTCTCTTCCAATTCCAAGGCAGTCTCCTGGTCTCTAGGACTCTACGGAGTTGAGCCTAGTTCTTTCAGGGGAGGACCTGGGGAAGCAGCCCCCACTTCTGCCAGCTCTGCTCTGAATCATCCCACTCCAGCTGGCCTCCAGGTGAGGGGCTTCCAGGACAAGAGCACTCACCCTCTCACCTCGCCAGACGAGCACCTCGCCGGGAGCCTCCGGTTCCGAAACATGGCACCTGCGCCCTCTGCTGGCGGAAGCAGTCAAGTGTACGGAGACATCTCCGCGTTGGAAACGCAGGCAAGGCAGAAGAGAGGGGCACTCTGGAGTCTGGACCCCCTGAGTCTAGAAACCACGCAGCGTGTTAGGGCACAGTGGAGTCCATAGTTTGGCCTAGAAGAGCCCCTGCCCTGAGGCTGGTGGGCCTAGAGCACACCTGGCTTAATCCTACCTACAGACTGCAAAGGAGTCACTCACCTTAGATACTCTGTTTTTGCTGAGTGTGGCCTAGATTGGGGTCCCCAGTCCAGGGAAATGGGGGACAGTGCTTCCACCAGGAAAACACATTACTCATAGTGAGGGAAGCCTGACCCTGAGAGCTGCTTGTCCCCACCTCAACCTGTCAACAGCTGCCACTCACTCCCCACCTGCTGCTTACCTCATCCAGTCCTTCCAGCAGCCTTCAGGTAACTGCAGCTCTGGCAATATCTTGATTGCAACCTCATGGTAGAGACTCTGAGCCAGAGCAACCCAGCTAAGCCACTGCTGAATTCTTGACCCTCAAACATTTGTTGTTGTAAACCACTAAGTTTACTAACAAATTTGTTACTAAAACTATAACATTATTATAACAAGCATCCTTAGAGGAGCAATTGCTTTGGGGTTGAACTATCCAATCTATTCCACAACTGTGGACACAAGAAACCTGCATGGAAGAGGGCCCAGGCCTTTCGGACCTGGCCATGAAAGAAATAATAGTAACAACTAATATTTACTGAGGAGCTCTGGTAGCGTAGTGCCTAAGGCACTTGACTGCTAGCCAGAAAGCTGGCAGTTCAAATCCACCAGCCACTCCTTGGAAGGAAGGTTGGGCAACCTACTTCCACAGTGATACTGCCTCAGAAACCCAAGGAGGGGTCGCTATGAATCAGGGCCAACTCAACGGCACATAACAACAGTGTTTACTGAGCTCTTGCCATCTGCCAGGCATTGAGCTAATCACTTTACCTTTATCTTCCTAACAAAACCTCCCCCAAAATCACAAAGGTAAATGTTATTGTTTTGGTTACTTTGTGCTGCTCTAACAGAACAACAACAAACAGAAATACCACAGGTGGATGGCTTTAACAAACAGGAGTTTATTCTCTCAGTTTTTTAGGCTACAAGTCCAAGTTCAAAGTGCCAGGCTCCAGGGGCTGAGTAAAAGCCCCTCAACCTTGTTGCTTCAGCTCTGCCTCTTGCTCCTGGCCAACTAAAGCTGGAAGCTTTCTCCACTCTGGCAGCTGCTGGCTGCTGAGGCTGACAAACCCAAGGTTGACAAGTAAAATGGCACAGTCCCGATATTACCAAACCACACAGCAGACCACTGGGTCAAGTCCATTAAGAGTCCCAAGACTGGCAGACAACATGGCAGGCTGCTGAACAGTGACTTGCCTACATTCAGGGTTCAAGTATGCCAAAAGCTGTCCAGACCTTTCTCAAAACGTCTTATATGTTGGAAGCAGACCACATCCCTAAGGCAGCTACTCAGCTGCTCATAGTAGATTCCACCATGGAGCTGATAACCAGTCTCATCATGGGGAATAACTATATCCAGCTGTTTAGCCACTCAAAACCAGGCCCAGCCAAGTTGATACGTACCCTTCTCTACCACAAATATTATCATATCCATTATACAAATGGGAAAAATGAGGTGCAAAAAGGTTGAGTAACCCACCCAAAGGAGCTCTGGTAGCATAGTACCTAAGGCATTTGACTGTTAACCAGAAGCCTAGCAGTTCAAACCCACCAGCCACTCCTTGGAAGGAAGGTTGGGCAATCTACTTCCCTAGTGATGTTGTTGTTGTTGTTTTGCCGTCGAGTCGGCCCCAACTCATAGCGACCCCTCCTTGGGTTTCCGAGGCAGTATCACTACGGAAGTAGGATTGCCCAACCTTCCTTCCGAGGAGTGGCTGGTGGGTTTGAACCGCCAGCCTTCTGGTGAGCAGTCAAGTGCCTTAGCCACTATGCTACCAGAGCTCCTACAGAAACCCAAGGAGGAGTCGCTTTGAGTCGGTCCGACTCAACGGCACATCGGTCCGACTCAACGGCACATAACAACAACAATAAGCCACCCAAGATTACACAGGAAAGCAGAGCTGAGATTTGAATCAAACTCCACTGGATTCCAGTACGGCGTGTTTAACCCTGCAGTGCACAGCAGCTCAAGGGCCCACTCCCTCTGCCGATCTCCTGGCATAGTCTCCTGGTCTCTAGAGCTCTACAGAGTTGAGACTAGTCCTTTCAGGGGAGGACCTCTGCCAGCTCTGCTCTGAATCATCCCACTCCAGCTGGCCTCACTCAGCCCCTGACATCACCACCACCTGCTTGCTCTCAGATGAAGGCGACTAAGACAGATACTAGGACAAATCCCATCCAGCCCATTGTCCCTTAGCCAAGGCAGGCCCTCTCCCTGCTGTCAGGTGCACCCCCCTTCACCTACCCAATACCTGCTCACTGAGCACCTTCAAGCTGAAAGTGCTTCACGTTGTCTAATGCAACCCTTTCTTTCCTCACTCCATTTTTTGATGTAGAAATGGAAGCCCAGAGAGGTGCAGTGACTTATTTCAGAACAGAGGCATGGGGAACACTGAAGCCAGAACCCAGGTCTACTGGCCCCTCTCAGTCCAGCCTGTACCCTGACTTTCCCAGGGCACACTCTAAGTTCCACCCACTCCACCTCAACACCTGGGATTGGAACCTGAGACATACTTCCCAGCAACCTCCACTGCCCCAGCCCCTGAGGGAGCCGGGAGGAGGGGGCTTATCTCCACCTGTGAGGCTGAGTTGTCTCACCCTTCCCTCTCCCCTCCCTGCCAGACAGCCTTGATTAATGGGCTGGTGCTATTTTATCTCCCAGCTGCAGTGGTTAGAGATTAATGGGTGGTGGCAGGGCCCGGGAAGAGCACACTCTGCCCCCTAGATCAACCTGCGAGCTCCCCAGGAGGACGGGCCAGTGGGGTCTGTTCTCCTGTTGCCATCTTACTCTCCTGCTTGAACTGGCTGAGCCACAGCAAAACATGCAAAGCACCAGGACGGGCCTGGCACTTAATAAAAGCAAAAATAGGGGCTCCATAAATCATAGCTGTTGCTGCGGCTGCTGCTGCTGTTAGCCCTTGCAGTCCTTGGGCCACCGTCTGTCCCGAGGTTGAGCTGTCTCAACTTGCCAGCCAAAGTCTCAACCACTGGACAGCCCGTGGGGGAACTAGGAAGTCACTTCCCCACTCCAGTCTCAGGTTCCCTATCTACAAAATGGTCACTGGTTTGGGGTTTGGAAATGGGGTTGCCGATCGGACGTCATTTTATTGAGTGACCTGAGAGTGGGCTTAGAGGTCTGTCCAGCTGTGAGGCTTTAGCAGATCCTTTCATACTTTGCACCTCAGTTTCTTCATCTGCAAAGCATATAAGAATCTCTACGTTGTCCTCCATACAGGGCTGTTTGAATGAGATAACTTCCAGAAAGCTCTGTAGGAACTATCCCATGTCCTACTAAAGTATGGGCTTTGGGATCCTACAGGGAATCAAACCCTAAACTCTGGCCAAGGGGTTGACATGGGTGTGTGTTGCTGCCCACAACTCCAAAATCCAGGCTCAGCTCTGGGAGAGAAAGATGCCTGAGGCAGACCCTCCCAGGGCTAGGGCAAAGGAAGGGTGACCAAATGGCCCACTCTTCCCAGGACAGTCTTGGGTTACTTCTATTGCCCGGTGTGATTCACTCTCCAAAAGGTCCCATTTAGGCAATAGGTTATATGGTCTCTAGGCTGAAGAAACAAGGTTCTATCCTGTGCTCAGGGACTGTGAGACTCCACCTAACTCGGAGTGAGTGGCCAAGTCTGGCTGAAGTCAGACACGTAACTCTGACAGGACCTTGTAAAGGCTCAGAATCAGGGTTTGGTCACCATTGGAAAGGCCCTCCAACCTCTTCCCTAGTTTTCTCAAGATGCATGTCTCATTTTAAGCATGTGATCACTATAGAGAATGAAAAGATATGAAGATGAATGAGGCAGTGCGAAAGAAGGAAGGAAGGGAGGGATGGAAGCTTAGATGAAAAGGTGGCATTTATGGAAGGATGGGTGAATGGAATGAGAGAGAAGATAAAAAAAACAGATGGATTCATAAAAGAGGAGAGTGGATGAATGGAAGAGAGGAAGGATGGATGGATATTGAAAGAGAGTGATGCAAAATGTGTGGACAGATGGATGGTTAGAAGAAGGAAGGGATGGAAAGAGATGAATGACAGTCTTGCCAGCCCCCTTCCTCTGCCCTGGACAGAGGACCCAGCAGAAGACTCCATTTCCAGGTCACACAAATGGGCTCTCTGAGGCCTCATGAAGCCAGTCTCCTCTCACCCACTCCATAGACATTCCTAGGCCCCCTCCTCCCTCTTTGTTCTCCTCTGCCCCTGCCCACTGCCCCTTCCCAAAGGACAAAGGGCAGCAGAGAAGAGGAAAGCTATTTGCTATCAGCCTCACTTATCCCAGTCCTGTTTATTCTGGATCTGCAATTAACAGAGTCTCCTTCTCTGATCAATTAATAGTGGGGGACCTGGGGAGGGCTCAGGGAGCCCCATCAGGCCAGGTTACTCATTGATAAACAATGGGGAATTGATGGAGGCTTTCCCTAATCCTGCTCCAAGGTCTCCCATCAGTGACCCTTTCCTGACTCGCAGAGGCACCCAGGTATCAGTTTTGAGCCCAGAAAGGCTGATGTGGGATGGGGCTGGGAAGCCCAGTCTCAAGGTATGCAGTTCTAGGTGTGTGCTTCTGGGACCCTGGCCCTTGGGCTACACAGTAAGTTCCTCTCCAGCTCCCAGATCAGGCTGAAAAGACTGTGTAGCCATGGACAAAAGGAAAGGACCAGACTCAGGTTTACAGACCCATCTCTTCCCATTGAGCAGCTGTGTGACTTTGGGCAAGTTACTCAATCGCTCTGAGCTTCAGTCTCCCTCTCTGTAAAATAAAGACAGAAATAGGACAGACCTGCATCAAAAGACTGCTGAGAGGACTGAATGAGTAAACGATATAATACATGTAGCCCAGAGCCTAGACCTTAATAAGATCTCAAAACATAGTAGATGTGTCAGCCACTGACCAGAGCTTTGGGCTCTTCTGGCGGACCCTAGGGCACCCTTCCAGCTTCTCATTCTCTATCTTCTCCTCCTCTCCCTTGGGGTCCTTTCAGGTACCAGCAGGCCCTTGGAGGTCTTGCCCCCTCACTTCCCAGAAGGACTTCAGAGGTTTTTATTGTCCAGTATGGGAGTCACTAGCCATATGTGGCTATTAAAAAGTAACTTTAAATTAATTAAAGTTAAATACAATGAATAGTATTCTTTCCAACATAAAAAGAAATGAAGTGCTGATACATGGCACCATGTGGATGAACCTTGAAAACATCACGCTAAGTGAAAGAAGACAGCCACAAAATGTCACGTATGTAGGACTCCACTTCCATGAAATTTCCAGAACAGGTAGACCTGTAGAGACAGAACACAGATCAGGGGTTGCTAGGGGTTGGGGGTGGGGTGCGGGATGGAAAGCGGCTCAGTGGGGACAAGGTTTCCTGTTGGGGTGATGGAAATGTTCTAGGACTAGATAGAGGTAGGGCCTACACAACATTGTGAATGTGCTGAACATCACTGAATCGATCACTTTAAAATGGTTTACTTTACGTGAATGTTACCTCCATTTTTAAAAATGAAGTAAAATTAAGAATTCCTCATTCTCACTAGCCACACCTCAAAGCCCAAAGACACATTAGAGAGCACAGATAGTAGAACATTTCCATCAGTGCAGAGAGTTCTAGGGGACGGCACTGCCAGACAAACTTGACCTCCAGGTTATCAAAGAACAATTATGAGAAGACCTCTTCACACGTGCGATCTCACATGACCCTCACACCAGAATGGCATTACTATTTTCCTTTAAGAGGTGGGAAATCGGGACCCCAAGAGAAATGCAGCCCCAAGGTTGCACAGAAAGTGGTAGACCAGGGCCTTGCACTGGGGTCTAGAGGTACCGGATCCAAGGTCTTTTTTGCCTCCCTCAGAGATGGGCTTGGGCCTGGGAAGTCACAGCCAAACTCCTCTCTCTGTCTCTGGTGTCTCGCCCACATCCCGCTACCCCTCCCCCTGGCTTGATTTCCTATGGGATTGGGTTTCCTCTCCAGGGATCCTGGCTCCAGTCTAAAGCAGGGAAGGGTGTGCAAGTGTGTGGTCTGAAACTTGAAGGGTGCTGGATTCCTGTTTGCCAAAACTGTGGGGAAGGGAACTTAGTGCCAAGTGATTTGGAATTTTAACAAAAATTCCAGGAAGCCGGAGCAGGGTGATGGGAGCTGAGGGAAAGAATGCACCTCCCCGACCCCAGGTCACCTTGTCACACAGGCGGGTCAACAGGGCACAAAGCTGTGTTGGGAGCCCTCCAGGGCTGGGCTGGGGCGGGGCAGATCTCAGATTTTTTCAGTCTTTCTGACCTTGGCAAAATCTAGACTTGGTGAGCAGTGAAAAAAGGACGGAATCTAGATCAAGTCAGAGCTTTGTTCCCAAGCCCACCTTCTGCCTGATGACCTGAGCCTCCATTTTCTCATGTGTAAAATGGGGATTGTTACACATGCCTCCCTCCATTGTTGTTGGGTGAAACAAGGTACCAGCTATGACTCCCCCAAGGAAAATACAAACCAAACCCACTGCCATCGAGTCGATGCTGACTCATAGCGACCCCCTTTGGGTTTCCAAGGCAATAAATCTTTACGGAAGTAGACTGCCCAGTCTTCCTTCCATGGAGTGGCTGGTAGGTTTGAACTGCCAGCCTTATGCTTAGCAGTTAAATGCCTTAGGTACTACGCCACCAGAGCGCCTTATGACTCCCAAAACAAACAAAAAACCAAACTCACTGCCATGGAGTTCGATCCAACACATAGCGACCCCTCCTTGGGTTTCCAAGGCAGTATCACTACGGAAGTAGATTGCCCAGTCTTCCTTCCAAGGGGTGGCTGGTGGGTTTGAACTGCCGGCCTTCTGGTTAGCAATTATGCCTTAGGCACTATGCCACCAGAGCTCCCATGACTCCCAAGCACCTTATAAATATGAGTTATCCTCTCCAGGACCCCAGCTACTGTCCCCATGGGGATCTCTCCTTAAGCAGGAACCTCTAAGAAGTTTCAAGACTCAAGTCCTCAATTAGCAATGACAATCATCGTCATGGTGACTCATTGACGGCTCAGCATGAAGCTTCAGGAGGGCTGACTGCCCTCCTTGTGTGCAGTGGTCTGTGTGTGGTGGAGTCAGGCCATTTTGGGAGATTCCGAGCTGAGTGACCTTGGGCAAGTTACTTAATCACCTCCATCTGTAAACTGGGGATGGTAAGGATAAAATCTATCCCACAGCACTGTTGAGATATTTAAATGAGATGATAATAGTGCTAGATTACCCAATGAACAAGGTAAGCACAGGCTTGTTTGTTTGTGCTTACTACTAAATCTGCAGTGGACAATTTCACATTTTTTCACCACATCAAAGATTTTGCTTCAAGGTATGACCAGCACCTGTCTCTCTCCCAACCCCATAGCACCTCCCTACAGAATCAAAGCCTCTTTTCAAATTTACAATCCCTGCCAGGCATGGAGTACCCAGTAAGGTAAGCAAGGTAAGCATGGGCTTACTTGTGCTTATTTATGAATCTGCAGTGAACAGTTTCACATGATGTAGTGAAATTGTTCACTACAGATTAATAAGTAAGCACAAATCAGCCCGTGCTTACCTTGTTTATTGGGTAATACCCCTGCATGATAAAACATTTAGCATAGAGCCTGAACATACAAATGTCTGCTAACACCACGGTTAATCAAAGCCAAGCCCTGGGCTGGGTGCAGGGAAAGATAAGACGGACATGAAACCAACTAACAACATCCTCAGGCAGACAGAAGGGAGAATTCTGTGTTGTCTGGAGTTTGGAGGAGCTCTGGTGGCGTAGTGCCTAAGGCATTTGACTGCTAACCAGAAGGCTGGAGGTTCAACCTCACCAGCCACTCCTCGGAAGGAAGGTTGGGCAATCTACTTCTGTAGTGATACCACCTCGGAAACCCAAGAAGGGGTCGCTATGAGTCAGATCCAACTCCACGACAGTGAGATGGAGTTTGGAGAAGAGAGAGTCCTTATTTCAGCCTGAAGGAGGCCTGTGGGCATGCCTGGGAGAGCTGCTGCAAGGCCAACATGCAGACTCCTGTGGGAGGAACAGGGAGCAGGCACAGCTGCCTCCAAGGCCAGTATTTCTCATCCTGGTCCCCAGATCCCTGGGGAGTGACATGTGTTGAACAGAATCTCTGCAGGCAATGGCCCAACAGTCTAGACATATTTTAACCAGCTCCAAGGGGATTATTCCATGATGTAAAGTTTGAGCACCTCTCTCCTCTGCAGGCTGCCGGGTGTGCTCCAGGAAGGCCAACCTTGTCAAAGCAGGCCCAGAGGAACAGAGACAATTCATATCCACAGTAAGTTAAACCTCAACCCTCATCTGCCCATTATACCTCTTAGAATTGTTTTTCAAAACTCATGGGGTGTATGCAGTGGTGAAAGAGTCCTGATGACATAACAGTTTAGCATTCGGATGTTAATTAAAAGGTTGATGGTTCAAACCCACCCATTGGCTCTGTGGAAGAAAGACCTGATCTGTTCCTGTAAAGATTGCGGCCTAGACATTTACCTGAGGTAGATGCACTCCTCCGTGGAGAGAACAATCATGGGAGAATAGAAGGGCTGTGTATGCACAGGGACATAGCTCAGGGGGCAGGAGTACATGAAGGGAAGGACACAGGGAAGAGGTAACTATGGCCAGGAAGTGGGAGGGAAGCTGTTGCATTGTGGTAAATTGTAGTCAATGTCATGAGACAAAGTATATGTGAACTGCTGTACAGAAAGTGAGTGTGCTATGTAAACTTTCAC
>NW_006921651.1:9603270-9606393 GCF_000298275.1 Orycteropus afer afer
TTATCCCTTTCAGAGGAGTCTATAGTGGTAGCCGGGCACCATCTAGTTGTGGTCAGAGTTGTGGAGGCTGAGGTTCACGTGGTCCATAGTCCTTTGAACTAATTGTTTCCATGTGCCTTTGATTTTCTTCACTTCTCTTTACTCTGGATAAGGAGTGACCAATAGTCACCAATAGTGACCTTAGATGGTTGCTCACCAGCTTTTAAGACCTTAGTTTTACAAACCAAAGTAGGATATAGAACACTGTCCTTGTGGCTATGTTGTCCCAATTGAGCTTGATGTCCCTCAAATCTGGTCCTGAATCCCCAGACCCAGAGACTCACTCCCTCAGGGGTTGTTATGGCTAAGAAGTTTTCATAACTTCACCCCTCTGTGCTCTACTATACTCATGGATATATTTCAGCATATGTGAAAATAGAAAATATGTAGAAATATCCTGTCAAACCTATACATGTTCATGAGTATGGTCCCATTCTCCTTCCCACACCTGTACAGCTTGTGTGTCTATGTCTCCACTCATAGATTATGTTGGTTGTTACTGTTATTGCAGGATTGTGTGTGAATCAGTATTTACCTCCGTTGCCTTTAACTCTTCTATTCTGCCCAGCGTCTTCCTTTCCTTGATCATTTCTTGTTGCTCTCCTCCTTATTGTATATTGCCTTCCCCTTCACCCAAGGTAGTATGTGTCTGCCCTCTGGTTAATGGTTTACACTTGCTTCTTTTTCATCTGGTTTGTCTCCTAAGTTCCCACCTATCACATCATTTGTAAAAAAAAGGGTTACCCTCCTTTAAAAACAACAATGGTGGATAGCATTGACCTATCAGTGCTTCTCAACAGGGGCTCTGTCACCCTTTGGGGCAGGATAATTCTTGGTCCTTTGAGGCTGTGGTGAACGTTGCAGAAATTTTAGCATCCCTGGCCCCTGCCTACTAAATGCCAATAACAGTCAAGTCATCCTGATGTCCAAACACATGCCCCATTCCAGGTGGTGGGCTAACCACTACACCCAGTAGAGAAGCATTTCTAGCTGCTCAGCTCTCCTCACTATACAGATGATGTTGAGACCAGAGGAGCCAAGCAACCAGCCCAAAGCCACACAGCAATAGGGGTAGAATTGAGAATAGGAGAGCTACAAGAAGAGATCACGGACACTAACTGAATCAGATTTCCTAGAAGTGGGTAAGAGGGGAGTTGGGGCCCTTTTCAGAGAGCCTTATGGGGGCACCCATGCCCCAAAGCACCATCTGGAAGAACCAGGACCAGGTAGCCGCTACGACACTAACTGAATCAGATTTCCTAGAAGTGGGTAAGAGGGGAGTTGGGGCCCTTTTCAGAGAGCCTTATGGGGGCACCCATGCCCCAAAGCACCATCTGGAAGAACCAGGACCAGGTAGCCGCTACCGTGGCCTGAAGCCTCAGCAGCCAGCACAGCACAGAAGGGCCATTCTGGGGCCAGGCAAAGAGGCCTGGACCGCCTCAGTGGCCCCAAGGGCAGGCATCCAGCAGTTCCCAGGCTGAGGCCCCAGCTCCCTCCCAGCAGAGGACAATTGCTCCATTGGCTAGGATGGGGGAGAGGAGATTCCTGGCAGCTTCATCCTCACCCCACTAGCTGTGGCTCTGCCCAGCTCCTCCCAACCCTGCACCCACTCCTTAATGAGACCATTGTTTGCCCAGGATTTCCCCAGCAGCTGGCCCCACCCCTCACACTCCTGCCCTGGCTTTCCCCTCTACAATCCTGCCCTGGGGTCCTCCCTGGGGGTTCCTCACTTCCTCCCCTGAGCACAAAGCCGGCTAAGGCCCCTCTGACTCACCCTCCCCTTGCTAGTCAAGTCATTTCCCCCTCCCAGCCTCTGGTTTTTATATGAATCCAATGTGCGTAGACAGACTGCCAACCATCTGTCCAGCATGAGAGGAGTCCATCGTGAGAGCCTGTTAATTCCACCTAAAAGCAAAGAAACCTGTTTTATTTTCAGGCAAATGAACCATTTTCTGTTGGTTTGGGAAAACACGGAAAATAGTTCAGGAACCTTTCTTACCGCCCTCATAGAGCCTTGATGGGCAGGAACCACCAGAAGAGAAGGTAACTTTCCACTCAAAGAGTTTTTGAATCTGGGGTCCCCAGGGCCCCACAAAGCCTGGGCTAAGGGTGGGGGGGGCGCATGCTGTCTGCCTCCTGTGATGTCACAGCTCTGTCAGAACACTTAGGTTGTAGCAGTTTTGAAAGCACCTGCAGGTGCTTCTTCTCATTTAAGCTTCCCAACAAGGAGCCCTAGTAGTGCAATGGTTAAATACTCAGCTGCAAACCAAAACAGGTGGCAGTGTGAACCCACCAGAGCCTTCAAGGGAGAAAGATCTGGCAATCTGCCCCCATAAAGGGTACACCCGGGAAAAGCCCACGGGCCAGTTCAACTCCATCACAGAGGTTCTCTGTGAGTTGAAATTGACTCCGTGGCACCTAACAACAATCTTCCCAACAAATCTGCAAAGAACTTCTTCCTGTCCCTTACGGGCAGACAGGGAAACTGAGGCACGGCGTGTTATGTCTTATCCAAGTTCCCACAGCCCACAGTGGAAGCCTAATTGCTCTTGCCTCTGTGCTCAGGGCTCTTGCTTCTTTCCCACAAAGACGGCTCAGAGGCACCTCTCCACCCCTACCCCCAACCAGGAAGCTGCATTTGTTCATCAGTTTGGCTTTACCTCTAGACTGTGCGTGCCCTGAGGCCAGTTGCCTGGCCAACTGTGGTCAAACCTGCTGTAGCCTCAGTTCTTGTTGTTGTTGTTGTTAGGTGCCGTTGAGTCATCTCTGCCTCATAGCAACCCTATGCACAGCAGAACGAAATACTGCCCCGTCCTGAGCCAGCTCCATGATTCTTCCTATACTTGAGCCCATCACCATTGCCACTGTGTCAATCTATCTGGTTGAGGGCTTCCCCTCTTTCATCGACCCTCCACTTTACCAAGCATGACATCTTTCTCCAGGGAATGGTCCCTTCTGACAACATGACCAAATATGTGAGACAAAGTCTGGCCATTCTTGCTTCCAAGGAGCATTCTGGCTACACTTCCTCCAGGACAGATCTGTTAGTTCTTTTAGCAGTCCATGGTACTTTCAGCATTCTTC
>NW_006921651.1:9607422-9611271 GCF_000298275.1 Orycteropus afer afer
GCTCTGGGCCTAAGGCCCCTGTCTCCCACCCCGTGCAAAGCAATGTGGGTCACTTCAGCAGTACTCCCACCCTCAAAGAGCTACTCCTCACATACATCCAGGAAACCACAGGCTCTGCTTCCTGGCTGTGTGACCCCAAGCAAGTTACTTGAACCTCTCAGAGACTCAGTTTTCTTATCTACAATGACAATAATGTGCCTCCCTCACAGTGGTATCTGGATAATTAAATGAGATCATGTATGAGAAAGCAGAGATTATAATACCAGGCACCTAGAAGGCCAATGGAAGCAGCAGTCAAGACATCAGATTACATATTGCACTGGGCAAATCTGCTGCAAAAGACCTCTTTAAAGTGATGAAGAGTGAAAATGTCTCTTTGAAGACTACAGTGTGCCTAACCCAAGCCATGGTATTTTCAATCACCTCATATGCATCTGAGAACCGGACAATGAACAAGGAAGACCAAAGAAGAGTTGATGCTTTTGAGTTGTGGTGTTGGCAAAGAATACTGAAAGTACCATGGACTTCCACAAGAACTAACAAATCTGTCCTGGAGGAAGTGCAGCTGGAATGCTCTTTGGAAGCAAGAATGGCCAGACTTCGTCTCATCTACTTTGGTCATGTTATCAGAAGGAACTATTCCCTGGAGAAGGATATACTTGGTAAAGTGGAGGGTCATTGAAAAAGGGGAAGACCCTCAACGAGATGGATTGACACAGTGGCTGCAACGATGGGCTCAGGTGTGGCAAGGATTGTGTGGCTGGCACAGGACCAGGCAGTGTTTCATTCTGTTGTGCACAGGATCGCTATGAGTGGGAGCCAACTCGACGGCACCTAACAACAAAAGGCCCTAAACAAGTATTCAAGGAAGGGAGGGAAGGAGAGAGGGAGAGAAGCCAGTGTGAGCCTAGGAGGCTTCAGCACCCCTCGCCCTGTCCCCCTCAGCAAGCATGACAACTGGCAGACCACTCAACTTACTCCATTCAGTTCCCACTAGCTCCCCGCACCATTCTGATCTTTCCTGGGCCTCCCAAGAATTAGGTTAAAAAAAAAAAAAAAAAAAGGTTAAAGGAACTTGGGCTCCAGCCTGAGCCTGTTTGCCTCCAAAGACTCCCCTTTCTTCTACCAGTGGTATTCATCCACCCATTTGTGTTTTTTTTTTCCTCCCACTCTTTATTGTAGTTTGGGTAAAGTTTTACAGAGCAAATTAGTTTTCCATCCAACAATTTATACACATTTTGTTTTGTGACATTGGTTGCAGTCCCCTCAATGTAACCACACTCTTCCCACTTCCTTCTTGGGGTCCCTGTTTCCCTTTAGCTTTCTTTCCTGTCCCTTCTTGCTTTCTGACCTTTGTTTTTGGGCAAATACTGCCCTTTTGGTCTTGTATGATTGATGGTACAGAAAAATACATTCTTCCCTGGAGTTTTGTTCACTTTATAGGCCTGCTATTGTTTGGCTCAAAGTGGATCCCCAGGGGTGAGTCCAGTTCCAGGCTTGAAGGATGTCTCAGGGGTTCCACCAGTCTCTACCAGACAGTGAGTCTGGTCTTTCCTATGATTTTTAATTTTCTTGTACATTTTCTCCCATTCTGTCAAGGACCTGCTATTGTGATCTTGATCGAAGCGGTTGTTGGTGGTAGTCAGACACCATCTAATTTTTCTGGTCTCAGGGTTGTGAAGGCTGTGGTTAACATGATCCTTTGAACTAATTGTTTCCTTGAGTCTTTGATTTTTTTCACTCTTCTTTGGTCCAGATGAAGAGAAACCAATGGTTGGCTCTTAGAGGGCCACTCACTAGCTTTTAAGACCCCAGTCACTACTCACCAAAGTAGGATGTAGAACATTGTCTTTGTGGACTACATTATGCCAAATGACCTAGATGTCCCCCAAGACTGTGGTCCTAAGTCTCCAAGCCCAGCAACTCATTCCTTCAAGGTGTCTGGTTGTGGGTATGAAATTTTCAGAACTTTGCCCCCTGTGTGCTCTACAACACCCCTGGATTTCTTTGCAGCACATACAGATATGTACATAGAAATACCCTCTGCTCTGGTGCAACCACTGAGACCATGGCCCATAGCTGCCTTCAGGTCTGGAATTGAACCCACACCTGTGGCTTCCAGCCAAACAAAAGACAGGCATATGAGTTGAACATTTACCTGAGATAGACACACTCCTTGGAGAGAACAATCATGGGAGAAAGAAGGGCTACTGATGCACAGGGAGACAGCTCAGGGGGCAAGAGTGCATAGAGGGATGGACACAGGGAAAAGGTAACTATCAGGAGGAAGTGGGAGGGGAGCTGTTGCATTGTGGTAAATTGTAGTCGATGTCATGAGACAAAGTGTATGTGAACTACTGTATGGAAAGTGAATTTGCTCTGTAAATTTTCACCCAAATCACAATTACAAACAAAAAAGAAAGAAAGAAAGAAATAGCCTCTGCCAAACTTGTATATCCTCACGGGGGTACTCCCATTCACCTTCCCACATCTGTTCAGCTCGCATGTCTACCTACGGACCCACTTGTGGACATTGTTTATTACTATTATTGCAAGACTTTACATGTAACAGTATTTACCTTTGTTGTGTTTTACTCTTGGGCACCTTCCAGTGTCTTCCTTCGCCTGGCTCAAGTGGTGCTGCCCTCCCCCTTAGTAAGCACGTAGTTAGTGATTTACCTTCATTTCCCTGCCCATCCCTGGTAACCATTATAGAATGTTTCTTTCTGTACGTAAACCTTGTCTCCACTTTTTATAATGGTCTCATATAATATGTGTCCTTGTGTGATTGACTTATTTCACTCAACATAATGTTTTCCAGGTTTATCATAGTGTTTCACAGATTCTTCGTTATTCTGTAACGCTGCATAGTATTCCATCCTGTGTGTGTACCATAGTTTGCTTATCCATTCATCCATTGACAGGCACTTAGGTTAGTCCCATCTCTATCAGTGTTGTCAGTAACACTGTGTTGAACATAGGTGTCACTTGTGTAACATTTATTGAGCACCTATGTGACTGACAGTGTGCTAGGAGCCAGAGAAACCAAGATGAACAAGGTAAGGCCTTGCCCTTGTGGAGCTCTCAGTCCAGTGAGAAGCCAGGAATTGAGCAAATAAACACATAACTGTATAATGACCACGGTGATAAAGGCTGTGAAGGATATTCAGGGCTCTATTAGCATGCTATGGTGCAGTGCCTAAGGCATTTGACTGCTAACCAGAAGGTTGGCAGTTCAAACCCACCAGCCACTACCAGAAGGAAGATGAGGCAATCTACTTCCATAAAGATTTACCACCTTGGAAACCCAATGGTGGTTGCTATGAGTTGTAATCAATTCGATGGAGCAGGTTTGGGTTTATTTATTTGTATTTGTTTACTAGCATGCTGAGTGAGGAGACCAGCCTACCAGGACTCTTGGGCAGAACTTTCTCCTAAGAGCAGCAGGAGGCAGTTGAGCTGCAGGGCAAGTCTATCAAGTTTGTCATTTGAAGGATCACCTGGGCTTCTATAGAGTGGACAACAATGGGACTGAAAGGCAGGCAGAGAGGAAGTGAGGAGGCTGCAGGAGGGAGAGCAGAGATGAATTTGGGAAAAATTTAGGAGCTGGAAGCTATGGGATTGTATGGTGGTCTTTGTTATGGACCGAATGGTGTCTTCTAAAAAGAAATGCGGAATTAGTGCCTAAGGCACTTGACTGCCAACCAGAAGGCTGGCAGTTCAAATCCACCAGCCATTCCTCAGAACATTGGGTGATCTACTTCCGTAGTGATACCGCCTCAGAAACCCAAGGAGGGGTCGCTATGAGTCAGATCTGACTTGACAGCAATGAGTTTGGGTTTTTTTTTT
>NW_006921651.1:9611371-9618085 GCF_000298275.1 Orycteropus afer afer
GTTTTTAGTACTGTGAAAGGAGCTCTGGTGGTGCAGTGCCTAAGGCATTTGACTGCTAACCAGATGGTTACCAGTTCAAATCTACCAGGCACTCCGTGGAAGGAAGACTGGGCAATCTACTTCCGTAAGATTTACTGCCTTGGAAACCCAAAGGGGGTCACTATGAGTCAGAATCGACTCGATGGCAGTGAGTTTGGTTTGGTTTTGAGTTACCTGTGGATGTGACCTTGTTTGGAAAGAGGGTCTTTGAAGGTATTATCAGTTAACAAGAGATCATGCCAGAATAGAGTGGCAGAGTGAATTCTAGTCCAATCTGAGTGGTGCCCTTATAAAAGAGAAGAGACACAGATATGAAGGAGAAAGGCCATGTGATGACAGTATGACAGCTGCGAGCCAAGAATGCCTGGGGTCATCAGAAGCTTCAGGAACCCTGGTGGCACAGTGGTTAAGAGCTCACCTGCTAATGGAAAGGTTGGCATTTCAAACCCACCAGCCACTGTACAGAAAAGACCTGGCTCCCATAAAGATAACAGCCAGGGAAACCCTAAGGGTCAGTTCTACTCTGCCCTGTGGGGTCACTATGAGTCAAACTCAACTCAGTGGCAATGGGCTGGGTACCAGAAGCTGAGAGAAGTGAAAAAAAAATGTCTTCCTGTAGGGCCTTTGGAGAGAACATGGCCCTACCTACACCCTGAATTTGGACTCCTACCCTCCAGCACCATGAGCCAATAAATTCTATTGTTATACGCCATCCAGTTTGTGGTCCTTGGTTACCACAGCCTTGGGAAAGTCCTGAAGCCACCAAAGACCATTCTCATGCCAGTGTTCAATCATATTAACTAGCAATTATATAGACAGCACTTCCTGTGGGCCAGGCACTGTTCTAAGCAATTTTTAAATTCACTCATTAAACCTCCTGATAATCCTGTAAAGAATTGTTGTCCATTACTATTTCCATTTTATAGAGGAGAAATTGGAAGTACAGAGAGGTTTAGAAACTTGCCCAAGGTCAAGTACACTGCTGAGATTAGAACGCAGTCTGGCTCCAAAACACCAAGCCACCTCTCTGGTGTGCTTCTAGCCAGGGTTGCTTACTGGCCACAGCTGAGGGGCTCCCAGGACAGTGGGAACCCACCCAGGAGAAGGGGCGACCATCACTCAGCCTTCTCTCTAGCCACAGCCCGATCTAGAAAATGCCAGCAGTGTCCACACCCCATCCCACCTCTGTTTACACTTCAGAAAACAAACAAAACAAAACAAAACAAAACAAAAAACGCACTGCCATCGAGTTGATTCTGACTAAAAGTGACCCCATAGGGCAGAACAGAACTGCCCCATAGGGTTCCAAGGCTGTAAGTCTTTACAGAAGCAGGCTGCCCCATGTTTCTCTTGTGGAGCAGCTGGTGGGTTTGAACCACCAACCTTTTGGTTAGCAGTCCCATGCTTAACCACAGCAGCACCAGAGCTCCTTCAGAAGGCCACCTTAAAGCTGGACCAAGCCCCAGGTTCAAGAAAAGCCTGGTTTCTGCTTTTGCTCCTCAAGGCACGTGGGATCCAGGACAAGAACCCAACAGTGCCCTGACTCATAGAAGGGAGGTTGCCACTTACCTCTCTGTCCAGCTCAAGCCCCTCTCTGTGCCCAGCAATCCTGAGAGCACTTACTGAACTGCTGACCAGAACCTAGGCTGCTCGGGCAGGCCCTGCACAGCAGATGTTGACTCTGCAATTCACAAAGCTGAAGGACTGGAACAAGCAGCCCTGGGGCCCAATGGTTAAGTGCTGGGCAGGCAACCAAGAGGTCAGCAGTTTGAACCCACCAGCAGTTCCACAGAAGAAGAACTCTGTTCCCATGAAGACTACAGCCTAGGAAACTCTATGGGACAGTTTGAGTGACTCATCCAGTCCCTATGTGTCAGGATCAACGCAACAGCCCACCACAACAACAAAACGCTGGAAAGTAAAACAGTGCGGTCGGCGTGGTAGGAAGAGCACTGGACCAGGAGTCAGGAAAGCCAAGTTTAGTTTCCTGTTACAGAAAATGGTGTGGGAAGAGGTGGTGCTAGGGGTAAACAGGACCCTCCCAGCACTAACAGTTCTACCATCACAGACCACTGACTCAGGGCTTTTTGCTGCGCACTCAGTGGCGATGCCAAGAAGACTAGTGTCCCTGTGGAGCAGCACTGAGAGACTGAAATAACGACAAGATTCTGCCTCATCACTTCACTTGTGTTTTCAAAAAAAAAAAGTAAGAAAATGGCATTGTTTTACAATTTTGCAAATCTCTTTGATATCTAGCCTAATAACAAAAAACAAACTCACTGTTGTGGAGTCAGATCTGACTCACAGCAACGCCTCCTTGGGTTTCCGAGGCAGTATCACTACAGAAGTAGATTGCCCAACCTTTCTTCCAAGGAGTGGCTGGTGGGTTTGAACCGCCAGCCTTCTGGTTAGCAGTCAAATGCCTTAGGCATTATGCCACCACAGCTCCCATCTAGCCTAATTGAAGACACCAAATTCTCATGTCTGTTTTTGCATTCAATCTATTGCAAAGAATTGTTTTGCTTAAAGTAAATGAAGAAGAAAAAAGAAAAATTGTCCTCACACAGAAACGCAGTTGGAAAAGGCAGGAGTATTATAATAGCTTTTTCAGATAATTGCAGATATTTTTCTTTGATATCAGCCCACAATTTGGCAGAGAGTAGTTTCTTAAATGTTAGTCATAATGCAGACTCTGAAACCATATCAATAAACTTTCCTTACTCTATTACCTTAAAATGCATCAGTCTGTCTTATATTTCGTTACAGCATTTACCAAAATTGTTCCTTTTTCTCATGTACTTCTCAGTGTCATTATTTACCCTGGCCAAGTTGTGCTGACTTTATCCATATCTGGGATTGCCTTTCCCATCATTAAAATAACAAATGTCTACTATCTAGAAAGTGGTCTCCCCTCCTTCGCTCTCCCATCTCTGATAACCATCAAAGAACTTTGCATTGTGTGTATTCCTATTCTTGATTTTTTGTAATATACGTTTGTCTTTTTGTGATTGACTTATTTCACTCAGTATAATGTCTTCCAGACTCAGCCATGTTAAAAGATGTTTTGTAGTCACCTCTTTATTCCTTATGGTTGTACAGTACTCCATTGTGTTTATTGTGCTTATACACCGTAGTTCACTTATCCATTCACCCTGTGATGGGCACGTGAGTTGTTTCTTTTTGCTATTGTGAATAACACAGCAATGAACAGAGGTGTTGTATCTTGCAATTGAATAGATCTTTGAATGATCCATGTTGACCTTGCAGGCCCCAAAAAAGGGTCTCAGAGACCCATAAGAGAATCCTGACCACACCTTGAAAACCACTGAAGCAGACAATAAAATAGTAGAGAATTATATATATAGAGAGAGAGAGAATTATAGGATTTGGTAATATAATTAACAAGTTTGCTCTAAGAGGTATCTATACAGAATCTTGTTCACAAAAAACCACAAATACACAGTCTTTCAAACAAATAGTTCCATCAGGTGCGGGACACGTGTGCTCAGAATGCAGACACTGCAAGATGGACAGATGCCCAGCCCTCCAGGTGTTCTCCTTGGCTGCCTAGCCCCTAGGTCGGCCTCATCAGGATGAGGCACCACATCAGAGAAGAGGGCAGCTTTCTTCCAGCTCAGCCGGTGGCAGAGCCAAGGCAGCCATCTGGCCACAGAGGGAGCAGCCCTCACTGGGCTCTGTGAAGCCTTCCCATTCAGGCAGCCTCAGGGATCCTCAAGGCAGAGCTGCCAGGGAAAGACTGCCCATCCCCTTCTTCTAGCTTGGCCCCACTGCTCTGTGGAGCCCCTGGCTGCCAGGTACAGACTCACTCAGCTCCTGGGCTATGTGCCATTCTTACTTCTATTAAACAGCAGCAGGAACAATGCTTGCCTCTGTCCAGGCCCTGCCCGAGGAGGCTAAGAACACCCAGCTGACAAGTTGCCCAGGGAGCCAGCACCTTGCACAACCACCTGGGTGGCTCCAACACGCCCTCCTATGCCCGAGGCCACACCTCCGCTGGAGGGCAGAAGCTTTCCAAGCCCAAGAGAAGTGGACTGGGAAGAGGGGGTGGGGGCTGGAGGTCAGGAAGCAGAATTGCTGCTCAGTGCCCCAAGCCAGAGCCAGGACCAAGATGTCTAAGGGGACTTTCAGGACACACACCCCACTTTTCCCCCAAAGCTACACATCCCTTGCTAGCATCCCTAAACCGAAAAATCAAGCCTGTTGCTGTTGGGTCAGTTCTGACTCATGGCAACCCCATGGGTTACAGAGTAGGACTGCTCCATAGGGTTTGCTTGGCTGTAATCTTTAGGGAAGCAGATTACCAGGCCTTTCTTCCACAGAGTCACTGGATGGGTTCAAACCACCAACCTTCAGTTTAGTTGACGTTGTGATTAGATACCATCACGTTGATGCTGACTCATAGTGACACCATGTGACAAAGCACAACCTCTACATCAGGTTTTCTAGGCTCCTAACCTTTACCGTAGTAGATGATAGGCCTTTTCTTCTCTGGGTAGGTTCAACCCATCTACCTTTTGGTTAGCAGCCAAGTGCTTAACTGTTGCTCCACCAGGGCCCCTAGCTTTAGATTAGTTGTAAAACTGGCATTGCATTGGACCTAAGCTAATGCCAGGGGGTGGGAGGATGATTACCATCAGCATCAGCTGATGAATCAAAGTTGATTCCTATGAGGGGGAAGTCAGACTTACCTCCACTCTCCAACCTTTGGCCAATTCTGACACCAGCCATCCTTCCCATGGCATGCTCTACTTCTCTGCTGGATTCAATAATTCATTGCAATGGCCACACAGAACTCACAGACCATACTTAGGATTATGGGGTTTATGGTAGTTCAGTTTGTGTGTCAACTTGGCTGGGCCTGGTTGAGTGGCTGGGCAGCTGGATATAGTATTCCCCATGATGAGACTGGTAATCAACTCCATGGTGGAAGCTGAGTAGCTGCCTTAGGGAATGTGGTCTGCTTCCTGTATATAAGCGGAGGCTTTGGGGAATGGTCTCTAGCCTATGGCACGCTTGGACCCTGCATGTAGCCATATCATTGTTCAGCAGCCTGCCATGCTCTGCTGACCTTGGGACTTACAATGGACTTGAATTAATGGCCTGCCATGTGGTTTGGTAATATCAAGACTGTGCCATTTTATTTGTCGACCTTGGGCTTATTAGCCTCAGCAGCCAGTAGCTGTCTGAGTGAAGAGATGCCTCCAGCTTCAGTGGGCCATGAGCAAGAGGCAGAGTTGAAGCCCAAGGTCAAGGGGCTTTCACACAGCCCCTAGAGCCTGGCACTTAGAACTCGGACTTCTAGCCTCCCAAACTGTAAGAGAATAAACTCTTGTTTGTGAAGACCATCCCATTTGTAGTTTCTTGTCAGAACAGCACTAGGTAACAAGAACAGGGTTTATTAGGGAAGTAACAGGTTACAGTTCAGGATCAAGATCAACTTAAAAGTAACAGGAACGATTCAGGATGCAGTTCTTCCATCAGAACAGCTTCTTCTCAGCTGTACCCACAGGCAGGCCTATCTCTTAGCCCTTGGCCCTTGCTCTCAGCCTGGCCTCTGCCCTGCTCAGGGGCAAGTGTCACAAAACTCTTTAGTTCCACCAATAAGTGCCCGGAAGTACCCCACTCTGCCAAGCCACCTCCTGCCCAAACACCATCTTGCTCTGTAGGCCCATGAGCCTGACTCCAACAACAAGTGCCCAGAGGCACCTCACATCAGCAAGGCTCCTGCCTGAAGGTGCTCAGCTTTCTACTCTATAGGTCAGTGAGCCTAACCAGCTGAACCTGTACTGGTGCCATCCAGTGCCATCTTCAGTGTTATAGCCCTCTCTGTCTCCTGAGTCTAGGAGGTTCTCAGTGCAGGGACTCAGAGTCCAAAGAACGCTCTTTGTTCTTGGCTCTTCTTTTTGATGGCAGTGAGGTCCCCCTCCAACCTCTAGGATTGGCTCCCTTTAAGCTTAGTGGGATGGCAAAACTGACCTATCCTTTACATTTGCATGGTTCCATCCCCTCAGGGGTTCCATGCACCTTATTTGCATTAGCAAAGCTGTCCAATCCCCTTGGTGGGCCACAAGCACCTTATTTGCACACTTCCAAACAATCATTTTGTGGAGTGGCAAGACCGTGGCTAGAAAGGCCAAACAACAGCAAACCACTGCACCACAGCAGTTGAGTATAAAACATTTATACCACCCAGGGACTACTGAAACATTCCTAGGTACCTATTATGTGCCACACTGTTGGGGGGAGGTTTCCATGCATCATTTCATTTCTCCTTCACAATAACTACTGAGGAAGTTCCATTTTAAAAACAACGAAGTTGGACTTCCGGCACGATAGAGGAATAGGCAGACAAGCTACACAGACTCTTTTTAACAAAGAAAAGAGAAACCAATTGACAGAGATACAGAAGATAATCCTGGAGCCCTGAGCTTTGAAAGGAAATATACAGAAGTGGTTTAGGCACCAACTAGTGGAAAAACCTGAACAAAAACAAGACCTAAGAATAGGCTCTGTTTACCAAGGATGGCAGGGACATGCGGGAGGCTGACAATGGGAAAGGAGACAGGTAGTGAGTGTATAAGTGCTGCCAACTAGCAAATCGAGGAGCACAGCACAGTACCCTGCTTATGTAGATAACATACAAACAAACAACAA
>NW_006921651.1:9619725-9620709 GCF_000298275.1 Orycteropus afer afer
ATTAAGGGAATTTGTTAAAACCAGATCAACCTTACAAGAGATGCTAAAGGGAGTCCTTTGGACAGAGAAGCAACAACAGCAAACAACTGAACCATTAACACACATGGTGACATAACCTAGAAGCCAACCCAGCTATGGAAGTATCCAAAGTAAATAAGCCTACAAGACTGTAAACAGGGAACCAGCAACATCAACTGACAAATGAGGACAACTACAAACGAAAAAGAGGGAAAAAACTGTGTAGTTACAGAACTTCTAAATGGTAGGGAAGTCAAGACAACTACAAGATAGAACAGACTGTCTGTCCTAAACTTGGGAAGAAAACTATAAATCACAGGGTAACCTCAAAGTAAAATGATAAACCTTCACATCAAAATAAAAAAGAAGACCAGCACAAATATTTAGCAAATGCTAAAACAAAAGCAACAAAGAAAGTGATAACACAATTCATAAACAAAACAAGCGAAAATTGTACGGAACAAAGAAATCAACACCACGAAAAAGCACATAACAAAAATGACAGCAACAAATTCATACTTGTTGATAATTACATATCTGGCAAGGGACTTATCGCTAAGATTTATAGAAAACTCCAACGCCTCACCACTAAAGGAATTAACAATCCAATTGAAAAATGGGCAGAAGACATGAATAGACACTTCACCAAGGAGGATATTCAGGTGGCCAGCTAAAACATGAAGAGATGCTCACAATCATTGGCCATCAGAGAGATGCAAGTTGAAACAAAAATGAGATACCATCTCACTCCACCACTGATGGCAAGGTTCAATGAGACAGAAAATAAAAAATACTGGCAGGAATGTGGAGAGATTGGGACTCTCATACACTGCTGTTGGGACTGTGAAATGATACAACCATTGTGGAAAGCAGTATGGTGATTTCTTAAAAAGCTAGAATTGGAGATACCATTTGACCCAGCAATCCCATTACTAGGTATATATCCTAGAAGGGAGCTCTGGTAGC
>NW_006921651.1:9621214-9623925 GCF_000298275.1 Orycteropus afer afer
AAAAAAAAAAAAAAAATTGATAAAAACAAGGAAGTTGAGAGTCAGAATGGTTTAGGACTTGCCCAAGGTCACACAGCTGGTAAGTGGCCAGCAATGGAACTTGGCTCTTTCTGTCTTTTGCACCATCACTACCCTAAGCTGCCTGGCCCCGAAGGGACTGTTTCTCCAAATTTCTGAGTCGGCAGTAACAGAACCTCTTGACACCGAGAGCAGGAGAAGGAAAAGGGGAAAGGAAAGGCCCCCACCTTGCTTGACCATGACCCAGCTAGGTCATCCTGTACTTCACAAAACACCCTGTCCCACCCTCAGGACTGTAATGTGTGGAATTTTCTTCTGCCTCATCTGCCATGCCTTGTGCTCAGATCACATGAAGTGGAGTCTTTGTCTTTGCGCCTCTGTGTTCCCCTGCACACCTCACCTTGTGCCTTGCACGTAGTAGCTGCTCCATACATGCATGTTGAATATTAAGAGGAATGTGCCCTCGGTTGTCTCCACTACTACTGCAAGGACATGCCCATGGGAAGACAGAAGCCTTGGAAACATTCAGGAGGACTAGGGGGCAGGGGAAGGGGGACTCCCATGAGACACTTCCCCAGGATGCTCTCCCACCAAAGGCTGAGTAGAAAGAACTTAGGCTAGGCTCTCAAGGAGTCCCTCATCCCAAGCCTCTCATCCAAAGCCCCTACCACAAGAAAGCCAATGAAAGATGGGGCCCAGAAAGGAGGGAAAGAGACCAGACGTGGGGTTCCTGAAAGTCACCTCATCTCTGAGGCTTCCCTGGTCACCCTCCTCATGTTAGTGTTGTTGACTCCTGCCTTATGGTGACTCATGAACACCAGAAGCATATGCTGTCTGGTCCCGCACTACCTCTGCGCAGACTGCACCGCTGTAATCTATGGGGATGTCACTGGGTGACTTCCAGCTCAGCAGGCCTTCCCGCTCTGTCTTAGGCTGGAAGCTCTGCTAAAACCAGCTCAGCACAGCACGGCGTTTACTGGCAGACGCATGGGGCTGTGCAGGATGTGCACCGGCCAAGAACAAAAGCTGGATTTTCCACATGGAAGCTGAGAACTCTACCACTGACCTACATCCCACCCACTGCTGTGGAGCCCATTGGGACTCATAGTGACCCTATAGGACAGAGTAGAACTGCCCCCCAGGATTTCCAAGGCCGTGTATTTACAGAAGCAGACTATCTCACCTTTCTCTCACAGAGCAACTGGTGGGTTCGAATGGCTGACTATTCAGTTTGCAGCCCAGTGCTTTAATCACTGTGCCACTAGGGCTTCTTCTGAGCCACATGAAACACTAACCACATAGACACTATCAGTTGCTTCCACCTCCTACAGTGCTTCCTATCTGGGGTCAGAATTTGTCTTAAGGCAGAGTGATTAAGCCCTAGACTTTGGAGGTCAACATCTGGATTCCAACCTTGTCACCTTCACTTATAAGCTGTGTGATCAAGGGCCAGTTACTTCACCTCTTTGATACCCCCATAGCAATTAGGCTTTTACTCTCAGAAGCCACACCTCCTGGTTGTATATGGGCTCTGATTCTGGAACCAGACTCAAACCAAAAAAACCAAATTCACTGCCATTGAGTTGATTCCAACTCATAGTGACCCCCGTTGGGTTCGGAGGCAGTAAATCTTTATGGAGGTAGATTGCCCCATCTTCCTTCCACTGAGTGGCTGGTGGGTTGGAACTGCCAAACTTCTGGTTAGCAGGCAACCTTAGACACTGCACCACCAGAGCTCCTTGGAATCAGACTACCTGGGTTCAAATCCTCCGCCTTGCTTAACTTCTGTTTGCCTCATTATCCTTATCTGTAAAGTAGGGATAATAAGACCTGGTAGCTCATTACCTCGGTTATCGTTGGAATTAAATGAGTCATTTATGCAGTGGTCTTGGAACAGATCCCAGCACACAGTAGGCACCCTATAAGTACAAGCTGTTATTAGAAATAATCGTTAACAAGGTTGTGAAGTGCCCTGCACTGTCCCTGACACTTAACAAGCGCTCACTAACTAGCTGTGATTATCTTCGCCTGCACTAGGCCACCCTCCCTGGAGGTGGATTCTGGGTCTTACCTAGCTTTAATTCAACCGGTAGGGTGCCTGGCACCGCGCTCAATAAACGCTTGAGGACTGAGAGTCAAGAAATGTTTGCCTGGACCAGGATGGTGTGGGCAGCCAAAGGGAGAAGGGGAAACCGAGGTGTCGGGGAAGAGAAAACAGACCAGAGGGGGAAAGGCCGAGGCGGAGAGATAAGCCAGTGAAGTGAGTGAGAAAAGGACCAGAAGAGGCTGTGGTGGGGAGATAAGGAGGAAGGAGAGAGGTGAGGGGCAAGGTAAATACCCAGAGAGGTGAGGGAACGCCGCGGAGAGGAGCAAGGCGAGGCCGAGGCCGTGGCGGGGAAGCCGGTGAGCTTGAGAGGGGCGCACGACCCGGCGGTGGGCGGGACGAGCGGGAACCGGCGGGAGGGGCCGAGGGGGCCCCACCCAGCCCCCGCCTTGGGGCGGACTGCCGGAGATTGGCTGGGGCGCGCGGCGAAGTGGCGGCAGGAGCCGCGAGGTAGGAGGCGCCAGGATCACTCGGTGGGCCCGGGAGCTGAGGGAAGCCTGCCACCCGCTTGGGCGACCTCAGCGGCAGCAGCAGTAGCTGCAGGGGAGCATCGGTGCCGGGGCGCACGCCGGGGCACCTGGGGGCGCTG
>NW_006921651.1:9624149-9639261 GCF_000298275.1 Orycteropus afer afer
GCCGCCGCAGTGCCTCGACATCCCCGCAGACCTGCCGCTCTGCCACACGGTGGGCTACAAGCGCATGCGGCTGCCTAACCTGTTGGAGCACGAGAGCCTGGCGGAGGTGAAGCAGCAGGCGAGCAGCTGGCTGCCGCTGCTGGCGAAGCGCTGCCACTCGGACACTCAGGTCTTCCTCTGCTCGCTCTTCGCGCCCGTCTGCCTCGACCGACCCATCTACCCGTGCCGCTCGCTGTGCGAGGCGGTGCGCGCCGGCTGCGCGCCGCTCATGGAGGCCTACGGCTTCCCCTGGCCCGAGATGCTGTACTGCCACAAGTTCCCCCTGGACAACGACCTCTGCATCGCCGTGCAGTACGGGCACCTGCCTGCCACCGCGCCTCCAGGTAGCGCAGCCATCGCCGCCCCCGCGCCCTCCGACGGCCTGGGCGCGGGAGAACTGACCCTGAGCCTTCACGCAGCCCCACGGGCCCCAAACAGATGCTGCTCCCCGCGGCCCCCATAGCGCAGCTCTGCGAGCCCCTATAGGTGCCCACCCCTACACACACACACACACACACACACACACACACACACACACGTCTTCGCCTAGCCCTGCGTGCCAGCATTCTCGCAGCCTTCCCGCTGTCCCACCTGCCCATGGCAAGATGCCTGAGTAGTGCCTCCCTGCGGCTCTGGACATTCCTACTGGTTCTCCCTACTCCACCTCCGTTCCTGCAGACCTCAGACACCCCTCGCAGCGCCCACCTCCTCAAGTCGCAGGCATCCATGGGGCGCTCCCAATCTGCGCCCCCCATCCTGGCACGTCCGGATAAATGCCTTCACGCCTCACTCTGCCAGAGAATGCCATGGTCGCTAAATACGCCTTTCAACCCCCTCCATAACCCTGAACCAGGGCGCCAAGGCAGGCATCGCCTCTACTCCTGGTTGGGACCTTTGCAGGGGGCGGGGAGGAGGAGAGGGGTGAAAGAGACCACACAGAGCGGAAGACAGACATGCGCCCCCTCGGGTTTTCTGCGCCGGGGAAGTTCTCCCACCATCTTCCCAGTGCCCCGGGCTGGGAGGCCTTTGGGTAAGCCTCTGGAAGGAAAAAGGCGATTAGCCAGGCTCAGCCCCTAACAAGGAGCCCTGGGACTAGTTATTTAACTTCTCCGAGCTTTGGTTTCCCTATCAGTATAAAAGAAAGCGACCTAGAGTTCCTGAAACCTCAAAAATCCTAATCCCGGCCCCCAAGTCTGGTAACCCCATTCTCTCCCGTCTCAGCCTCCTATTCGCTCTGCTCCTCCGTGGGCTCTTCCTAAGCCCCGCCCCCCGCCCAGGTAAGCCCCTGCCTAGACACCTAGAGCCCCAGGCAGGAGGGTAAACAGTGTCATGGAGCAGGAAAGCCTCACCTGTGCTGTTAATGCAGACGTCTAAGCCGCCCGATGGCAGGAACTCACCCTAGGGCAGCACTGCTCCCTCTTTTGCATATCCACCAGGCTCCCAGAAAAGTAACTAGATTCAGTTGTCCAAGAGTGGTCCACATCATTTACCCCCCATACAGGATCCCACCCCTCAGGGCTAACCCCACTCATGCAGTCTGCCCAGGCCACCTGCTTCTACCCAACCCATGCACTCTCTGACAGCCGATGTTGGGTGCCTGTCCTGGGACTGGGGAGGGCTGGAAGAAGAGAAACCCTCATCTCCTGGAGGGTGGGAAGAGGGGGCCGTTGAGGCAGTGGCATCAGACCCCATCAGAGATCCATGTGGGGGGTCCATTCAGAGGGCACAGAAATCCCACCTGACCCTGCCCTCCACACTCCCCACCCTCTCTGAGCCCCCCTTTCCCCAGTGATGGGGGCCTCCCTGGAGGCAGAGACATAGGCGATGCTGAGCAGAGGTAAGGTGAGGATGAGTATGGTGGCCTGAGGACCAGCAACAGCTTGAAGACATGTCTGCATGGCTAACATATTCATGTAAACATTTCATGTAAAAAATTAAGAATTTTGGCTTCCTTTGAAAAGTCAGTAGTTCTGACAATGCTAATCTCACTGGGTTGGGGGCCAACTTGACTTGTTCACCTACCTGCCTGACCCTGTCGTCATTTGATTTTCCCAGAAAGACCTTGAAAATACCCCCACCTCAGAACCAGACCGGGAGTCCCAAATCCTGGTTCTCACGCTTTGCCAGGCTTGGGTAACCACTCGGGGCCTGAGTTTCCTTTTCTCTGTAACGGGAATAACAACAACTGCTTCACAGACTGTGGGTTGAATGAGATAAAACTGAGAGGCAGACCAGGAACAGGATGGCTGTGGCTGCCAGGCTGTGAGGCAGACATTGTGCCCACCTAGGTGGCTCTGTCTCTGCACCGCTCCTTTTAATTCTCACAGCCACTCAGCAGGCAGATGGTGGCAATGTCACCATCCTTTCCTGACGAGGAAGTGGAAGCTTTGGGAGGGGCATGTGACTGTAAGTGGGGAAGCCTGTACCCCAAGTGGATCCTTGGACTCTGGTCCCCTCACCAGCTTCCCCTCTCCCCCCCACCCCCGCCTCCTCTCCTCAGTGACCAAGATCTGCGCCCAATGTGAGATGGAGCACAGTGCCGATGGCCTCATGGAACAGATGTGCTCCAGTGACTTCGGTGAGTATGGGCCTGAGCGGCCACCCCACACCCAGCCCCTCCTCCCTGATACACCCAAAATCACACACCCACCACAGGGAAGCCCCATACTTTCGGCATCATGGACCCCTTTCAGAACCTGGTGATAAGCAAGAATCTTCTCCCCAGAGAAGAGCACCTCTTCTTAATATATAAATGTAAAATAAGGAACTCTGGTGGCATAGTGCCTAAAGCATTTGACTGCTAACCTGAAGGTTGAAGTTCAAACCCACCAACCACTCCACAGAAGGAAGACTGGGCAATCTACTTCCATAAATCTTTATCGCCTCGGAAACCCAAAGCAGGTAGCTATGAATCAGAATCAACTTGATGGCAGAGTTTGGTTTGGTTTTTGAAGTGGTATGCACATAACATAAAATTCATCATTTTAAAGTGGCAGTTAGTACATTCCAAATGTTGTACAACCATTACCCCAATCTGGTTCTTATCACTCTGATCTATCACATTCTTCTCTCTTTAAAAGGGAAGCTGTACCCATTAAGCAGTCACTCCCCATTTCCCCCTCCACCCATCCCCTGGCATCCACCAATCTGCTGTCTTTTTTTGCCTATCACCTCAGGAGTTTCAGGTGCCCCCTCAAGGCCATGGTCATAGACTTTAGAGACCACTGCCAGCCAGGGCCCCTACAGCCACCCCTGGGCGCTGTCTAGAGAGGTCTCTGCAGCTAGATTTGTCTCTTTGGGGGATGCAGGCTTAGCCCAGAGATGGAGGGAGAGATGGATGGGCCCCAGGGGGTGCAGCACCTTTACTCCTGGGCACCTCTACCTAGTACTGAGCACCCCTCTGGCCAGGAAGCTGGTCACCTGTCCCCACAGCGTCATCATGGAGCTTCCCGTTCCTGGGAAAGCAGAGCCAACAGTCCAGTCAGGCCTGGCACATGCATGAACCACACAGTCTAGCACGTGGTCTTTGCCAGGTTAACTCCCTGTACTGTGTCTTCACCTCCCTGTGTATAAGAAAGAGATAAGAACACGGTCCTTAGTTTGGAGGTGTCTTTTATAAAGTTAGTCTATTTGGAAAAAGAATACTCCTGTTGCAGGGTGTGTGGGTGCTGGGGGTGGGGGGTGGGTATCAGAGAGGGAAAGAGAAAGCGATTTTATGAAAACTCCCTTCCCTGAGTGGGCAAAGTTATCTTCTGTCTTCCTGGCTGCTTGCAGAGAGGCCTGGAGAAGGCAGAGACTGGCCCAAGTGAGTAGCTGGGCCCAGAAATCCCTCTCCCCAGTGCCTGACTTCCCCAGGCCTCTCTGCAACCACCTCCGAGTGGCCTGGACTGTGACTTTCTGGCCACAAATCCTGCTTTCAACCACCTCCCCTCACCCCCTCCCACACACACACTCTCTACACATAGCACAGACACGCTTTCATATACACACACATAACACACTACGCCTACACTCTCACACACACATTGCAGTGTGTGCTGCAGCTGGTGCACACCCACAGAGCTGTTGTACATCTCTCCGCCCATCTAGGTGTTCAGTGATGTGACTGGCGGGGGCGGGGTATTTGCCCCAGGGAAAAACAGTATACAACGGGCTCACCTTGCCTCAGAATGGGGTGTTAAATAAACATTTACCTGCCCACCACTGCTCAAATCAGTCATGCCATATGCACACCCCACATATCTCCACACACACACACACACACACACATATGGGTCAGAAATCCAAGTCAGAAGAGTCCCCAGACCTCGGTCCAATGCAGACTCCACGATTCAGGCAGGTCACTGCCCTCCCCAGTACCTCCAGGGTGGAATGAGAGACTGTCCATGAAAGCCCAGCACAGGAGAGGAGCCAAATAAACAGTAAAATATACGCCGTACGCTCACCCCTCCCAAGCCACCAGAGCAGAGGTCCAGCACTAAAGGGGCACCAGCATCCTGAGCGCACCCTGACCCTCCCTCCCTCCCACAGTGGTCAAAATGCGCATCAAGGAGATCAAGATAGAGAATGGGGACCGGAAGCTGATTGGAGCCCAAAAGAAGAAGAAGCTGCTCAAGCCAGGGCCCCTGAAGCGCAAGGACACCAAGCGGCTGGTGCTGCATATGAAGAACGGTGCAGGCTGCCCCTGCCCCCAGCTGGACAGCCTGGCAGGCAGCTTCCTGGTCATGGGCCGCAAGGTGGACGGACAGCTGCTGCTCATGGCTGTCTACCGCTGGGACAAGAAGAACAAGGAGATGAAGTTTGCGGTCAAGTTCATGTTCTCCTACCCCTGCTCCCTCTACTACCCCTTCTTCTATGGGGCCGCAGAACCTCACTGAAGGGTGCCCCTCCCAGTCCCGGCAACTAGCTGTGCCTTGCCCTCTGCCCCCCGGCCCCTGGGACATGCTCCCGCCTCCTCCTCCCCAACTGGCCTCACCTCACTTCCAGGCTGACCCCACAGGTCCTAAAGGGTGGACATAAGAGCGGGGGACTGTGCTCCTTGACCACGGTGTCCCTGAGGTCTTGGGCATCTTTTCTTAGATGCAGAACTATCTCGTTTTGGGGGAAAACCCAGGGTCTCAGAAAAGCAGACAGAGCTAGAGGGAGGAGAGGGTGGACAAAGTGCTCTGAGGAGGAGGATCCAGAGCTGGGGGTGTCTGCTCCCCTCTACTGCTGGTGAGGCCTAGCCTTGGAAATGGAGAGGTCTCAATGTCAGGCTGAGCTAATGAGGACAGTTACCTTCCCCCACTGCCACGTGTTGTGCCTTCCTAGGAGCCCCCCAAAGGAAGGAGTCAGGGTCACAGAGCCCTCCAGCCACACACCCCGGCCTTCCCCACCCTGAGCCTAGAGTTCCCGGGGACTCCAGAGTGAGACTCTGCTTCCGGCCTCTGAGCACACTTCCCTTCCACGGGATCACTGCTTGGACTCACTGCACAGCCTCCATACCTGCGTCCCTATTACCCTAATGATGAGTAAATTATTGCTACTGCTCTGAGGCCATAGTACTAGACACCTGATGCAGGTAGGGCTCGGGTGTTGTTTTGTTTTCGTTTTTTAAGTTTTTAATTAAAGAAACCTACACTTGGTCCTGACCAGGTGATTTCTTTGGTCATTTGGATCCCAAGAGGTGGGGGGAAAGGAAGGTTTTGAATGGGCTTCTAAAAAGCAGCCCTCATCTTAGCCCTCTGCCTGTCCACACAGACTTACTTGGATGCCCAAGAAGAGCCATGCCCTGGATTTTTGTAGGGTTTCCAGAGAGCACAGAGGGGCACCCCTCTCACGGTGCACTAAATGAGGGATGGGGAAACTGTTCTTTTGTCCAAGGAGCCCCTGAGGAGGAACAGGAACTGAGCTCCCAGCCTTCTCCCATGGTCAGAAGACTCCCATGGTCCTACAGCATGTCCCACACCCGGGCAATGGCCTGAAGAGCCCAGGAAGCCTGGGCCACAGGGTTTGCTCTGAAGAGCTTGGGGCCTAAACCGTGTCACTGCTACCCCCTGCAGCTTCCCAACACCCCTGGCACTGGCCTTAACCTACAGGAGCTAAGATGGTGACAGCCACGCTTCTCAAGTGTGGTCCCTGGACCAGCAGCATCACCTGGGAACTTGTCAGAAATGCATCTCAGGCCTCACCCCAGACCTGCTACAGAATCTGCATTTTTAACATAGGAACATTAGAATCATCTAGGAGCTTTACAGAACACTGGGCCCCACCCTGTTGTTGCTGTTAGGTGCCATCTAGTCAGTTGTGACTCAGCAACCCTAATATAACAATGAAACACTGCCCAGTCTTCTGCCATCCTTACAACCCGTGCTGTGCTTGAGCCCATCGTTGCAGCCACTGTGTCAGTCCATCTCATTGAGGGACTTCCTCTTTTTTGTTGACCCTCTACTTAACCAAGCATGATGTCCTTCTCCAGGGACTGGTCCCTCCTTATGACACGTCCACAGTATGTGAGACAAAGTCTCACCGACATTGCTTCTAAGGACAACTCCAGCTATACTTCTTCCAAGACAGATTTGTTCACTCTTCTGGCAGTCTATTATTGTTGTTGTTGTTGTGTGCCATGGAATCAGGCCCGACTCACATCAACCCCTCCCTCGGGTTTCCGAGGCGCTATCACTATGGAAGTAGATTGCCCAACCTTCCTTCTGAGGAGTGGCTGGTGGGTTTGAACCACCTGGTATATTTAATATTCTTTGCCAATATCTTCATTCAAAGGCATCAATTCTTCTTCAGTCTTCCTTATTCACTGTCCAGCTTTAGCATGTATATGAGGCCACTGGAAAACACCATGGCTCGGGTCAGGCACATCTTAGTCTTCCAAGTGACATCTTTGTTTTTTAACACTTAAGAAAGATCTTTTGCAGCAGATTTGCTAGCGGGGGCTGCTGCCTTGAGGTGGAAGAGACAGAGAGGGGAGAAGGCTTGCAATGGAGGCAAGAGGTTGCTACTACTCCAATGTTTAGCATTCTGGGAGGGGTGGTGCCAGGAAAGAGTTCCCCGGAGGAAGGGAGAGTCAGCAGATGTTGAGGAGCAAGGCAGATGAACTGAGAGCCGTGGGTCAGAGTCAGGACCTCTCTTCACCAGGAGGGGTGGAGCTGGGATGCCAGGGCCTGTCTGAAGGTCTGCTGCTCCTGCAAGACCAATGAGCCTCCTTCTCTTGGGATGAGGGCAACGCTGGCTTCAGCAGCTCTCAGAGAGCTCTGTCTCAGAGAGTGGAGGAAAATGACATCTCCAGAGAAGACAGGCCTGAATTCTTTTGTGGGGCCAGTACGAGCTATGCACCCCTCAGGTCTAGCCAACAGGTGGTCTTACCACCTGCCCAGAACCCATCCCCTGGACAGTAGGCGGCCTCCCTGCAGGTCAGGGGTGGCAGACGCCTACTTGTTTCTCCTCGCCTCTGAGGAAGCTCCTACCATCCACCCTCACTCAAACCCTGCCCAGCTCACCTGGCTCCCTGAATCTCCTCCCTTGTCTCCCAGCCTCCTGCCCCGACCAAATATTTACAGACACTTCTATGGTCAACCAGGTCCAGGGATTATTTTTCCACTGAACACACAGGACTCCAGGCCAGCTTCTGGCCAGAGTACAATACTGACCTCTGTCAGGTGCTGGCAGCCAGTGAGAGGGAGTGGGAGAGGGGCAAGGTGCTCCCTTAGCCATGCCAGAAAGACCCAGGAAGTCATTCCTCGCTCACTCACCCCCACAAAGGGGTCAGGACCCTGCTTGGTAGTATCTGCTGTGCCCCCCACCCCAAAACATCTGCCAGACCACCCAGAAATCTCTCCTGGGGCCAGAGAAGAATCCTCACAAAGACCAGGGAGGTCCTGCCAGGCCTGAGCCCCACCTGTTATTTCTTCCAGTCACAAAACCCTTCTTCCCACCTCACCACAAGGTGGGCCCAGAGATCTACAGCTGATGCTGCCAGAGAGAACATCCCAGGCTGAGTGTTTCAGTAAAAGGTTGCATCTGACTGCCTGGACCAGAAACCCCAAGTGGGCTGGCGGTGGGCTGTCCAGGGCTGCCACAGCTGTCCTTCTGGGCCGGCAACGTCCAACTCCTGTCTTCCTGCTCTGTGGCTTCTGTTCTCATGGTTACAAGATGGTGCCACCTTCTGCTCCCAACTTCTCAGCCACATTCCAGGCAGCAAAAGAGCAAGGGATCAGAGCAAAAAGCCACATACCAGCTGCCTGTGGCCTTTTTAATGATGGAAATAGCAATTTCCCAACAAGTCCCACCTGGTAGATTTGCACTTAACCTCTCACTGGCCAGAATTACATCACAGGGCCACCCCATGTTGCAAGCAAGCAGGGGAAATCAAGTTTATCAGTTGGGTCCAGAGTGAAATTCTATTAATTAAAAAAAAAAAAAAAAAAACCTCAGTGCTGTCGAGTCAGATCCGACTCATAGCAACCCCTCCTCGGGTTTCCAAGGCGGTATCACTACAGAAGTACATCACCCAACCTTCCTTCTGAGGAGTGGCTGGTGGGTTTGAACCTCCAGCCTTCATGGTTAGCAGTCAAATGCCTTAGGCACTATACAACCAGAGCTCCCTCTATTAGTAATGGAGGAAGGATGAGAGTAGGCAACTAGCACTCAAGATATTGTGGTGGTTAAGTTTGTGTGTCAACTTGGCTGGGCCTGGTTGAGTGGCTGGGCAGCTGGATTGATTATTTCCCATGATGAGACTAGTAATCAATTCCATGGTGGAATCTACTATGAGCAGCTGAGTAGCTGCCCTAGGGATGTGGTCTGCTTCCTGTATATAAGCAGAAGCCTGGGGGAATAGTCTCTAGCTTATGGCAAGCTTGGACCCTGCATGTAGCCATGTTGTTGTTCAGCAGCCTGCCATGCTCTGCCGACCTTGGGACTTACAATTTAAATTAATGGCCTGCCATGTGGTTTGGCAACATTCGGAACTGTGCCATTTTATTTGTCGACCTTGGGCTTGTTAGCCTCAGTGGCCAATAGCTGCCTGAGTGAAGAAATGCCTCTAGCTTCAGTGGGCCATGAGCTAGAGGCAGAGCTGAAGCCCAAGATCAAGGGGCTTTCACACAGCCCCTAGAGCCTGGCACTTTGAACTTGGACTTAAGTCTCCAAACTGTGAGAGAATAAACTCCTGTTTGTTAAGGCCATCCCATTTGTGGTATTTCTGTTAGAGCGATACTAGGTAACCAGAACACAGGGTTGCTGAGTATGAAGCAGGAAAATGAATGAAAAGTACCTGGAAACCATGCCCTGCATGTAGAAGATGTTCATTAAACAGCAATTAGTATTTTTATTAACCAAAGGCCATGACCTGACATAGTGCCTGCACATCATGGGTGCTCAACAAATTCCTAATTGACTCATTAATCAACTAAGAAACACTATTGGCAGGTAGGCAGGGAAAGGGCAGGAGCATCTGCCCTAAAAGCCAGAATTATTACTTTCAGAACAGGTAGGGGAACATACATTTGGGGTTTTAGCTTCAAAAAATACATTCCTAGATGATATGTAAGCTGACTTTAGAAAGACATGGAATACAACCAGTAAGTATCAGCCACATGAAGCCTCCCAATAGCCCTTTGAGGTGGGTACTATTATCATCTCCATTTTAATGATGAGGTGGCTGAGGCTCAGAGAAGTAACTTGCTAGAGGTCACACATTTTACATGGTGGAGCTAGGATTTGACCCCATGCTCTTCACCATTGCCTTATAGGAAGACTTCTGGGATCCTGGCTCCCATCTCACTCCAAGGACCCAGAATGAGGCAGAGGGCCAGCCTCCCACGGTGGCTTTTCTCCTGACACCCACCCGACGCCCCGCTCAGCCCCGCCAGCCTCTAGCCTCTGGTCCTCACAAAGGAAGCTCACATCCCACAACTGTTTAGTCGGCTGAAATCCTGGCTAAAGTTCATTCCTTGGGAAATCCAACGTGGGGGGTGTTGCTGCTGGAATGTGTGTGGCTGGGTCCCAGCGTGGACAGCAGGCTCTGCTTGGGCTGTGAAGCTAGCAGGCCTGGCCACGGGGAACCCCCAGCCCCCAGCTGTGCCAGAGAATGGAATGTGCTGCTCTGGGGTGTTGAGACTGACCCAGCCAAGGGAGGTGGTGAGGTGGGGCTGGAAGCTGGGGGAGCTCCTGCTACAAAGCTGCTTCTGTTCCCCTGGAGGCTGAGCCCATTTGCCTAGGGCAGGATGGACTGGGGGGGCAGTGTGCTTAGGGGCAGGCCCCTCCCCCGTTAGCTCGGTGGCTCAGAAGCTCCTGGGGTTAGAAAGGGCAGGCAGGACAGAGAGGAGAGTGACACTAGGACTGCTATGTTCATCCGAGTTTCTCTCAGGAGGCATCTACAAACCACCATGGCACAATTCACATCCTGGCTCCACCACTTACTGGCCTGTACCTGTGGCAGGTTACTTAGCCTCCCTGAGCCTCAGCTACTCCCCTGTAAAGTGGAGTTAAGAACAGAGCCTACCTGTGGGGAATGCCATGAAGTTTAAATGAGGTCACGCACTCAGCATGATGCCTGGCACAAGTGCTCAATAAACGTAGGTATTATCATCTTCAAGGCCACCAGCTGCAGGATGGATGCTGTAGCCAGAGCTCCTCAAAAGGGGTGGCCTAAAGGTCCCCAGGAGACCAGAGGATGAAAATGGAACTTCCTTTGGCTTTAGCCCAAGGGCCAGCTGGTCAAGGGCCACAAGCTCCAGAGACCCCAGAAACCACTGCCAGGTCCAAGTCTGCTGGTGCTCACCGGAGGCTACTCCCACCACCACCACCAAACACAAACAGGATCAGCTGAACCCTGAGCCCCGAGCCAGGTGGCAGCAGCTCCAACAGGCTCCAGGGCTGTAGGTGAACCCCCTGTGGCATCCCCTCCCGCTGGGTGTCTGACAGCAAATGGGGACACATCTTTTAAAGCAGGTACAAAACTCTAGAATGGACAGTTGGCCTTGCAGACCATTCCATGTTCAGGTCCTCTGTGCATTGGCCCGGCCACTGGAGAGGCACCATTCAACCCTGTCAATCTCTCTGCGGCTTTGTCTCCCCATTGGTACCTGTATTTTAAAGTTGCCTGTCCCTTGCCTGCTCATACTGAGCCCCTCACAAGACATCAAGGGGACAAGGCAGCAGCCCCCAACTTTCCTGTCTAAAGCTGGTGGGATCCCGTGCTTCTCTGACCTCTGTAACTCATACCGCACATCCTTCCAACTGACCTACCCTCCAGGCTCCCTCAGAACACCCTCCACAGTAGAGCTGGCCGCAGCCCCGCCTCAACACTGGTAAGCCGCCATCGCGGGTCTCATCTTTTGCTTGTTGTTGTTATGTGCCATCGAGTCGGACCCGACTCACAGCGACCGCTCCTTGGGTTTCCGAGGCAGTATCACTACGGAAGTAGATTGCCCCATCTTCCTTCTGAGGAGTGGCTGGTGGGTTTGAACCACCAGCCTTTTAGTTGGCAGTCAAGTGTCTTAGGCACTATGCCCAATTTCCCTTCCTCCCAAGATCCTTACTGTTCCTCTCTGAGCCACCTCTGCTAAAGCTTTGACCCTTTTTATTTTTTTTGATTCACCCTCCCCTACCCTTGTTGTGTTGCTGTTATGTGCCGTCAAGTCGCCCCGACTCATAGCGACCCCTCCTTGGGTTTCCGAGGTAGTTATCACTACGGAAGTAGATTGCCCAATCTTCCTTCCGAGGAGTGGCTGGTGGGCTTGAACCGTCATGTGCCTCAGGCACTATGCTACCAGAGCTCCTGGGGTCACTATGAGGACTGAATGAGATGATGTGTATAAAGCACTTACCACAGTGCCCAGCACCCAAAAGGCCCAACCCATCCCAGCTCTCAGGATCTCCTTATACTCCTCATCCCCTTTCCTACGTCTCTCAGCCTCCCTGGTGGTTGACCCTTTCTTGCTCTCCCAGAGAGATTAGCTCAATCTTTCTATTCAGAAGCCTGTATTGCTCAGCAGGTCCAAGTTCCGATCCCCAGCCCTGGCCCTTACAATCTGGTCACGAGACGGAATCTCAGATCAGTGTGACCAACATGAGCTGGGCATGCAAGGCACAGCCTCCCTCCTCTCAGCCACGGTGCGCGCCAGGCCAGGACGCAGCCTCAGCCCTTGCACTAATGGGCCCACCAGGGCCTGTCCTGCTGTCTTGGCAGAGCTGCCAGAAATCTGGGTGCTCAGCCTCCAGGAAGGGCCTGCACAAGGACCAGGATGGAAACTTCAGACGCTCGAGGCCTTTTTATTGACAATTCCCCACATACACAGAGATCCTTTTTGTTCCTCTCCAGTGTAGATAAAGGCCAGGACTCTAAACTCTCATCTCCGAACTGGACCAAGGAGCCATGAAGGGGGATGCCAAGGCCTGCCTGGTCCCCAGGGACTTGCACCTCGACTGGCCTAGAGCCTGCCCAACTGCTGAGCCCCAGCTAGACTGGCTGGTCTGGCAAGAAAGGTGGCCCGGGATGGGTTTCTTGTCTCCCTGATCTGCCTCCCTGGGTCCCTGCTTAGGGTATAGAAACATCTCAGCCTCCTATGGGGTCTGGGTCCCAGGAAGCCCATGACTTCAGGGAAGAATCCCAGGGTAGGAAAAGCCCCCATTCTCCTCATCCCATTCCTTGTACCACAAGTTCCCAGAAACCATGAAATAAATAAATAAATACTTCAAAAAGGCAGGGCAGCTCCAGGGGAGGGGGTTGGGGAGGGGCACCTGAGCCAGCTCATGGCTTTGGGAGAAACACCTGAATCCCCAGGCATCCAGAAGTGAACGTGAAATTGTTGGGAAGAAGATGGGGAACCCCAAGTGGCTTTTTTCCGCAACTAAGATCCCAGCCAAATCCTACACTTCCCAAGCCCCCAAGGATCAAGGGTCAAGAGTCAAGGGCTTCAGGACTCTGTTCCGCTCACCTGGTGTACAGTCCAGGCAAACAGAGAGGCTGCCCCACGTTCTGGGGCAGGAGGAATGATCCGAGCGCCCTGCAGCTGCCCGGCAGAGCCGAGGACAGCGAGGCTGAGACTAGCCAGGCAGGATCTCTGCAAGGTGGGGTTGAGGTCCCTTCAGCTCCTGGGGCTCCCCTAGGCTTTGCTTCACTTAATACTGAAGGACTGACTCTGCTAGCCCCTCCTATACACATTCTCCTTTGGGGAACACTGGGAACTTCAACCCTGCTTCTAGAAGCACTTCTGGTCTCCTAAGCCTTGGCCACACCCTCTGATGGGGAAATGATCAGACCCTGATGCCTGGAGGGACAGTCAAGCAGCAGCACTGTGGCCTGGCACGACCAAGCCCTTCTGCAGGCGCTCTGAGGTCAAGGGCCTACCACAAGACCCAGCAGGAGGAGAGCCTCTTTTGCAATCTCAGGGCCCCTAGAATTCCCGTGAACAGTCCGTCTGGCCCTGATCATCAGTGATCCTAGTGGAGACCAGGCCTAGCTCGCTGCTGCCCTCTAGCTTTTATTCCCCGCCCAGCCCTGCTTGTCCTGGGCTTCCCAGACTCAGCCCAGGACACAGTTAGGCAAACATGCAGGACCCTTCAGGGGCTCCTCACTGCTCTGGGTTTTCAGGGCAGCCACAACCGGCCATCCAAAGAGTGGGAACAGCTTCAGTACCTAGCTGGAGATAGCAAGGGGAAGATGAGGAAGCCTACCTAGTATCCAGGGCACCTTGGCCCAGCACACGCCACATGGGGCTAGGGGTGGGGAGAGTGAGGATCTACTGCTGGGCCCAGGGACCAGGGCCCAGGGCCCCGCTGCACCCTGGCCTCTCTTCTCACTTGCTCAAGGTCTGGTTACACGAAGCACACACAAACACAGTCTCTCTCTGGGCTTCAGGGGCTGAAAAGGAGAAAGAGCTGAGTGAGAGGTGTCTTCCTGCCCTTTGGCTTATGGCCCAGACTACAGAACAACCCCTGGAAACCCCTCACAGACCACCCAGCGCCTGGCCCACACCCTCCCTGACCCAGCTCATCACCCAGCCCTCAGAGACTTGACTTTCCACAGGAACCAGGATGATGGGGGTGACCGTGGCAACAGCAGGCCTGTGCCCGGTATTGTACACATAAGAAAGTATTTGGCACCAACAGAACACCTTTAAAAATGTTTTTCAAATAAAATACCAGAAGGGAATTTTCCCAAATGCTTTAACGGTGGTGATTTCTGGGTGGTAAGATTACAGGCTTATTTTTCTCTTCTTTTACTACATAACCTCCAAATTGCCTAGAATAAGTGTATGTTACTTGCATGATGAGAAGGGAAAAGTGTCTCAGCACATTACACAGCAGTCAGTGAAGCACAGCCCATCCCTCACGGCTTGAAGAACACAGCGATGTCACCGAACTGGACGCGTAGAAATGGTTGGGTTTTGGTGGATGTTCTGCTGTGTAGCTTCTCAACAACCACCACATTTTCTTTTTTAATTTCAAATAAAATTTACTTTGGAGAAAAAAAAAACTTCGTATTTTTCTTTTCAATCATGCATCTGTACTTACCCCATCAGGGAAGTGGCTGCTCTTGGGAAGGGACAAGGTTATGAATGTCTGTTGTCTTCTTGCTTGTATGTATTTTTGGTTTGGTTTTGTTTACAATGACTATGTGGTGCTTCTATGAGGAACTCTGGTGGCACAGTGCCCAAGGCATTTGACTGCTAACCAGAAGGCTGGCGGTTCAAACCCATCAGCCACTCCTCGGAAGACGACTGGGCAATCTACTTCCGTAGTGATACTGCCTCGGAAACCCAAGGAGGGGTCGCTATGAGTTGAAAGGACTTGACAGCGGTTGAGTTTGGGTTTTTTGGGGGGGTTATGCAGTGCTTCTATAGAAAGATTTTTTATTTTGTTCAAAGTGTTACTAAGATAAATGAGAAAAGGAATAAAATTCAGGGGGAGGGCAGGAGGTGGAACCCGGAAGCCTCTGAGGTCCAGCTGTCACTGTGTGCTGCTGCTGACAGTGACCTCACAGTAAGGAGTGGAACTGCCCACGGGGCTCACTAGGCCGTGATCCCCACAGGAGTAAGGAGCGGAACTGCCCACGGGGCTCACTAGGCCGTGATCC
>NW_006921651.1:9639601-9650802 GCF_000298275.1 Orycteropus afer afer
GGGCTCACTAGGCCGTGATCCCCACAGGAGTAAGGAGTGGAACTGCCCACGGGGCTCACTAGGCCGTGATCCCCACAGGAGTAAGGAGTGGAACTACCCACTGGGCTCACTAGGCCGTGATCCCTACAGGAGCAGACTGCCAGGTCTTCCTCCCACAGAGCGGCTGCTGAGTTCCAACCACCAAGCTTCTAGTTAGGAGCCGAGTGCTTTAACCACTGCACCACCAGGGATCCCTGAGGCACGGCTAACGCTGTTTTTTAACTTCAGTGATGGATTCACAAGTATTCATTCTATTACAGTACAACCTGTGAGAGCCAGAACCTGAGTTTGCTCAGAGAAGGAAAACTCACTTATTTTCCACTAACAGAGAGCAACAGGAAGGTGGTGACCACACCCAGTCAAAGGAAGAAACCTTGTAAAACCTGGGAAAACAAGGTAGGCCCCTCCAAGTTCCGGCTCTCACAAGTTTCACTGCATCCTACTTCATAATTTGCAGGTAGGTTATATGTGTTCTTTTGCACATATCAAGTATTCATAGTGTGGTTGTTTTGTTTTTTGGGTTTTTTGGGGGTTTTTTTAAGGGGAAAGAGATGTTACCAAGTAGACAGACGAGGATCCTGTGCTCCCCTAACCTCACTGACACTTGACTCTCATCCACAAGCAGCATCTCCCCAGAACAGGTGGACACTGGCTTACGCCTCCCACTGCCCTGCCCCCAGCCACCTGCACCACTCACCTGTGGCCCCCATGGAGGACTTGGGCACCTTGAAGGAGCAGCACCGAGAGCAAAAGCTGTTCCCACAGTTACTGCAGCTACGCTGTAGACAAGAGCCCGGGTCCAGGTCAGATAAGTCCCCCGACCCCCAGGTGTCCGGGGCCCCCAGCACCTTCCTCCTTCCCACCAGATGATCCCACCAAGGAACCAGTTGCTACTGTAGGACTGGGGAGGAGGTGCCCAAGTGGGGTAGGAGACCAAATGGGACACCACACAGAGGCTGCTCAAGGCACGGACACAGGGGCGGCAGGAGACAAGATCATCCGAGGAAACCATGGAAAGAAGGCCAAATGGGGTGCCCCCTCCCCTAACTTTCCCCGCAACACAACACTCACAAGCACGCCGCCCTCAGCAAACGCACACCCTCGAAGAGACTCACCCTCTTCTTCAGCACTGAGAAGGTGGCAGTGCAGCCCGCACAGCTCCCTGAGAAAGAAACAGCGCTTCAGGCTCAGCCCAGCCCGTGCCTCCCAGCTCCTGCCTGGCTCTTCTACAGGGCGACTCCAGACACCTGCCCAGCCCAGACTTTCTGGCTGGGAGCAGTGAGCAAGGGAGAAAAGGCTACATCTCGAGCCGGAAGGAGGAACTCCAACTAAGAAAAGACCCCTGAGAATCACCATCTGCAGGCCATACAAAGCTACCAATTCCTGCAGCCTCCCTGAGCTTAGAGGCCCCACCTGCCAATTCAGCAGAAATGCAAGAGCATCAACAGTCTATTCCCGAGACCTCAAACTAAGCTGGCAGGGACCTGGCCTTACCTGGAATGGCCAGGCATCCCATATAGAAATCAGCTCCAACTACCTTAAATGACACCTCCCTGTTGTGACCTTGTCCAGGGCCTCCTCACAAACACCCTGCCCTTACAGGAAGGAAAGAAAAGCCTCCTCAAAACTCAGACTGCTGTTGTCTGTGGTCTAAAGATGGCAGGAGAGACATTCAGAACGGGGAACCTTCCAAAAGACCCAACTGAGCTGGGATAGTGCGGAGGGATGTGTGTGCAGAACACTAGGCACTGTGAGCTGTGGGGGTGGAGGGGTGGAAGCGTGGGAGAGAGAGATCCTGCCCGAACAACCAGAGACAACAGGATGACAAAGCTTCAGGCTGATGGCAGAGGAGTTAACGGCAGCTTAGAAAACAGATGGAAGGAGACGGAGGTGTGACTAGACATGAAGGATGAGGAAGGTGGAGACCAGTCAAGGCTACGTGAAGGCAGCTAGCCCCAACAGGTACCCACCACCCACCACGCTCTCAGACACAGGAGGAAAATTAAAGACAGAAAAGGTGGACTGCAAGGACAGTCTGAGCCCAGGGGTCAGGGGTCATCTAAGCACCCAGGCATGTGCAGGTGAGTGGAGGAAACCAAGATCCCAGGAGGAAAGTTAAAGGCCACAGTAGGCCCTACAGCTTCAACAAGCTCAGAAATCAAACCCAGCGGTAAAGGAGAACAAGGACAGCTCCACAGGCTGCCTCCAGGAACACTAACTATATGGTTCAATGCAGAAATATCCATGAGCCTGGGGAGAAAAGGCAGGGAGCGTTCAGGGCAGGCATGCACATGCTTCCCAAAGGGGACCCGAGAACCCCACCAACTCGGCAGGGGTAAGACGCCTGGAGATTTCTGGACCGTGGACCTGAAGGCCTCCTGTGGTCTGGCCAGGGCAACTCTCAGCCTCAGGAAGCACTACCATCTGGCCCAAGAAGTACAAAGCTCCAGTGGGTCACCAGACCTCACCTCCAGAGAGGGGTCCCAAAGCCGTAGTGACAACTACATGTGGTGCCTTCCTCCACAGTCAGAATTTCCTACAGCTCTTGCTGGAGGGGCCCAGCTGGAGAGCAAGGGGAAGCCTAAGGCCAGGCCACTTAAGCTAAGTGCTCACGGCTTTGTCAGCCTGTCAGAGGGCGGAAGAGGCACATGCCTAGTGGTCATGCCGAACCAGGAAACACGCTGCTCCAAGACTCTGTCTCCTACCCTAAGATCTGAGGAAAGGCAGCCACTCCTGCTCTCTAATGGACAGTGAGGGGACAGGGCAGGGGAAAGGAGGTGCTCCAAGACTGGCACTCTGGCGTGTCTCCAGGGAATCCTCACAACCAGGACCGGCAGGGCCGAGCACCTCAAGGTCAGTCGTATGGTCCAGTAAAAAGGCCATGCACCCAAGTACAGGCTGGGGCCAAGGAGGGTGACCTCAGCCCAGACAGGCACATGGAGGAGAAGATACCCTGCTCCCTTCCAACATCTACCAAGTCCTTCTATTCTCAGTAAAGGTCCTGGCTCACCCATCTTAATACACCATTGGATGATGCCAAGGAGCAGCAAGAGGAGTGAAAGCCCGGGACCGACTGGGCCTGCCAGAATATGGTCACGGAGCTTCCAGGGCAGAGGAAGAGCCCTCCCCACCAGGGCGCTCCCTCAGAAGCCAGAGAAGCAGCTCCTGAGCAGCCTGTCCTCGTCCCTCCCGTGCGCCCCCACCCCCACGCACTGGCAGACGGAATGGAATGGCTCCCAAAGTGCCTCACCTCACCCCAGCCTGCTAGAGCCAGACCCGAGAGCAGACACCTCCCCTCACAGCAGAGAACGTCTCAGGGAAGGGAAGGTGAGAGTCCTAAAGGGTGAAGACAAGAGGCCTAGGAGAAGCAGCACTTCCTGCCCTTGCCATCCTCCCCAGAACCTGAGAGGCCTCTGTGCTCCTGGCAGAGATCAGATCATCTAACCCCAAATCAAACACAAAACCGAGACAGACCTAAACCACAGGGAGGAAGTGGAAAGAGAGCTGTGACACCGTAGGGGATTGCAGTCAATGTCACGAAACAAAATGGGTAGGAACTGCTGTATGGAACTTTCACCAAAATCACAATAAAAATTAAAAAAAAAAAAAAAGAGAGACCTAAAACCAGGACACTACCAGACACTAGGGCAGAGGGGTCGTCAGGAGAACCAAATCAAACCCTCAGGATCCCAGTCACAGCTCTACCGCTTACTGCTTACTGCGGAGCGCCTTCGGCAAATCACTCATTTCACCTCGAGTTACTTGTCTGCAAAACTGAAACACCTAAGGGCCGTTACTTAAAATTCCCAGATTATCAACACATCATTTACTGGAGCAAGAGTATTACTTCTCATGTGGTGTCATCTGGGACTTTTGGAATCTGACCGTCCTGTCGTTCCACCATCAGGATCAAATGCAACTGTGGATGTGACGGTGCACTGCATCTACAAGGGGCCTCACAGAAGCCAGTGATCGTCACAAATAAAAGAAAGGGGTCATCTACGCAGCACAGCTCTATTCTGACACACACTGGGTTGCTGTGAGTCAGAATCGTCTCGGCAACAACCAGCGGTAGTGTATCCCAGGGAGGGAGAGGCGGGAAAGCAACTGGCTGAGGGGTGGACAGGGGGTGTCAGCCAACACCAATGCTTTACTTTTCAAGCGAGGTGGTGGAGTCATGGGTGTTTGTTATATTACACTGCACACGTTCTACGTATCATAAATGCTGCTTAATGCTTTTTTAAAGGAAGACATTCTAAGTAGAAGATAAGCAAGGAAGGTGGCTTTTCTGGGAGCTGCTTAACTCCATGGACGGGAAAAACAGAAAGAAGAAAGTGATCATCAACGACCAGGAGACGGTCACACAGCAGAAGGAATAACATGCCCGTGACCTCTAGACAGGCAGGCCCTCGGAGGCCCTGGGTCAAATTCCCCAAGAGAAATCCCAGAGGTTTCTCCCGGCACCAGAAACAGCCCTCACCGCTGACAACAGGCAGTGCAAGGCTCTTCTTTAGGGCCACAGCTGCTGCGGGCCACCGGTCACCCGAGGTTTCCCCACAACTTCCTCGGCCTCAGCCCCTGGCTCTCCTGAACTGAGCCAGGACTAGAGTCCTGCTGACACCGAGGTTGCCCTTCTCCAAAGATGCCTCCCTCCACCCGTCCCCACCCCCAAGTAAAAGGAGGACTCGCTGATCTCCCAACACAGCTGAGAGGAGGGACTTCAGGGCCCTGCCATGCACAGAAGATAGTTTGCTTCAACTTGCTCCACGTGGATCAGAAAAGCTGAGGCAGGCTCTCAGGAATGTGCAGAGTGGGCCAAGGGCGTCCACTTAACGGCACCCACTCACTCAGTACTTACTAGTGCCAGCACTTAATAAGCATTACCTCCTTTGAGCCTTCTAACAACCTCGTGAGGTAAGAACTAGTAACATCCCTTTACAAAAGGGGAAAGTGAGGCACACAGCAGTTCAACAATTTGCTCAAGGACCCCCAGCTGAGCTGATTTTGCAGCAGCAGACAGACTCCACACTCTGTCCCTAACCATCCTGCTGTGTTCCTGAGATTCTGTCTCCGGAAGACACTTCCCCACGGTCCTGGGGTGGCATTTCCAGAACTGAGTTTCTCCTTCTCCCACAAGGTAATGTCCAGTAAGGACAGAAGAACAGGAAGCAACCCATGCTCACTACCTCAACAGGCCGGCTGGGCGTCTGCCATCTCTTCAGGTCTCATGGGCATACCTTAGGATCCCTGCTCTCCTCACAAACCGGCTCCCACAGCTCTAAGCCCCGGCCCCGCCCCGGCCCCGCCCCGGCCGTACCAAAGTTGTTGGTTGGGTAACGCTTGCGGAGCCGCTCAGTGAGCCGCGACACCTTGCTGCGCAGCACCTCGTTTTTGCTCAGGAACCCGTTGTCCTGCAGGGCCAGCTCGTCCTCTGCTGGGCACGGGGCGCCCTCGTCATCCTCCTGTGGGGAACAGCTCCTTCCAGCCCTGCCCACGTCTGGGCAGGGCCCTGGGACCCACATGCAGAGGCACCCAGCACAGCAGACCATGCAAAGTGCGGCCGCGGCTGGCTCGGCCTCCCTCTCCCCACCCTGTCCCCAGTCCCTGCCCACCACACCACTGCACCTACTTACCAGCACCACCAAGTGGGTCTCCTGCCTCACAAGGTGCAGGGGAGAAGGAGAGAAAACAGAGACAGATAGCAAGGAAGAGAAGCAGCGGCTGCTGAAAGGAGGGCACCTTCAGGCTAAAGGAAACTGAGAAGGGCTGCTCTGAGTTCTGTCCGAGCATTTCACGGGTGATGTTAAGAGACAGCCATAGCAGCATTCGGCCATCAAAGCAGCCGGGGAAAAGCTCTACACTACTGTTTTCAACCTGGGTGAAATTAATTTAGTGGGTCATAGTTCTACTGGATAGAACAGAACAGAATCTACAATCCTATGTGAAAGTCTTGGAGAAATCCTACAGTAGTTGGACATCAGATCCCTCCATGGACCAGGCCAGTGCAAGCCTGAAGCAGGCAAGGTATAAATCATAGGCCTGGGGAGAGATGTCAGGGGGATCACAAGACCCCCACTTTTCTTTCTCATTTTACAAAGAGACATAAATAAGGAAAGTAAGAAAAACCAGAAACATGCCAATAAACAGCAACTGCCACAAGGCCCCGGGGACTGGGGACAACAGAAGTGCCAGGACTGTGTGTTAACTGTGAGCGTCAGCCTTGTCCAAAGGGGACAGTCACTCCCCAGCTACCCCAGCTGCTGCAGACTCAGGACTACCAGAGCTTCTGAGTTTTCAGAGACACTGAAAATCTAAACTTTTTATGGAAATGTCTCCATTTTAAAATATTGGCTAAAAAATTATTTTTAAAATTTTGCAGGCCAAATAAACACTTCCGCAAACTACTAGCTTGAATCACTGTGCTAACTTCAAGGGGACAGTCTAACTTTCCCTGACCCAACACTGTCCCACAAAGGAGCCCCTCACGGAACTCACTCTGCACAAGTGCCAGCAGAGATGCAGGACCGCGCCCGCCTCCACATCTGCCTCCTCCGCATCACAGGCGCCCAGCCACTGCTCTAGCCGGGAGGGTAGATCTTCCAGCTCCCCCAGCAGGCCAGCTCGTAGAGGCTTCCAGAGCCAGCCTTGCCCTGGGTACCCAGGTCAGGCGACAGACCAGCACCACAGGAAAGGTGGGAGCCCAGTGGCACCCTTTCAATCAGTGATTCTAGCTCAGGGCAAGTGTCACCTTCTCATGTGGACACAGGAGAATTTGAAAAGCAGGCTTGGGATACCGGAAAACCACAGGCCTCCGGGGCCACCCGACACTGGTCGGCAGAAGGCACTGGGGAAGGGCCACCCACCTCAATCGCATCTTTAAACTCCTCGTCTGGCTCGGCCTCCTCGGCCTCCTCCACACTGCCTGGCGTGAGGTCCTGGGAAGAGAAAATCTCTTACATAAGGTCAGGGTGAGAGGGATGGCAGCCCTTCTCCCGAGGGTAAGGGCCACCTCCCTGAGCCAGCATCCAGGCTTCCCAAGATCCCTGTTCCTGCCCCAGAGGAAATGCCAGAATGTAAGAAAGCAGTTACAGACGCGAGAACAGCCTCCAGCCTGCTGGCAGGGACGGGAAGATGGGTACCAGGCCACACCTGGACTAAGGTGGTACGGGGCTTGGTGGCTGAGAGCACGGGCTCTAGAACCACAGGACCACTTACCAGCCCTGTGGCCTTGGGCAGCCCCCTGTGCCTCAACCTTCTCCTCTGCAGAATGAGAACAATCTCATTCTCATACACAGCCTACACCTTTGGGCTATAAAGTCCTTCGGACAGCAGCTGACACCAAGGAAGCACTTGACAGAACAGCTATCAATACCTGGTGGCCCAAATGGTTAAGCACGTGGCCACAAACCAAAAGGTTGGTGGTTCAAAGCTACCTGGAGGCACCTTGGAAGAAAGGTCTGGCAATCTGCTTTCAAAAGGTCACAGCCACAAAAACTCGATGGAATGCAGTTCTACCCTGCACCTGTGGGCTCACCATGAGCCAGCACTATTTCCCTGGCAACCTTCTTTTTTATTTATTACTATAATTATGATTATTCAGCACCTCAGAGGTAATCAGGCCCAGAAAGCAGCAGCCACAAGGACAACACAGGCCAGCCCAGGAGCGACAGGATACAGACAAGCTGGTCCACAGGCAGGCCCACACCTGCCTATGGCAGGCTCTTCCCTGGTGGGTGGGGGCGCTCACCTCTGTGGGAGTGGGGGCAGGTGTGCTGTCTGGCAGAGCACCCCCTCCCCCAGCATCCAGTGGCAGGCTCTCCAAGGCGCTCTCTTCCTGCTTCAGGTTCATCCGCTGCTGCAGAGATGCTCTGTACTCAGACACCACTACCCAGGGCGAGAGAGGTGGGCAGGGAAGGGAGAAGTGGCATGCAGTCAGGGTGCTTTGGTCTCTTCCTCCACACCTCACCCTCTGCTATAGGAGAGTCGCCCTCCTAATGCTGAGCAAATCCCCTAACCTCTCTTAGCCTCCTAAACAGAACACAGGTCCCACCACCTACCCCTCATGGGCCTGTTACAGAGATTAAATGAGGTAAAGGGTGAAAAGTATTGAGCACAGTGCCTGCCATATAGTAAGTGCTCAATAAAGTGGCTTCTGGAACAACCCTACCACAGGGCAAGAAACAAATACAGCGGTCACCCAAACATATGGAAGGCCAGGCCTCTGAAACCCAGGCCCTCTCCAGACAGCTCACTGTTTCAGACACCAGATAGCAGATGGGTACGCTCACACAGCTGTGACAGCAACTCCAGGTGGCTATAGCCCATGGGGTGAGTAGCAGCACCAGGAAATCATCCCTCCCTTGCCTCCCAGAAGCCACAGTGTCATGCAAGCAGTGCTTCATCTGCCCTGGGAAGGGATTAAGGACCCTTCCTGCTGCAACTTCCCCTGTATCCCACCAAACATGCATAAGATGCAGAGCCCACTGGAGGCCTGAGGGAGTATCCTAGTATGGTGCTGCCCCCTTGTGGCTGACATAGCAATCACATCTGTTAGCAGTGCAGAGGAACCAAGGCAGAGCCTAGGAGCTCTGGTAGCATAGTGGCTAAGTCTCTTGCCTGCTAACCAGACAGCTGGCGGTTCAAACCCACCAGCCACTCCTCGGAAGGAAAGTTGGGCAATCCTACTTCCGTAGTGATACTGCCTCGAAAACCCAAGGAGGGGTCACTATGAGTCAGGGCCGACTCGACGGCACATAACAACAACAACAAGCAAACCAGCAGAACTCGCCAGGACCTCACTCTCCCAGGCTCTACCAGCTTACCTCGGAAGAACTCCACATTCCCCAGGAAGAGTGTGCTGTTCAGAAGGGCGAGGACCCAGCATAGCGGCAGCAGATACAGCACGCAAACTGTGCCCAGAAGAGCCCCATAGAACCTGCATCGACAGGGAGGAACCACAGCATCAGAATGTCCTAAGGTCAGAAAGAAACAGGTCGGGAACACACCCACACAGGGCTCCGGCAAAAAAAAAAAAGAGCTGCTAATCAAACGCACCGCAATAATGTTGAAAAGGAACGATTTACTGCTACCAACAGGTCACGGGTCACAAGCTGCTAACCAGTGATGCTGCTGTGGCCACGAAGTCCTGCTCTGATGCTGGGGGCACAGAATCCGACCCCTCCTCACCCTGCAGGCCCGACACTCGGAGTCCAGACTCAGAGAGACTTGGACTGGAAACCAGCTCTGCTACTTCTCCCTGTGTCACCTCCCCTTGCCCCTTGCTCTGAGCTTCACTTCTTCCGTGTGTGAAATGGGGAACAAAACAGTGCCTACCTCCAGGGTTACTATGAAGGAAGGATGCACGGAAAGCGTTGGGCACAGTGCCTGGCACAAAACGAAGGCTAAACAGATACTAGTGGTGACTGCTATTCATATAAACAGAACTCCAAAACTATTCAATCCATTTGATCAGTACTCTCATCCTTTAATCCATTCCAAGAAAAAAATTTCAAAAGATAAAGCTAAAACCCATCAGAATACTCAGTGCAGGGTTAATGAAAAGTAGAAATTGATTAAATGTTTTTGTAAACTACATATAATGATGCAGTAAAATATATACTAAAATATATTAATCCAGATTACAAATACAGTAAAACCTGCAAAAGCCAGAACCTGTGTAAAGCAGAAATCTGCCAGAGAAGGAAAATTCAATTATTTTCCACCAACACAAGCAACAGGAGAGTGATAAAACCGCACTCTGTCCGAGGCAGAAAACTTACAAGACCTGGGAAACAAGGCAGCCCCACTGAGTTCCCACTCTCACAGGTTTCACTGTAATCCAAAGAAGATGGGGCAATCTACTTCCATAGTGATACTGCCTCGGAAACCCAAGGAAGGGTCGCTATGAGTCGGGTCCGACTCGACAGCACCTAACAACAACAACAACATATAGCATCAAAGAAAACTAGCTATTATATGATAAGTGAAAATAAAATCTCTCACAAGACTATGAAGTTATGTGTCTATAAAGGATGTGCATATCATAAAGTCTAAAAGACAAACCAGACGAGAGATTAGCTGCTATGTCAGGGTGGCAGATGACATGATGAGTCTCTATCATCTCTAAATTCTTCTATTACAGGCAGTCCCCAACTCACGACAGAGTTCTGTCCCAATGACTCCAATATGAGTCAGTTCTGACCTAAGCTGAATATTTATTTTTCAGTTTTCATTATTATTTTTTATTATCTTTATAAATCTAATCTTTGAACATCTGAGAATGATTAACATGCTGCGACAGTGGCTGCAGTACATATAACTAACCATAATATTAAAAAAAAAAGGAGTCTCGTAAGTGGTTTGATGTAACTCAAAATATGCCATTAAGTCAGGACTACTTGTAGGAAAAAAAAAGCCACGTAACACCTCATGTAAGAAGCCAGTGCATTCGTGAGAGCCCACAGCCTATGTGCAGATGAACACAGGAGAGCTTAGGATGGCCCTCCCCAGAGGTGGGAGGGGTAAGTGCCTCTCAGGGCAGCTGGTTTTGCTTGGTACTCACGCTGCAGGTTCCCACAGGGCAGTGGTGCAGGGGGAGGAGAGGGACCACTCACTGTGAGGACACGACGGGGTTCTCCCAGCGCAGCACACGGTAGGCAGCTTCACAGGTGCAGCACAGACGGGCCAGGAAAGCCTCCAGCTGGATCAAGCTACAAACACGGGGCATCTGTGAGTGGGCAGGCACTGGCCCACCCGTCCACACACTGTGACAGACGCTCTGGGCCAGCGGTGCCTAGCATTCCACGTGCACAGCTGGCTAGGGATGGCCCACTCTCTTCAAATATACCGGAGGGGTCCAGAGGAGAGCTGGGGAAAGGAGTATGGCCAAGCCATCCCTCCTTCACACAGATCAGTCCCCTTTCTGGAGCTCCTGATATGAGGTGAGGGAGCCCTGGTGACACAATGGTTAAAGCACTCAGCTGCCAAACAAAAGGTCAGTGGTACAAACCTACCAGCAACCATTCCACAGGAGAAGGCCACAGCAGTCTGCCTCTGTAAAGATTACAGTCTTGGAAACCCTATGGGGCAGTTCTACAATGTGGAACAAAACTCAAAATCATTTGGAAGAAAAAAAAAGGGGGACCAGGTTTGCTGGTCTGATA
>NW_006921651.1:9651435-9652491 GCF_000298275.1 Orycteropus afer afer
GAAGGAAGGTTGGGCAATCTAGTGATACTGCCTTGGAAACCCAAGGAGGACTCGCTATGAGTCAGGTCCGACCCTAAGGCACACAACAACAACAACAACAACATGAGGTGGGAGGGAGCAGCACAGTGGTTCCTGCTTCGGTCTCTTACCAGCTGTGGCTGTTGAGCAGGTTCCTGAACCAGTCCAGGGCTGCAGTTTCCAATGTGCCAGGTAAAGACAAGCGTACCCCCTCACAGATACACGGGTAGCTGTGAGGGTTAAATGGCATGATGTAGACTAAGAACGGTTCTCAACTTGATGCAAACAAGAATCATTTGGGGAGGGTTCTTCTTAAACAGGGATGCACCCCAGATGCAGCGAGCACCTCTACACCCCGATCTTGGCTACTGAAGGGCCCTTAGAGAAACGGCTGATTCTAGGGCTGGAGCAGGGAAGGCGTGAGATGCGTCTGAGCATCCTGTGGTGCTGGAAAGTAAGGAAGCATTCAAAACCAACAGGATGCATCGAAAGAACAGGGGCAGCTCCAAAGAGCGCCCGCTGGACAAATCTGGACAATCTGAGATCAAAATAGTGACAGGAACAGATTATAACCCACTGAATAAAATAAAAATCTATGCATTTATACTAATAATAAATATGGAAAAGCTTTCTTACAGAATGCCAGCTAGTAAATACAGATGGAATGACAATCACAAAAGCCCCTTGGCAACCATGATAGTAATAAACCGATTCACACAAGATTCATCAATGGATTTAAAAGTAGTGGGTGACTAACAATGGATATGAAGGGAATAACCCAAACCTACGCTATTTAGCAGCCTGTGAGTACCTCCACAGGATAAAGTCCTTAGTAACCCCACACTCAAAATATAAACTAAGTCTTGAGGAAAGACAAGACTTCATGATGAATGACTGAAGCAAGATGGGAAGTTCTGGCTGAACGCACTTCATGTGACTCAAAGGGACAGCTTCCAGGAGGTGGAGCTCCTCATCCATGTGGTTATGCTCACGGAGTCTTTGAAAGAGTTGACAGAGCGTAAGCGCTAAGGTAAGAAC
>NW_006921651.1:9657436-9658797 GCF_000298275.1 Orycteropus afer afer
TGCAGCTTTATTTTTAATAAGAGTTATGAGTGAGGGACTAAAATGACCTCTTGGCACCTGTTCCACCCTAATAAGGCCTCAGAATCCCCCGATGGCAGGCAGCTCCCAGGGAAAAACAAAGTAAACATCAGATCTGCAGTCAAAGGCACCTCACAGAGAAAACGTCACGCACCACTGGAGTCACTTCAATTTTAAAACCTCTTCCCTTCCATCTGATGTCTTTACCAACACTCCCGTTATGGGAGACCCACCCACTGGAGTAGCAGGAAGGGGTCTTCAACAAAACGTGCTCCCAGCTCCATGCTTTAGACATAGTAGCCAAAGTCCAAGATTAAGTCCCTCTTCAAAGTCAACTCCTCTTTACTAAGAAAAGAACAATCAAAAGCACAACCCGATCTGACAGCCACTTTCACAGACCAGTGCTCCATCTCCCAACGGCTCAGAGACCACAGGCTCAGGGGTTTTTTAGGTCTAATGCTATGACTTCCTCTGTCTGGCTTTAATCAATCCTACCAACACACTCAGATTTCTGATTTTCGTAACATGGAAAAAAAACTCCAGCACATTAGTATGCCAAGTAGCACTGCAGACCAGTAGCGACAAAAGATAAGCGAAAAATATATACTTTTGAGCTGTGTCACAAAGGGCAACACGTACACACACTCTCTTAGAAAACACCAGACGCCCCACCCACGCTCTCAAGCCCACTCACGCCCCTGAGGAAACCCAAAGTTCATTCCATCAAGGTGGTTACCCTAGGTTATAAAATGAGAGACGGGCCCTTCCCCACGCCACCTCCCTACCCCTTCTGCCCAAAGCACAGTGATGATCTACGAGTGGAGAACATCACTCCAAAACAGTGACCACCCGTCTCCAGGATCCAGCTGTGATTCAGGGGTTCTGGAGTATGTAAGAAAAATGAGGGCCTTGGCCAGAGAGTTAAAAACAAACCGCCCACTATCTCCAGACTGAGGCAAGGATAAACACTCACAGCACCTTTAGAGGCTAAGCTAACTCCAGCACTACTCACCCTGCCTCCCACCAGTCTCTGTAAGGCATCTTAGAGGGATGACGAACACTATGAGACTGATGAAAACTAGAAGCTTCTCCCCAGAAATGGACACACGAACAAGTTTACGTGGCACACCTGGGGATGTGTTGGCCCCTAACGCCCACCCCAGGCTTTTTGGGACAATCCAGCTTCATGGCACTCCTGATGTGACACATTATTAAGAACACAGCACTGTCTCTGCCAAAAGAAAAGTTACCTTAAATCCAATCCAAGCTTTAAATCTAATTTACAGTTTCACCATGTGGGAGCAACCAGAGCAAACCATGTGGGTGTGTCAGGACAGCTGCCC
>NW_006921651.1:9661147-9662277 GCF_000298275.1 Orycteropus afer afer
GAGAAAACTGAAGCTCAACAAAGTGAAGTGACTGACCTGGCTACAACTCCTGTCCCTGACTCTGCACAGTGCTCTCCTGCCCACAGACCCATCAAGAACACAGGTAACAAAAGCCAAGTACATGTGGCTGCCAGGGGGAGGCAGCTTGGGATCCCAACAGAAAACGTTCTGCTGGAATATTTTCCCCACTCCTGACCAACATAATTCCTATTTATCCTTCGGGTCTCGGCTTAAACATCATTACTCTCTTCCAAACACTCCCAGCCTGGACTAGGAAACTCTTCCTAATGCTCCCAAATGACCATGTACTCACCCTAACCAAGCACTCTCCTCCTCCTAACTTTGAGTTCCATGAGGTCAAAGACTATACCACGTCTCCCATTCACCACTGCTTCTGCAGACAGTGGGCACTCAGTAAATGTTTGCACTACCCATCCTCCAAGACCACTGGTTCTTTCTCCTATCCCACCCTATCCTCTAACTTTTCCTATTCCCATTGGTTCCTTGAGAGACCCAACAACTTCCCGGACCATCCCTGCCCATCACCTCACCCTTTCCCTTCTTGAACCCTACTGAGGCAGCCGTCACCTTCCATAACGCCCAATTCCCATCTGTCCTCTTTGATGGCGAAAACTGCACTCACCCTGTTTCCTAATTTCAAAGCTCCACCGCGAACACGAAGCAAAAAACAAGGGGGCAGAACCTGGGCGCATAGCTACAGAAACCAGTCCCAAGCACTGGGCTGAGATCTGACTGGGCTTGGCAAAAGGGCCACCGGGAACCCAAAATCCCGGTTGACCGAGCCAGGCTGAAAGGACCCAGGGCGGACGTAAGGGAGAAGCGCAAGAGGGGGTGAAGCAAGTCAGCGCCAGCAGGAGCCTTGGCCATCACTTCTGTCGCCCAGGGTCGCAGATGAGGCCACGCCCAAGGTCGCTAGGCCAGCAGGTGGCAGCCCCCGCGGCATCCAGGCACCTAGCTCTACGAAGACCTGGTGGAGGGGAGGGAGTGGAGCCTCACCTACCCGGCCGCAGGGCTGATGGACGGGGGAGGGGAGGGGACGGTCAGGAACACCAGTCCGTCCACTGGACCCAGGAGCGTTTCCTCGGGCTCGCCCCACACCAATGCAGTTC
>NW_006921651.1:9664623-9665915 GCF_000298275.1 Orycteropus afer afer
CCCATCATTGCAGTCACTGTGTCAATCTTTCTTGTTGAGGGGCTCCCCTTTTTTTGCTGCCCCTCCACTTTTCCAAGCATGATATCCTCCTCCAGGAAATGGTCCCTACTGACAGCATGACCAAAGTGAGACGAAGTCTAGCCATTCTCACTTACAAGGAGCGTCCTGGAACAGATTTGTTCGTTCTTCTGGCGGTCTATGGTATTTTCAGTATTCCTCGCCAACACCACAACTCAAATGCATCAACTCTTCCTTGGTCTTCTTCATTCATTGTCTAGCTTTCACATGCAGAGGAGGTGACTGAAAATACCATGGCTCAGGTTAGGCACACCTTAGTCTTCAAAGTGACATCTTTGCTCTTCAAGACTTTAAAGAGGTCTTTTGCAGCAGATTTGCTCAGGGCAATACAACATCTGATTTCTCGACTGCTGCTTCCGTAAGTGTTGCTCATGGATCCATGTAATATAAAACTTGCCCTGGAGGGCACCATAAAATTGGGGTAACATTTAGTGTAATGAACATCCTTAGCAATAGTTCCCATGTGCTGCTGCAGGATCCCAGGCTTCGCTCAAAGTCTCAACCGTTTTTTTCTGGGGTATTTCACTGGGAGGCAGCTCTACTTGTTCTTCTGCTCCAGATGCCCTTCCTCCCAGAAGCTGTTGTTGTTGTGGTTGTTATATGAGTCGGACCTGACTCATAGTGACCCCTCCTTGGGTTTCCCAGGCAGTATCACTACGGAAATAGATTGCCCCATCTTCCTTCTGAGGAGTGGCTGATGGGTTTGAACTGCAGCCTTCTGGTTAGCGGTCAAGTGCCTTAGGCACTACGCTACCAGAGCTTATTGCTGCCGGGACTCTTCTACTCCAACCACCGCTGCTACTGGGGCTCCCGATTCCTGGGAGCACAGGCAACTCTCATGACCTCAGGGCTGTAAAGCCAAGCAGCTTCTAATGCCAAAGAAGGAAACACACCACTACCCCACATACACATTTTATGTTACAGCTTGTCACTAGGACAAAATCAGTGCTGTCCTATGCCCTGTAGCTTACTGGAATTTCAGAGAAAGTTATTTTATAGAGAGTATGCACAGTGCTTTTCCCTGGGTGGTGCAAATGATTAACATACTCAGCTGCTAACTCAAGGCTTAGAGACTCAAGTCCACCCAGAGATGCCTTGGAAGAAAGGCCTGGCAATCTACTTCTGAAAAATAAACCATTGAAAACTCTATGAGCATAGTTCTGCACTGACACACATAGGGTTGCCATGAGTCAGAATCAATTCAATGGCAGCTG
>NW_006921651.1:9666780-9667545 GCF_000298275.1 Orycteropus afer afer
CCCATAGAAATGCAGTTCTGATACATGTTACAACATGAATGAACCTTGAAAACTGAGTGAAATCAGTCAGACATAAAAGGGCAAATGTTGCATGATCTCACTTTATAAAATATCTAGTATAGGGAACGCACGAGATAAAAGTTTATTAGTGGTTACCAGGGACTGGGGGGAGAAGGAAATGGGGTGTTATTGCTTAAGGGGTACTGGGTTTCTGTTTGGGGTGATGAAAAACATTTAGAAATGGATAGTGGTGATGATTACACAACATTGTGAATGTAATTGATGTCACTGAATTGTACGTTTAAAGATGGTTCAAATGGCAAATGTTTTGTTATATGTATTCTACCACAATAAAATGAAAAAGAAAAACACAATGATTTATTTTTCACCATTACTTGGGTTGACTGGGCTCAGCCGGGCCATTCTCCAGTCCATATGGCACCGGTTAGAGTCACTGATTTGGCTGCACTTTGCTAGCAGTTGGACTGGGCTGGGCTGGAAGGTCTGGTGCCTCGGTGTTTCTCCATGTGGACTCTCCACATGGCTGCAGGGTAGTTGGATTTCTTATTTGGAAGGTAACTTCAAGAAATACCACAAGTGGGTGGCTTTAATGAACAAAAATTTATTTTGTTACAGTTGAGGAGGGTAGACTCCTGAATTCAGGGCAGCGTCTCCGGGGGAGTCTGTCACTGCTAGCTCTGTGGGAAGGTGCTTGTCTCCTCTGTTTCTCCTTTTGGTTTCTTGGAGACCTCAGGCGACACAGCA
>NW_006921651.1:9669495-9670880 GCF_000298275.1 Orycteropus afer afer
AAAGAATGTATAATTCCTGACATATATAAAATCGTTAGCAATCATTATTATTTTTATTTTCACTCAAAGCCCGCCTACAAGCCAGAAATCAGGTAAGAGTTCATAAAGGGCCAGAATGTGAGCAGATCAGAATTACACACACACACACACACACACACACCTAAGCTATATTCAGAAATCCCCCATGTTCCTTTAGAAGAAGGCGCTCTGATGGTGTAGTGCCTGTGACATTTGACTGCTAACCAGAAAGTTGTTTAGAAGAATAGGCCCAGCTCTGTGGCTGGGCCGGGCTTGTCTACTGCAGTCCACCTCACCTCATTTAGGATGAATCTTTTCCCAGAAGTCTTGTTGATGGCTCCTGAAAATAACCTCTGATGATGCCACTTCTCCAGTCCCTACCCTAGGTCTGGATTCCAGGGGCAGACATCTCCACCACTCCTGCTACTGTTCTCTGATCACTCTAGTGCTGGAAAGCTCTCTGTGGTAGTCTGTGGCCTTCAGGATAAAAATCCAAAGGTGTAGCGTATTCAGCTCTTGGAGGTTCCCCAAATGCATCACACCTCCATTTCTGTGCCTTTTCACAGACTACTTCCTCACCACATTCTTCACTTGGCCAACTCTGATTCTTCCTCCAAAACTCAGCTCAGCTCTCACTCCTGGGAACCCTTCTCTGATACCTTCCTCATTAGCAGCTATCATCTGGGTTAGATCCCCTTCTTACTTGGTTCCATGTACTTGTCCTACTCAAATACACCTCTGTTTATTTAGTTGTTCCTCCCCTCTCTAGAGCATGGTAGTCCTCAGGGAACTGGCTTTAACATCTGTGGGCCAACTTCTAGCACAGAGTATATATTTAAAAAATGTTTATTGAATGAATGCATGCATTTTAACTTCTCTCCAGTGTTCTTTTTTGTTGTTATTGTCCACCTCAAATTTTAATAGCAAAAACTTGAAAATTAGTTGGATCTTCAAGTCTGATGAGCCTGTTTAAAATTTCAGCTATGCCATTTACAACTTCTAGACTTTGGGCAAGTTAAACTCTGAATCTACACAATGGCAATAGTAGCCACATCATCCAAAAAGCAAACCAGACCAACTGCCACCGAGTCAATTATAACTCATAGCAACACTATAGAACAGAGTAGAACTTCCCCATAATGTTCCCAAGGCTGTAAATGTCTGCAGAAGGAACTCCGGTGGTGTAGTGTCTAAGGCATTTGAGTACTAACCAGAAGGGTGGCAGTTCAAACCCACCAGCCACTCACTCCCTGGAAGGTTGGGCAATCTACTTCCGTAGTGACATTGCCTGGGAAACCCAAGGAGGGGTAGCTATTAGTCGGTCTGACTCAACGGCAGTGAGTTTAGTTTGGTTTTTAAATATCTAC
>NW_006921651.1:9671275-9672648 GCF_000298275.1 Orycteropus afer afer
CCGTAGTGATACTGCCTCGGAAACCCAAGGAGGGGTCGCTATGAGTCAGGGCTGACTCGACGGCACATAACAACAACAACAACATAAGGACAATAAGGTTTGACTAAATTGTGATCTAGGTTTTGTAGTCACAAAGTTAATACAGCTTCTTACTGACACAGAAAGAAATCTATATATAGTAAGTTAAAAAGGGCTCAAGTTTTTGAAGGATTTTCAATGTTACCTAGACTTCAGCCAAATGTTACTTCTAAAAGCAGGAAAGATTTTTTAATTGGCAGTTAAGACTGGAACATAGGTCTGTAACTTCTTAGTTAGTTCTTGCGCACTAGGTTCAATTGTGGCTGTACATCAGAATCACCCTAGAAATCTTTCACAAGTCTTATAGCATGTATCATTAAATCTGAATTTTTGAAGTAGGACCCAGACATCAATTTTACCTCAGTTCCTAAATCTGTTGGTATTCTGAATAAAGGTAAGCAAAATTTACCAACAGATAACCAATTTGTTAAAATAGTTGATTTAAGTATCTGTAATGGTGATTTCAACCTCTACTCCAGGCTCAATACGGATGGAAGTGAACTGCTTAACAATCTCAGGACTGTACATGTCAATGAGTCACTGTGGATTCTCACCTGGAAATGAGCCCAGATCTTAGAACTTTAGCCACAAGTTTTCCTCATAGTGATTCTCAGAGTCCTGGTAAGCAGCCTAACCGGTCCCTGTACTTTGAAGTTCTCTTTTGTGCCTCTAATCAAGTCAGCATACATCTTTTCCAGAGATTTTTTATTTTTCATTTTTATTGTGATTTGGATGAAAGTTTACAGAGCAAATCCATTGTTCATACATATCTTGTTTCATGACATTGACTGAAATTCCCCACAATCTAACAGCTCTCTTCCCACTTCCTCCCTATAGTTACCTCTTCCCTGTATCCTTCCCTGCCATGCACTCCCTCACCCCTCCCTGCCCCAGCTGTCTCCCTGTGCAAACACTGCCCTTCTGTTCTCCCATTGTTCCAACGAGTGTATCCACCTGATGCAAATGTTCACCCCATATGCCTGTCTACTGTTTGGCTAGAAGCCACAGGAGTGAGTTCAGTTCCAGACCTAAAGGTAACTAGGGCCCATAGTCTCAGGGGTCTCACTGGTCTTTTTTTTTTTTTCATGATTTTGAGTTTTGTTCCACATTGTTCTCTCACTCTATCCAGGATCTTTTGAACCAATCCCCCTCCGAGTGGTTGACAGTGGTAGCTGGGCACCATCTAGTTCTTCTGGTCTCATGTTCATATAGGCTGAGGATCACATGATCTACCAGTCCCTTGGACTAATTGTTTCCATGCATCTTTGGTTTTCTTCATTCTTCTTTGCTCTGGA
>NW_006921651.1:9673823-9678349 GCF_000298275.1 Orycteropus afer afer
GACAGTGTATGTGATCTGCTGTATGGAAAGTGTATTTGCTCTGTAAATTTTCACCCAAATCACAATAAAAATAAAATGTATATATATATATGCGTGTAGAAACATCATCTGCTAAACCTACACATAGTCATGGGCAAACTCCTCCCTGCCTAGACATACCTGATTGTTCAACCTGTCCACCCATCTATCCACCTGTCCATCACTGCTTCCCATCACTGACAACGCAGTACTGTACATGCAACAGGGTTCATCCTTGTTGACTGTACCTCCCGTGTATCTCTCTCTGTCTTCCTCTTCCTCAGTGCCACCATGTTGATCACTCACTTTTAGTACACTGCTGTTCCTTTCACCCAAATCAGTACTTGTCTCTATCTGTTTAGCCGTGTTCCTTCCCCTCTCCACCTTTTCCAGAGATTGTACATTTCAGCTGTAATCTAATCTGGTGAATGGTCACTTCCAGTGTCTTTCCAGTGTCCTTAAAAAACCATGGCTGTGGCACAGTTTCCTGACAAACTTGTTCCTCAGCCGGCGCCAACAGCGGTGAGTCAGGAGCTACAGCAGGCAGCCCAGGAGCAGCAACAAAGTCTTCCTCAAAGAGCTCTCCCTATAACCTACCTCGACATGCACATGTCTTACTTCTCTTTCCAGACATTGACCTCCTGGAAGGCAGAATCCATATCCTCATTACCACAAGGCCTAGCACACTGCCTGTGCCTTAAAACAATGGCTATGAAATGGACACGGTACAAATTCTGCCCTCCTGGCCTCTCAGTCCAGTAGGAGACGCTGACTTGAGTAGGACATAATACAAAGCAGTGAGTCCTATGGTAAAGGTATGAGCAACAGTGGGGTGGGGGAAAGGTTTCTGGAGAATGCAGTATTTGAGCTGAGAAGGTCCTGCCCTTCTTTTTTTTTTTTCTTCCAATGTCTTAACTACTTAACATTCCAGCACAGTAATTTACTCCAAATGTAAATTTCAGTTTCTTTTCAGTTCCCCCTCCTGGGGCTGGCCTGGGCCTCAGGCTGGCTGTGGATAGCAGTAGTATTGGTTCTCTCTTCCAGATGCTATAGAACTAAGAAACTTGATTCAAGAACTCCTAGCCATTATTTGGTGGGAATATTTGCAGATGCAAGAAGGCTCTACAGACCAGAAAGGGAAAGATGGCCAAAGTCAGTGACTAAAGGCCTGCCCTGGTGGATAGAGATTAACCAGCAGGGCTCTGCCTTCTGGGGTCTCAGTCTGAATTTTTTATAATTAAATTCTCCCCATTTTCTCTTTTTCTCCTCCAGCGTTTCTGAATCTTCTCTCTTTGTGTCAAATGCTGGCGTCACTGATGTCTTTCCCTGGATAGCAGAGAGAAAGAGACTAAGGAGAAAATAAAATCATAAAATAGGTTGATTAGTATCTTCACATTTTTTGGAGGTTAGTCTTGGCATCTGTAAGCGAATGTGTTTCTGGCCCATATAATTGACTCAAAAGCCTCACTGTGACCTTTGGAAAAATACTAGAGGGAAATGCTGGGAGCACTGGTAGTGTAGTGCCTAAGGCATTTGACTGCTAACCAGAAGTCTGGCGGTTCAAACCCACCAGCCATCCTCGGAAGGAAGGTTGGGCAATCTACTTCTGCAGTGATACCACCTCAGAAACCCAAGGAGGGGTCGCTGAGAGTCGGGTCCCACTCCACGGGAAACACCAACAGAGGGAAATGCTGCATAGAACAAGCTGGAGAAACGGCAAGAGAAGGAAAAAGCTAAGCAACTTTCATCCAGCAGGTGGCTCCCTCGCCTGCTCTTACAAGGAAACTTGGCATTTCAGGGGCCTCGCTGAACTTGTCTCTGGCCATAATCTCTCAATCCAGCTTCGCTGAATTTCTTATCATTCCCACATTATGCCAGATCCTTTCATGCATCCATCTGTATTCATTATCTATTGCTGTGAAACAAACCATTTCAAATTTTAGTGGCTTAACATACAACAAACATTAATTATCTCACACTGGGATTTTTGTTTTGTTTTGCTCAGTTTTGTCAAGAAATCAAGAGCAGGTTGGGTGAGAAGTTCTAGCTTAGGGCTTTCCTGAGGACGCAGTCAGCTGTTGGCCAGGGCTGCAGTTATCTGAAGGCTTGATGGGGACTGGATGGAGCACTGGTTTCTTCACATGGCTGGCAGAATGGTGGTGGCTGTGGCAGGTGGCTTCAGTTTCTCTTGGGACTCTCCAGAGAGCTACTTGAGTGTCCTCTTAACATGGTGGCTGACTTCTCCAGAGGGAATGATCTAAGAGGGAGCAAGGCAGGGAAGCACAATGACTTTTATGATGTATGTCCAGAAGTCACACACGGTCCTTTCCACAATATACTACTGATTTCACAGATCAATCCTATTCAGTGAATGAGAGGATTATACAAGAGAATGAATACCAGGAGGTGAGAATAATTGGGGCCATCCTGGAGACCATCTTGGGGACTGGCTACTGTATGCTGCTCTGTCAGCTTATGGTACCATTTCCCTATCACCTGGCCCCTCCTACTCACTTTTTAACATCCAGCTCAAATATCAGGTTCTTGGTGATAATCCCTCACTTCCTCCTCTGTGTTTACATAGATATCTGTTCAAACTTCTATAAACACCTATCACCTTGCATTCAATCGGTGCCTTGGACATGTTGTTTCCCCCATTGTGTCTCGAATTCCTGAGAGCAGAGCAACAGATGGAAGCACCTTGGCAGCCCCAATATTGGTTTGCCAGATACAAAGATTTGTCATAGTAAGTACTCAACGAATGCTTGTTTTAAAAAATGAATAAATAAAAAAAACATGATCCATTCAGGCCGGGAACTGGACTCACTTATTCGGATTAGCTCTCAGCCAAACAGTAAAAAGGCCTACAAGCAGAATGCCCACTCCAGGGAGATGCACTCCTTAGATCAATCAACCTTGAGAGATCAAAAGGGAGCATTTGATAGGGGGAAAGTTGGACAGACAGAAATGCATAGATAAGAAGGACTGAGGGAAAGGGTAGTCACAGGGAGGGGTTTGTAGGAGAGCTGTTTATTGTTGGGATTGAAACCAAATATGTGTGAACTATTGAGAGTAAAACGAATCTGCTTTATAAATTCGCATCCAAATCACAATAAAAAAAATTTTAAAAAATGATCCAACTGTATGCTGTTTGTAAGAGACAAATCTTAAACCCAAGGACACAAATATGTTTAAAGTGAAAGGATGGGAAAAAAATATTCCATACAAATAACCTAAAGTGAGCTGGGGTGGCAATCTTAATACCAGACAAAGTAGGCTTTAAGATAAAATCTGTTGATGTTGTTGTTGTTGTTAGGTGCCATCCGGTCAACTCCAACTCATAGCCACCCTCTGTACAACAGAATGAAACACTGCCCAGTCCTCTGCCAGCCTCACAATCCCTGCTATACCTGAGCCCATCGTTGTAGCCATTGTGTCAATCCATCTCGTTGAGGGCCTTCCGCTTTTTCGCTGGCCCTCCACTTTATCAAGCATGATATCCTTCTCCAGGGAATGGTCCCTTCTGACAACATTGACCAAAGTAGGTGAGACGAAGTCTGGCCATTCTCACTTCCAAGGAGGATTCCAGCTGCACTTCTTCCAGGACAGATTTGTTAGTTCTTCTGTCAGTCCATGGTACTTTCAGTATTCTTTGCCAACACCACAACTCAAAAAGTATCAACTCTTCTTTGGTCTTCCTTATTCATTGTCCAGCTTTCACATGCATACGAGGCAATTGAAAATACCATGGCTTGGATTAAGGCGCACCTCAGTCTACAAAGAGATATTTTTGCTCTTCAGCACCTGAAAGAGGTCTTTTGCACGAGATTTGCCCAGTGCAATATGTTGTCTGGTGTCTTGATTGCTGCTTCCATTGGTGTTGATTGTGGAACCAAGTAATATGAAATCTTTGACAACTTCTTTTCTCCATTTATTGTGATGCTGCTTATTGGTCCAGTTGTGAGGATTTTCATTTTCTTTATGTTGAGATGTAATCCATTCTGCAGACTGTAGTCTTTAATCTTCATCATTAAGTGCTTCAAGTCATCCTCACGTTCAGTAAGCAAAGTTGTGTTATCTGCATATCACAGGTTGTTAGTGAGTCTTCCTCCAATCCTGATCGTGAGGCTGGCGCAGGACTCTTCCTCATATAGTCCAGCTTCTCAGATTATCTGCTCAGCATACAGATTGAATAAGTATAGTGAAAGGATACAACCCTGACGCAATCCCTTTCTGAATTTAAACCATGCAGTATCCCCTTGTTCTGTTCGAATGACAGTCTCCTGGTCTATGTACAGGTTCTTCATGAGCACAGCTCAGTGTTCTGGAATTTCCATTCTTCTCAATGTTATCCACAATTTGTTAAGATCTACACAATCGAATGTCTTTGCATAGTCAATAAAACACAAGTAAACATCTTTCTGATATTCTTTGAGCCAAGATCCATCTGTCATCAACTATGATATCCCTCATTCCATGTCTTCTTCTGAATCCAGCTTGCATTTCTG
>NW_006921651.1:9693850-9694942 GCF_000298275.1 Orycteropus afer afer
CAGCTTTCACAAGCGTATGTGGCAATTGAAAATACCATGGCTTGGGTTAGGCCCACTGTAGTCTTCAAAGAAAATATTTTTGCTCTTCAGCACTGTAAAGAGGTCTTTTGTAGCAGATTTTCCCAATAACATGATAACTAAGATTTAAAAAAAAAAAAAAAAGAAACAGAAAATAACAAATATTGACAAGAATGTGGAGAAACTAGAACCCACATTGCTGGTGGGAATGCAAAATGGTATAGCTGTTATGGAAAACAGTGTGGCAATTGTTCAAAAATTAAAAATAGAACTATCACATGACATAGCAATTCTACTTCTAGGTATGTATGCAAAAGAATTTAAAGCAGAGACTCAAACAGAGACTTGTACACCAATGTTCGTTGCAGCCAATTGTTCATTCACAATAGCCAAAAGGTGGAAACAACCTAAATGCCTACCAACAGAATAATGGATACACAAAGTATGATGCATACATACAATGGAATACTACTCAGCCAATAGGAGAAATGAAATCTTGATGAGTGCTACTATATGGATGGAGCTTGAAGACATAATGCTGAGTGAAATAAGTCAATTACTAAAGGACAAATATTATATGACCTCGGTTATATAAAAAGACAAGAAAAGGTGAAAATATAGAGACCAAAATTTATTAGTGGTTACCAAGTGCCGCGGACCAGCACAGCCACTGGATTCAGCACTAAGCTCGAGGAAGACTGAAGGTGATTAGGGAGTCGGGGATTTGGCTAACAGACAACAAACAACTCAAAGGCTGAGAGTATCTGAGAGCGTTTATTGCCTTTAGCTACATGTTTTTATAGTATAAACAGTTCCTCTTTTGATCTTAATCTCACAAGTACAGGCTTACACAAAAGCACAGAAGGTAAAGTACCTTATCAAAAACAAGTTTACAAATTCCTATTACAACACAATTCTAAGTACTACAACAATGATCATAGTTATTGTTTTGGTTTTCTGCCTGATACCCTGAGATTTCTCATTATGTCGGGATCCTTTTCTAGCCACCAAGCAAACTCTTTTTCTGTCCTTTGGAAATATTTACTTTTGAAATTTGCATTGTATCTTTTCACT